>NC_038046.1:15000-353010 GCF_002211085.1 Panicum hallii
TGTGGCCTATGATAGGTGAGTTTCTTATTGCGCGATGTAATTGATACTGACATCTTCTAAACTGTGCACGTTAAGTTCCTATATGCCATTCCTGCCGCAACCAACTCATCTCGGAACACGGGTGGGTCCAAACATCTTCGTCGGAATTGCAATATTTCAGCGATACAAACGCTGCTTCGTGGCCTATGTTATGTGAATTTTAAAAGAATCCACAGGGGTACAAGTTCTGGATGTTTTCATGGCAGGCACCCGTCGGGCCGTTTTGGGTCTCCCGTGAGATATATCACATGTTTTTTTTTCCATTTTCGCCACGAGCAGTTTTTACCCATTAATGAGCCATATGCTCATGTTCGAACATGATTCCATATATTGGTGAAATTTATAGTCGTGTCTACAAATTTTTTATAGTTTCATGGCGGGCACCCGTCGAGTCATTTTGGGCGTCCCATGAGCTATCACACGTTTTTCTAGGGTTTTTTACCCATTAATGAGCCATATCTAACCGTTCGAACATGATTCCATATGTTGGTGAAATCTATAGTCGCGTCTACAAATTTTGGATATTTTTGTGGTGGACGCCTGTCGGGCCGTTTTGGGCCTCCCGTGAGCTATAACACATATCTTTTTTGCCATTTTTACCCATTAATGAGCTTTATCCTCCTATTCAAACATGATTCCATTTGTTGGTGAAATTGATAGTCGTGTCTACAAATTTGGATATTTTCATGGCGGGCACCCGTTGGACCGTTTTGAGCCTCCCGTGAGCTATATCACAGGTTTTTCTAGCTGTTTTCGCCCCGAACTGTTTTACCCATTAATGAGCCATATCCTCCTGTTCGAACATGATTCCATATATTGGTGAAATCTATAGTCGTGTCTACAAGTTTTGGATATTTTCGAGGCGGGCATTCGTCAGACCATTTTGGACCTCCCGTCAGCTATATCACATGTATTTCTGGTCGTTTTTGCCACAAGCCGTTTTCACGCATTCATGAACCATATCCTCCGGTTCGAACATGATTCCATATGTTGGTGAAAGTTATAGTCATTTCTACAAGTTTCGGATATTTTGTTGGCGGGCACCCGTCGGGCCGTTTTGGGCCTCCCGCGAGCTATATCACACGTTTTTTTTTGCCATTTTTGCCCCAAGCCGTTTTTACCCATTAATGAGCCTTATCCTCCCATTCAAACATGATTCCATATGTTGGTCAAATCTATAGTCATGTCTCCAAATTTTGGATATTTTCATGGCATCCGTCGGGCTGTTTTGGACCTCCTATAACACACATTTTGTTTGTGCCATTTTAGCCCCGAGCTATTTTTACCCGGTAATGAGCTTTATCCTCCCGTTCGATCATGATTCCACTTGTTGGTGAAATTTATAGTCGTGCCTACAAATTTTGGATATTTTCATAGCGGGCACCTTTCGGGCCATTTGGGCCTCCCATGAGCTATATCACATATTTTATAGCTCACGGAGGCCCAAAATAGGCCGATGGGTGCCCACCATGAAGACATCCAAATTTTGTATAGATGACTATAGATATCACCAACATAATGGAATCATGTTATAATGGGAGGATATGGCTCGTTAACGGGTGAAAACAGCTCAAGGTGAAAACAACAAGAAAACGTGTGTTATAGCTCATAGGAGAATATGGCTCACTATGGAATCATGATTTGGCAATATTATGCTACAGTCAATATATGCTAATTATGGATTAATTAGGCTCAATAGATTCGCCTTATGAATTAGTCTCTATTTATGCAATTAGTTTTATAATAAGCTTATATTTAATATTTCTAATTGGGGTCTAAACATCCAATATGACAGGACTAAAGTTTAGTCATCCGGATCCAAACAACTTATTATATTTAATACTTCTAATTGGTATATAAACATCCGATATGACAGTACTAAAGTTTAATCACCCGGATCCTAAAACGTGTATAAACATCCGATATGGTTCATTTACCACACCACACAGCAAAAGTTGGAACCTGGAACCATGCAGCCAACTCATGATGCGGCAATAGGCAGCTCAACGCAAGTCATGGTAAAGCAATAGGCAGCTCAACGCATTATGACAGGTCCAACGAGGATGGGCTACACCCCACTGCAATCTATCTCAGAGATGCCGTCCATTGCCGACGATCACTAACCATAACCAACCTCGGATGCATACAAGAACATCAACCATGACATGTTTATTTTTTTGGTGGTGCCGAATAGGTTCAAGAACATAACATAACGCACCATCCTCCTACAAAAGGTGGTTTTCACTCCACCACGGTCACCAGCTCAAACTCAATCAAGGACAGGTTGTTGTCCTCCTTGACTGCGAACTCAGCTGGGCTTTCAGCAGCTTTCACAATCCCCCACTTGTCCACCGCAAGCCGCATCGAACCCTTGAACATGTCAATCTTTGCATTCCTCAGTTCAACAGTTGTTCCAGGCTTCATTACATCCACTGCCAAAAAAAACAAAGAAATATTTATTGCTCTTATAGGTTTACTTGGATGGAGGTAAATTAGGTCCAATCCTCTGGATTAGGAGCAGATTGTTGGCATAGGCAGGATACCGGCAAGTAGCCATGATGTTGCAAAAAGATTACAGCCCTCATGACAGAAGCATGCGTGCCACAAGCATCAAATTTTAGTTATTTTATTTTAGGGAAAAGGGTGACCTGTAATTTTCAGCCATCATTTCTACATTTACCTTTCCTTTCAATATGCAACACAATGCACAGAGGCGTACTCAAACATTGGAAAACTGAGCTTAGGTAAAGAAGCAAATAATGAGGGTGTTGGGAAAACGACCCAATCAGTTATTTGGATTTGGCAACCATGAAGATATGCATGTCAACATGATGATAGCCAAAGGTATAAACCCAATAGTCGCCAAGGAGATTCTGATATTGATGATTGGCGGAGTACCAAAGAATCGACAAAAAGAAGTTGTATGTGTTGAATGGTTAGCGATGAATAACATGACATTTATCAAGCATTTTCAAACAGAGATGTGCAGGATTCTAATAACAAGATACATAATGTGTATACTCAGGCCAAAGATCCAGCAAGTTTGAGCAGATTAGAAGAAAGCAGGTCAGACATTTGCAAGATGTCGGATATGGTTGCTGCTATCAGCAAAGGGAAACAGTAGATAACATGCAACGACATAAGACAGATAGTAAGGCAGGAGGAGTACCTTGGTCGTTTCTTGCAGTGAAGACGATGATGCCGGTTTCATCGCCGACCAAGCACTCAGCAATCCTCATCTGCCTGCCCTGGGGCCCTCCCTCGCGGCCCCTCTGGACGACCATCTTGGAGTCAACGACCTTGACGATGAGGTTGTGGCCATGGGTCCCCGGGCGCAGCTGGTCAACCTTGGTGAAGGTTGGCTGCCTACGAGCGCCAGAGTCTGCCGCCATTGTCTCGGTTGCTTATCCTGGTGTGGTGATTGAACCCTGAAACATGAATGAGCAAACCAACCAACGGTGGTTAGGTGTCAAGATGCATATGGATGATTGATTTCATCCACATCAATCTCCCTGCTTGCCTTGACTGTACAGTATAGGAATCACAGCAGAGAAGAGGCAGAGGGAACCACCAACTAATCCAATCCAATCCAATCCAATCCAACCAAGTAGTAATCAAACTAGGGCCATCTGAAGAGGGATCGATCTGAGGGAGGAGGGACCGTACCTGGATCTGGATCTGGGCGGAGACGGACGGGGAAGAGGAGAGCAGGAAAAGGAACGGGAGACTCCGGACTTCACACGGTGGAGGTGGTGTTGTGTACTGCCTGCCTTCTTCTCTCTCTCTCCCCTTCCTCCTCCTTCCTTCGACGGTGCGTGTTTTGCCTGCGGCCCAGTTCGGCCCAACAGGTAAACAAAGGAAAAAATCATTTTTACCTAATAAATTTTGGAACGAGTCCGCGTTTTTTTCCGTCCGTCTAAACTCTTTTGGACTCTTGATTCTGGACATGTGACCTCCGTCTAGTTTCTCTCAGTAATTTTGCTTTTTTTCTTTTATATTTATTTTGGCTGAATCTTTAAAAACTCACAGTAAATCACCAAAATATTATAAAATAAAAAATCTAATTTTGTTGGACTCCACATGAGTAGATCTATACAGTGAGCATATGATGTGATATAATTTAGTAAATTTTTTTTACTTTTAGATATATATTTTTCTGTAATTAATTCATGGCTACAATTTTTGTGATTCAATTATGTTAAAAATTTTATGGTGGGCTAATCATTATATGCTTGAGTTGTAGTAAAAATTTTATGCTCATTTGATCATTTGTGCTTGAGCAACTAAGTTCCAAGCTATATCAGAGATTCTTCAGTTTCTCAAGCATACATGATCCAATGAGCATGAATTTTTACTATAGCTCAAGCATATATAATAATTAGCCTACCATAAAAATTTCACCATAATTGGATCATAGAAAATATAGCTATGAATTAATTATAGAAAAATATATATCTAAAAGTTCAATAAAAATCTTTTACTAAATTATATCATATCATATGTTCACTGCATAGATTACTCATGTGGAGTCAAAAAAATTAAATTTTCTATTTTATAATTTTTTGGTGGTCTACTATGATTTTTCAAAGATTCAACCAAAATAAATATATATAGAAAAGCAAAACTATGATTTTTCAGGGAGGTCATATGTCTGGTATCACGAGTTCAAGAAGTCCACATGGACGGTTTTACTGTCTAGGGAGGAAACGCGGATTCTCCAAAAGTTCAGGAGGTAAAAAGGATTGTTTCCGGAAACAAAAGTATTTTGAGTTGCCTTGGGCCCACATGTAAGTCGCTGAAAAGGTTTAAGTTGCCGCGTAGTTTTTGACTTGCAAAATTACATAATATATAAAAGATGTGGAACAAGACATTTTTTTTCACCATTATTTTGGAGAATAAATTATTTTGTGGCCAATTGCAGTTTTGCTCAATCCCTTCTTGTCACTACTATATTAAAATGCCGTGGTGTCAAGTGCCTCTCGTTCGATGTATTATGGATGGATCTCACAAATTTTAAATGCCAAAGGTAGAAGGAAACTGCGAACTGCTTTCACGTGGGGGGTGCTTTCACTCAGGAAAAAGAGATGTCACATTGCACACGGACATCTCACACAGAAAAAAGATGTCGTACTTTATTTCCATTTTCCCAATCAAACTGATGTATGAGGTTCAATGCAGGAAGAAAATGCTGAAGGAAAACTCGTAGCTGCCCTCAAACACTTGTACAGTAATAAGAACGGTCTCAGCCTTCTGCCTTCCTATGAATAGTTATCAGCTGCCGCTAAGAATTCCTATGACAATTCCACAGTGGCATGGCAATGTCATCCAAAGTTGAACTGAAAGCCTCCACCTCCTGGGAATCCGCCGCCCGGGAATCCACCGTCGAAATGAAACGTGTACTGCTGGCCTCCTCCCCCGAAAGGATTGAAGCCACCCCCGCCTCCTCCCATGTTCATCTCGTCGACATCCTCTCCTCGGTCATATCTCACACGTTTGTCTTCATCACCAAGCACCTGAAGTTGCAGAGGGAGCATGCGTGCAACATGTCAATCGCACAACTCATTCCAATGAAACATTCAGAGAACTGATATCAACAGATGCACTTTGACCCAGTGCCATGTATGCGAGAACTGGGGTTATAATAAAGTTTGGAGTGGTGTTTCTGTTTTCCTAGAGAAGAATTCCACAGAACAATACGGCCCTCCTGTCCTTTTTCTTTCACCATACCTCATAAGCAGCAGCAATTTCTCGGAACATGTTTTCTGCTTCCTCCCGGTTATCCACGTTTTTATCTGGATGCCACTGCAAGGCCAGCTTTTTGTAGGCACGCTTTATCTCCGCAGCTGATGCTGTCTTTGAAATACCAAGGATTTTGTACCAGTCTTTTCTTTTGCTCAACTTAAGCTGCTTTTCGGCTTTCATAAGTGCTTCACGGATGCCCATGTCCTGGTTGTCAAAGATAGTAAGTTAACATGATAAGCCAAAACTAAATGTTGTGGTCCACCAAATTTACATGGCCATAGATACAGAATGTTTCTGTCCTGACAAAACTAGAGCATCAACCTTATGTTGCAAATTACAATTGCATATACCTTTTCACTATGGATTCTACTGCAGCATCCACAGAAACTGAAAACAAAAAACAGCTTACATAACAACCCTAGATACCAAATCAGTGAATAGAAGGTTCCAGCAGGAGAGGGATGGGTGGGTGGGCCCTTGGGTATTGCTTTGGGGGTGATAGTGTCAGGGAAACCTTAGATGGATAAAATGCAAGAACTGTTGCCATCTACACCATCCAAATTATGCAATTTCAGACCAAATAAGGTTTTACCTGTGGGGATTTCTGGGCGGCCTCTTTTAGATCCTGAACCGCTCCTTCCCAATCTTCTGAGAGAAGTTTAGCTTCACCTCTCTGGTAGAAGAATGAAAATATCACCAGATATGCCAAGAAATGAAGAAACAATAAGATTATTATGCTAGCAAAAGTTTGTGCAAACACACAACTCAATTATTATGAAATTAATGGTTAAATCTTACAATATCCATGTAACCCAGCCATGCACTCGAACACACTAACAGTGCATATTAAACTGAAGGTCTTAGACATGCAGAACCATTGCAATATTAAAGTGCCAGCTGGTTTATAGCATTGATTCCAATGTTAATGGTGGGGTACCTAAACATCTCAAAGTTGTAAGGTAAGGTCTTAGAAATGCTAGATTTGCATTCTGCATTTACATTGATGTTCTATGTGATTCCAGGCAGGCAGTGTTACCTGTATAAGCGCATCAACAAGATCACTGTCTATGTTGAGTGCTTCAGTACAACTGCTGATGGCCTCCTTACCTCTCCCAAGTTTAACCAGAGTTTTACATAACCCGAGATAAAGATGTACATTATATGCAGTATGGTCAGGATCCATTGCTAGAGCTTTCTTGTAGTCCTCAGCAGACAAACGTAGTTTACCCTTGGCAGCATTATCTTCAGCCTGCATGTACACCATTTGATTTAGCTGTTACAATTTTGTACCTTCCAAATTGACCGAGAAGAAGAAATGACACTCACGCTCTTAGTCTTCTTCAAAAGATTTTTCAACCCGAAATATGCTTTCTTCAAATCTGAATGCTCTGGGTCAAGACGAAGCCCTTTCTGGTAGTGTCTAAATAAAAAGTATTATTGAAGATTGTCTAGAGGGCATTTGGGTGCGTATAAGCATATGCACACTCTTTTTCAAATTACCTGGAGGCCACATCATGATCAGCAAGGTAATAGTAGGCCCGACCACGTAGTAGCAGTGCATCCAAGTTGTCTTCATCTTCCTTTAGAATAAATCCGGTCTCTGAAATAACACTTGAGTAGTCTTTCAGTGCTAGCAACGCTTTAGCCTTGAGAAGCTTTGCCTGCAAATTTAATCCTTAGTACTACAGCTCAAGGATACAGGGTTACAAGGAATTTGCTTGTCCGTGGTCACACCTTCAAGCAACCCGGAGAAAAGACAAGTACAATTTTGTTGATGTATTCCAGGACTTTTGAAAAGTCTCCAGAATCAAACTGGCCATAAGCAGACTGTAATGAATTTTGAGCCTGCAGAAGCTGAGATAATTCCTTTTCCACTGTAGCAGTCCCAGGATTTAACTCCAGGTATTTGTTATAGTCGCTCTCAGCTTCCTTGTATCTGGACTTCAGAAAACATAATGCACATAAGACAAGCAAGGAATAAGGAACAGCAAAACAAGATATCATGTGCAAGATGACAAGTATTTTAGTAGCCATGTTCTCTTGCCATTTCATTATATGGGACTCCTCTTTCAGATATTGAGGCAATGATGCAAAACCAGGATTAGAATCCCCATTATATTTAATTGGTGTGCTTGTGAGGCCAAACCAAAATGAAAAAAATCATCTACTTGCAAGTTTGAAGACAAAAGAAGTTGAAAATATACTGATTAGCACTGTATTCAAGTAGGAACGTGGCACACAAAAACAATGGGTTGCAAATCTGTTTTGAGGCTTGTAACCTCACCTCAACCCTGATGAGCTCGCATGCCGCATCTTACCATGCACTTTAGCTTAACAACCCCCCACCCCACCCCCGCAGTACTCTGTAATTGACCGGCAGGTCAATCTTTTCGATTAAGGCATTAGGTGGGGCTCCTCGCGCCCCCGACATTCTCGAGAAAAAACAATGGGTTGCAAATCAGTCCACGAGCAAAATTCACCTGCACTTATGGCGGAGCACTGATGCACGCTGCCTGTAAGCTTCAGAATGATTTGGGTCAACTTCCAACACAGCATTTAGCAGGCCAAGCGCCCCATCATACTTCCTCAGGTTCATCATCTCCGATGCTCGTGCGAACAGAGTAGCAAGGTCTTTTTCTTGACCTTCTGGAATTACAGAAAAAGAAGACGATATTTGATTAGTGACTAGTATCGAAAGCGATGGACCCAGTTGTGCTGTGGCTGTATATAGAGACTGGAAATGGCTGGCCTAACAGTATCCAAGAAAGAGCCAAGATGAAATCCGCAAATGCGTAGCACAGGTCAGGAGATAGCATGCATATTGATCTGATGAGATGCTGCTAAAACATATTATGAGGGTGACAGAACAAGATGCAACTGAAGATTCAGTGATAGCTCTTGGTCTCGCTCGCTCCGAGATCCAACCAATCAAATCAATGTAAAGAGTTCCCCTTGCGGGATGGTCGGAGATCCAATCCAGCTCTACGCAATCCAATCGAGTAGAACGGCTACAGTTAACTTGTGATGGTGGGAAGTCGGAAGGGAAGCGCACCTTGAGCGAGGACCAGCGGGGAGTACTGCAGGTGGAGGAGGCAGAGGATTAGGAGCGGAGGCAGCGCCGTCCGCCCCCATGCCCGCACCATGATCTCCGTCTCGCGCTCCCTCCGCAGGCTTGAACCGCTTCTAGTCTTCCTCCCTGGTTTCCGTTCCGTCCTAGCTCTTGACAGACACTGCGTTGGACGGAACACGTAGCCCGGCCAATAAGGCGGCGACGCGTGGACTCGCTGCCACAGACGGGCCGGCCCAGCATTCTGTTGTCTGTCCAACCCAATCCTTGGTACTCCTCCTACTCCAAGCCCAACTCAATCCGGTCAGTGCTGCTTTTTTTTTCAAAAAAAAAGTGACTGTAAGGAGAGTGGAGGAATTTCTTAATGGGCTTCTTACATCTTGTGTTTTAAGTTACTGTCCTAGAGAATGTAATAAGATGGCGCACGCGTTGGCGGCGTAAGGTTGCAAGTGTTGTCAGGGTGCCGACCTGTGTTAGGAAGATACAATGATATCACTGAGCCTTTGAGTTAATGGAATTCAAATTCCCAAAAAAAATTATACAATTTTCTTTATTACTACTATTTCTAATCTTCTTGTCCTTAATTGACATTCCCGTTACTAGCTGTTAAGTGCCTCTTAATGACTAAAAGGGTCCACGATCTAGAGAGAATATATCATGTGTATGCGATACCTCTTCTTTCCAATGACAACATATTTGCCCAAGCGAGCGTAGATTCCCCAGAACCGGCCTTCCCTGATTCAATTCCCTGGAGGCTCCCAAACCCTTGTTGTTGCTCCAAACTGGGGCTCGATTATGATATTTTTTTATACAATTTAATTTAGTGTTCTTAAGTGGCATTAACAGCGAAAGGGAGTCAATTATTATGACATATTTTTTATACTACTAGGTAAAGCTCGATGCTACGGGCACACAAATTTGAACAAAGTAAAAATAATTTTAAAGAAATATGGTAAGATAATAGACACATTATCTAAGCCATAAATTTCAGTAGCAAAATACATATTAAAGATGATGGAAAGAAAGTGTATCTAACATGACAAATGTCGTCCTTAATTTGGTTCTATTTCATATCAATGTTCATTGTCGGACTCAAAACCAATCCCAAGTAAACCATTTACTTAGCAACGTCCAATAAAACAGAATATTGCATCAATTTTCTCTTGCTCTTGTCCTTCTCTTTGAAATAACTCTCCTCTGAATCCCTCTCTGTCAACACAAAAACACAGAAAATGAAAACCTAGCAAAGATATATTTGACATAACATAGTGTATACGGAGCTTGCAGAATTCATTAACCTACAATGTCTCAGATACCACTGCAAAATGAAGCATGCCAATCAAGCATGAAGCCAGGCAAAATAGATACCACCGCAAGCAAAACAGAACAGTAGGAGCTGCCAACAATACTTGTGAACCTCGGCAGCAACTATATCAATGTTAATTTTATATTAAACCATTGAGAAAAGCACAAAGCAATTAACTGAAACATCACATCTGGATGCTACCTACTGGAGGACAGAGGGCTGTGCAAATGCCATCAATAAGGAGCATGACAGCAGGAAAATTTTACTTATACTGAAAGCTTCTGTAACTCGTGGAGCACAAAAATTTTCATGCATAAACGGTAGCATATAGGCGGTTAGATTCAGCGGTATGACTCTTCTTATCTTCCGCTCCCAAAAACTGAGACGTCTTTCCACTCAAGCAGTTCCTGTTGGAGCACTGAAAGGGAAAAAAGAAAACGTAAGACTACACTATTAAGGGTTTCAACAAAACTCATGGCAGAGCTACATGCAATTTGATGATAATGAAATGTAATGCAAAATTGAATGCAAATCTAAAAACCTTTCAGAGAGTAACTTCTCTTCAGATAAAGCCTTCTCAAGCCTCTCTCCAAATAGTGTTGCATGCCAATTCACTTTTTGATCCTGCCCATGTAAATATTATTTACTCTAGGTAAGTCCGTTTTACTTGAGTGTTAGCAGAAATCAAGAGAAATAGAGGCAGACTTTATTTCTTTGTACTTCTTTGTTGAATTGGGGATGCCATTTCCATCAAACCATTCAGGAGTGAAATTTACTGGCTCTTTATCTTTCTAGTGTGCTGCGACCATTCCAATAATAGGCCTGTCCTCATCTGAACTCTTAGTTGAATGAGACTTGTCACCTGTCAACGCCTCATCTCTAATTGGCTTCTTAGGATTTGCAGGCTTCAACCAATAGGACAAGCTTAGGAACTCCAGTTCTGAATCATTGTTCTTCAGTATCTTCTTTCTGGTGGCATGAATAGTTGCCTCAGTTTCCACGGACTTCTCCATAGATGGTGTGTTCACGCTGTCTCCTATCTTGTTAGAGGATGACATAGAATCCTTGGAGCTCTGGAACAGAGAATATTCATCATATATTGAAATTTTCATGGCAGCCACATTGTCATTCTTTGGACACTTTGGATCCTCCTTTGATTGTTCAGGATATAAGAAATCTTCTTTTGATACCCCACATTGTTCAAAATCCTTGGCAGGATCTAAAGTTTGTTGTTCTTCATTCTGCGCACAAGTTCCAGTAATGTTCTTATTTGTCAACTCTTCCACATTAATTGCAACGGAAGTAGCTGAAGACTGCAACTCATCATTTATTTTTGAAGAACTGGAATGATGAAGCCTAAACATCCAAAATATTAAACTGGTTCAGCTACTACTTTCTACAATAGAGAGAGAGGACAGAGAGCAGCAACATCTTCAGACGTAAGAATAGTTACATTTCTTATTCAGTAATGTTATCAGTATCAGTAGCTCTGATGAGACCTAGGAGTTTCACAGATCTCAACCTTCAGGGACATCCTAGGAGTTTCATCGGACATGGCAGAAAGACATCCTGAATGTGTTTCCTTCTGATGGAATGAATTTACGTTCTTGGGCACCCTTTGGGTTTCATTTGTAGTTTCCAGCAATGCACCATTGTGTTTTTGAATAATAGCCTGTTATCATTGTGAGAAATTAGTCTGCAACTAAGAACCCAAGATAATATGGTGTATGCGCTGATAAAAGATATCCGATAGAATTCACCATTATGAAGCTGCTATTCTTTAACCACATCACACATGACAATATATGAGATAAAGTAACATACATAGGTTATCTACAAGAAATAACTGGATTAAAGAAAAGAAGCGTATTGTGTTTATACAACCAAATTGGCTATTGCATTGTCTTGAACTCTTTACCAATTGCCAGCACAAGTTCAATCAAATGAGGAATGAATCAACTTAAAAATCTATGCCAATTTATGTCCAGGTAAAGTTGACATGCCAATATCCAAGAGAAATTAGCATGTCAGCATGTGCAAATTATTTCACTAACACCACAAGCATTATGTATATAAAACATTTTGAGCATATCACATAAAATGAGAAATTTATAAAAAAAAGGAAGGTAGCAGGACCTATAATCAACCTAGGATCCCCAATTGTACATGCTGGTCCTAGTCGTGTAAATTCAGCTGAACTGAAACCATGAGATACAGCACCGATAACCAAGCGCATGGAGAAAAAACAATAATCACAATCAACAAACAATAAAGGGGCCTGATTTTGAGAATGGCCACACATCAGGTTCAAGCTCCTGATCCATCCCCTTCCTCCAATCGCTCTGGTCGACCCACGAGCTCACCGTCTGCCTCGCCCTTGCTCCCTCATCTTCAACCAACAACACAAGTCAGCAACACTGAAAACAAACAAAAGCAAAAGCCTCGGAGGAGCACGCCCGTGCTTTGCCGCATGTGCAAGATATACGGAGGAGCAGATGGGATCCACTCCGCATCCCTACACCATCAGCGGAGGATGAGGTGGCGGCGGCGGTGGTGGGGGTGACGATGGCGCAGTCAACGCGACCGCCGAAGCACGCACAGGCACCGGCACTGATGTCGGTGGCGGCGCAACATCTGGAGATGCCCCAGGTGGAGGAGGCGAAGGGAGCGGTGGTTGTCAGTGGTGAGGAGCGCAAGATTCTGGTGGCGGTGGTCGATCGGTGCGCTCATTGGTCCTGTTGCCATCCTCCATGGCGAGATTCGTGGCAAGCCCTCATCGGCGGGCAGTGGGCGACGCCGGGGAGCGAGGGCTGGCCGTGGGTTGGGTGAAAGAGACGCCTCGCGATGGCCGGTTGAGGGTTGGGGAAGAGAGGCGTGGGCCTTCATCGGCAGCGGGGCGAGCCTTCGTCAATGAGCAGGGGAAGAGATGCGCGGCAGGCAGTGGGCGAGTGGGTACGGCGACGGCAGCGAGGCCAGGTCCAGGGCTGCTGGCGGTGCGTTGAGGAGGGCGGCGGCGGCGGTTGCGGCATGGTCTCTATCAATAGTTTGTTATGGTAAACAATGAGATATTAAAATTGCGAGATTGCAAGCAAGACAAGAATCAATATACATTTAGGGCACATAATGTTGGTATATGATCATTTAAGCATTTTGGAGTGGCTTTTAGAATAAATTGTTCACATGAAATGGAGAAAACCCCAACATAATAAATGTAATGGATGTTATGTAGAACATGTTGGAGTCCATGACCAACTCAAATCAAGAGGTTTGGTGTAAAATTTAAAATTGAAAAGTAGGCTATGATAATGTTGGTCGAGTCAAAAAAAACAAATGGCAGCCAAGTAGCTATTTTTTCGAATTTGTAGTTCAAGTTGGATAAATATGTTGTTTTCTTAAGCTGAAAATTTGAAGTCCTAGGAGCAACGTTGTGTGACCATGTTTAGGGTCGTGTAGAATTAAATTATTTATTTCTGAACACTTTCAAAACCTAAAATATATAGTTCGTGTACTTCAATTTGGACTATACACAAGTTTAACAACTATTTGTCAGCAGGTATTTGAGATCAAAGGATAAAGTGAGTAAAATATTTGGGAAATCAATATTTAAGCTGAATTCCTTTTAAGTCTAAAAATGTGACCAAGTGATCATGTTTAAGGCCTTGAAAAATTAAGACTTTGTGTATATTTTTGGTGAAGACCCAATATAGAAGCTGTACTAGAGCTTATGTACTTCAACTTGAGAGGAAGCTGAGATCAAAATTTGGGTTAGAATGATTATAAATCAGAGGGTTTAAATGCCTAAATATGCTAAGTTTTTATTTGAGTGAAAAAAGGCAAGTTCTGGAATTGTGATTGTTAGCTACATTAAGTGGGGTTTTTTCATTTTTTTAAGATTATGGAAAAAGTTCCGGCCTTGATTCACATGTGAATGACTACAACCAAAAGAGTTATAAGACCTCAAATGAGGGGTTTCACAAAAAACAAGAGAGAAAGCTGTAAAGCAAAAAAAGAAAGTTAGAAGAAAGCTATAAAATAAAGAAAGAAAGCTAGAAGACTAAGCTTCGATCTTCTTTTTCGTTCCCGCTTCAACCTTATAATGTCTTCACGCAGTACCAATCCATCACATCTCTCGTCTGCCTATAGAAACTTAATGTTCGGATCGTGTGTTGCTTGTCAAGTCTTTTCACGTAAACCTCTGCCTAGCGCATGAGTGTGAGGAGATATTGATATTATCTCCAAGGAGAGAGTGGCACCGAAAGACATCACCAATGTCAACGCCAACGTAATGCCAAATAAAGATTTCCTCAAAAGATTTTCCATAACACCTGGTGTCAACATGGATCTATAGGCAGGCTAGCGCATCAGCAAAGCCTCCAAGAAGTAAAGCGGCACAAAAAGTGGCGCCAAGAGGCTGATATGGGATTTCTCCTTGCACTTCCTAAAGCCACATCCGCATGCCTGCGTTAGATGGCCAGACACCGATAAATCCGTCACCCTACACGCTGCTGGCTAGACCTAAGCAGCGCACCCGGTGAAAGTACGCCTAGAGGGGGGGTGAATAGGCGATCGTTGCTTAAAACCTGCACACAAGAATTCAGTCCGAGGCTGCCTGGCGGACCGTCCGCTGGGACTGTCCGCTGGGCACTTCCAATGTCCGCTAGGACGTCTCGGGTAAGAAATGTAACCGATTGAAAACTAAAACTTGTATACAAAATCTATTTGAATAGAAATGCTCTAATACAAGTTAGGAACACTAAATGCGGAAGCAATCTAGCACAAGATAGGTATACAAGTAGATCGGGCAAGAATACTACACGGAGGTACAAAAAGCAAGTATAACAAATGTGCAAGAGATGAAGTGAAGTAATCAAACACAAGAGACACAAGATTTTTCACCCGAGGTTCGAATCCACTCAAGGATTCTACGTCCCTGTTGAGGAGTCCACAAAGGACCGGGTTCCTCTCAACCCTTTCCTCTCTCAAGCAACCACAAAGGTCAAACTTGAGCTCTTCACTAGCAACAAGGGTAATACAAACTTCTCAATCCAACAACACCACGAGTTGGTTGTTCTTGAGCACCTCTAACCGTCTAGGAGCCAAGCTCCAAGAGTAATAGATGTGGAAAGCGATGGAGAGAGCCAAGAGATGCCCAAGAGAGGTGAATCTCTTGGGAAGAACTTGAATCTTGCTTGGATCTTGCTCAAATCAAACCCTAGACCAAAGATTTGGAGTGGGGAAGCTAGGGTTTCACTTTGGGGAGCTTTGGAGTGCTTAGAATGTGCTTGAGGCTCAGCTTATGCAGTTTGACCGGTTATTTTTCGTTGGGGGTCGAAGGGGTATATATATAGAGCCTCACTAAAAACTAGCCGTTAGGCTGTTTTTAGTGTCCTGGCGGACTGTCCGCCAGGACCACTCGGGTTTGCAATTTTCTGTTCAAGGCATGGGTTCCAGATTTGGTTTATTTGTGTTCTACCACACACTTTGCACATCCCCCTTGATAGTACGGTATACCTAGACTCAAGAAAATATAAAACAAAGAATTATCTTCGCTTGAACCACATTTCTTGAACCGGTACCGTTCTCCAATTTTAACGAATCGTCGGAATTGGTTCTTCTTCTTTTCTCCTTTTTGGTTTCTTTGACCCCTGCTCATTATTCTCAATTGAAATATTAGATACACATTTAGGTTGTTATAAATCACCAAAATAGGTCATTAGACCTAGATGCACTTTCAATCTTCCTCTTTTTGATGATTGATGACAACCAAAATGAAACTATAAAAACAATGAATTCAAAAGAGCTTGAGGATGTCATTTCACAATATAGAGGAAAATTTTTGCAAGAGCTCCCCCTAAAACCATTCACAATATAGAGGAAAATTTTTGCAAGAGCTCCCCCTAAAACCATGCATCCACAAGATATACATGAAGTCCATTTTATAATGAGCTAACCAAATAAAGTCAAAGCACCATGATGAGATATAACCAAGATTAGATAAACAAGGATAAGCAATAGGTTCACAATCATAGCATAGCATCATCCATAAATAAGTTATTACAACCCAACTTAGTTCAAATACGAGATAAGCAATAAACATATAGTCTCACATACATCCAAATATCCAAATAAGTTTTTAACGGCACTCAAGCTCACCGTGACTCTAAGAACACACTAGGATACAATCTTTTCTCCCCCTTTGGCATCAAGCACCAAAAAGAGAAAAGACAAAAGGAAGCTAGGAGCAGCAATCACTCATCATCCGCATCATCATCATCATCATCTACATCATAATGCTCCCACTCAGCTGGAAAATCCCTAGGGGGAAAAGGTGGAAATGCGGGCCAATCCGTCTCCTCAATGCCAAGGTGGCGCTCAATCCTGTTGATGCTCTGCTGATTTGCCCGAGCGTGAGCGCGAACTACATTATTGGTGTTGCGGCATACTTTGAAGAGAGCATGGGGAGAGAAGGAGCAGCCCTAAAGAAGGAGGAGAACCTATAGGACACACACCCATGGACATGAGGTAGTGGGGCTGCAAGAAGACGTGTTAGAGATAAGAAGTGGCCCTATTCTGCTGGCTGACCCTGAGACCTCCTGGCGGACTGTCCGCCAGGCCTGGCGGACAGTCCGCCAGGAGCTCTCAGCCAGCAGACTCTCTCCGCTCTCACTTAATCTATCCAATTATTCAAATAACCTAGAGATAATATTGGATGTATATGATATATCATATTTGGGATATAATACATGGTTTTTTCAAGAGAACATCATATAAAATGACCATGTTAACCAATTCGATTCAAACGATCAAGAGAATCCAAGATTTTCACAAACAAGGCATACAATATTTTGAAAATCATTTTGTTGTTAAGAGGTTTACCATTAGACAAGCAGGTGTGCTACACTTCATTCCAAAATTCTAGAATCAATGATGTTTAGCTCATTCCTTAATGCACAAAATCTTTTCTCATCTAAAGGTTTAGTGAAAATATCGGCAACTTGGTCGTTTGTTCTCACATGAGAGATCTCTATGTCTCCTTTAAGGTTATGATCTCTCAAGAAATGATGCCGGATATCTATGTGTTTGGTTCTAGAATGCTCACAAGGATTTTCGGCAATTTTAATGGCACTCTCATTGTCACATAGGAGTGGAACACGGTTAAAAGTATAACCGTAATCCTTTAGAGTTTGTCGCATCCACAAGAGTTGAGCACAACAATGTGCGGCTGCAACATACTCCGCTTCGGCCGTGGAAAGAGCTACGGAATTTTGTTTCTTGGATGCCCATGATACAAGGGACTTACCCAAAAATTGGCAAGTCCCGGATGTGCTTTTCCTATCAATTTTGCATCCGGCATAATCCGCATCAGAATAGCCAACTAGTTTGAAATTTGAACCTTTTGGATACCAAAGACCTAGGTGAGATGTATGAACTAAATATCTCAAGATTCTTTTAACAGCTCTTAAATGTCATTCCTTAGGATTGGATTGAAATCTTGTACATAAACAAACGCTAAGCATAATATCGGGCCTAGATGCACAAAGGTAAAGCAGTGAGCCAATCATGGATCGATATACCTTTTGATCCACGGATTTACCTCCAATGTCAAGATCAAGGTATCCATTTGTTCCCATGGGGGTCTTGATTGGCTTTGCATGCTCCATGTTAAACTTCTTGAGTATGTCATGCGTGTACTTGGTTTGATATAGGAATGTCCCTTTCTTGAGTTGCTTGACTTGAAATCCTAGGAAGAAGTTCAACTCTCCCATCATAGACATCTCAAATCGCTTGACCATTGTTTGACTAAACTCATCACAACAACCTTTGTTAGTAGAACCAAATATAATGTCATCAACATATATTTGGAAAATAAATAAATCATTACCAACTTTTCTAGTGAATAAGGTAGAGTCGGCTTTACCAATTTTAAAACCATTTTCAATGAGAAAATCCCTAAGGCATTCATACCATGCTCTAGGTGCTTGCTTAGCCCATAGAGCGCCTTATGGAGTTTGTAAACATGGTTAGGATACGCTTCTTCCTCAAACCCCGGTGGTTGCTCTACATATACCTCTTTCTTGATTGGGCCATTCAAAAATGCACTTTTGACATCCATTTGATAGAGCTTAAAATTATGGTGAGTAGCATAGGCAACAAGAATACGAATTGACTCAAGCCTAGCTACGGGAGCAAAAGTTTGATCAAAATCCAAACCTTCAACTTGAGAGTAACCTTTTGCCACAAGTCGTGCTTTATTTCTTGTCACCACACCATTTTCATCTTGTTTGTTGCGGAACACCCATTTGGTTCCAACAACATTTTGCTTGGGTCGCTCCACCAATGACCACACTTCATTTCTTTTGAAGTTGTTGAGTTCCTCTTGCATGGCCATTACCCAATCCGCATCTTGTAGAGCATCTTCCACCTTATGAGGTTCAAAAGAAGAGACAAAAGAGTAATGTTCACAAAAATTAGCAACTCGAGAATGAGTAGTTACTCCCTTTGCAATGTCACCAAGGATGTTGTCCACGGGGTGATCTCGTTGAATACTTTGATGCACTCTAGGATGTGGCACTTGATTTCTTGACTCCTCTTGTTCGTCATCCTTTTCTTCTTCATTTTGTTCAACACCTCCCCCTTGATTATTGCCATCTTATTGATGATCGTTATCTTGAGTTGGAGGAGATGCCTTGTTTGAAGATTGTTGATCTTGATCATTGCTTAATTCTTGAGGACGTACATCTCCAATTGACATGTTCCTTACGGCTGCGCTTGGAGCTTCTTCATCATCTAATTCATCAAGATCAACTTGCTCTCCTTGAGAGCCATTAGTCTCATCAAACACCACATCACATGAGATTTCAACACATCCGGAGATTTTGTTGAATACTCGATATGCACGTGAGTTTAAATCATAACCAAGTAGAAAACCTTCCATAGCTTTAGGAGCAAACTTAGAACTCTTAGCTCTCTTGTTAAGAATGTAACATTTGCTCCCAAAGACTCTAAAGTATGAAACATTAGGTTTGTTACCGGTGAGAAGCTCATAAGGAGTTTTCTTTAGCAGGCGATGAAGATATAGTCGGTTGATGGCGTGACAAGCGGTGTTGACCGCTTCGGCCCAAAACCGATCGGAGGTCTTGTACTCATCAAGCATTGTCCTTGCCATCTCAATGAGCGTTCGGTTCTTCCTCTCCGCCACCCCATTCTGTTGAGGTGCATAGGGAGCGGAGAACTAATGCTTGATTCCTTCTTCATCCAAGAAGTTATCTACTTGAGTGTTCTTGAACTCGCTCCCGTTGTTGCTTCTAATATTCTTGATTCTTGAGTTGAACTCATTTTGAGCTCTCCTTAAGAATTTCTTGAGGACCCCTTGAGTTTCGCTTTTATCATGCAAAAAGAATACCCAAGTGAAACGTGTATAATCATCAACAATAACTAAGCCATATTTGTTACCGCCGATGCTTATGTAGGCAATAGAACCAAACAAGTCCATATGAAGTAGTTCCAATGGTCTACTTGTTGACATGATGTTCTTGGTGGGATGGCTTGACCCAACTTGCTTTCCCGCTTGACATGCTCCACAAGGCCTATCTTTCTCAAACACAACGTTGGTTAGTCCAATGACATGATCACCTTTTAGAAGCTTGTGAAGATTTTTCATACCAACATGGGCTAGGCGGCGGTGCCACAACCAACCCATGTTGGACTTTGTGATTAAGCATGTATCAAGTTGAGCTTTATCATTGGTGAAATCTACTACATAAAGCTTTCCCATTAATACACCCTTACACGCAATTGAACCATCACTCCTTCTAGAGACGGTCACACCCTCATCAGTAAAAATACAATTGCAGCCCATTTTACAAAGTTGTGATACGGATAGCAAGTTGTAGTCCAAGGTTTCAACAAGAAAAACTTTTGAAATGAAATGTTCGGAAGATATAGCAATGTTACCGACACCCAATACTCTTCCTTGGCTGTTGTCGCCAAAGGAGATTAAGTCGGTTGGATCGTCATTTTCTTCAAAAGTTGAGAACATGCTTCTTTCTCCGGTCATATGATTGGGGCATCCACTATCAATGATCCACTTCGATCCACCGGAGGCATAGCCCTACAAAACAGATTTAGACTTTGTTTTTAGGTACCCAAACTTGCTTGGGTCCTCTTACATTAGTCACAAGTGATTTGGGCACCCACACACAAGTCTTTGGACTCTTGTGGTGTGGCCCAACATATTTAGCAATTACTCTTCCAAACTTGTTTCTCATAATCACATAAGATGCATTAAAGTCATAGAAATGATTAGTAGGAAGCTTTGATGCATTGGAAGAAGTGGGGCGGAAGACTGAAAATCTGCCACCCGAGGGTCCCTGGCGAACTGTCCGCTGGGGCCTGGCGGACTGTCCGCCAGGCACTCTCGGGTGCCCAGTTCCGGGAGCCACTCTCCCACTTGCTTCTTTCTTCACAAACTTGGGGAATTCTTGCCCGTTGATCTTGACTCTTGCATTGTGCTTTTCAAAATGTTGAAAACCAATACCACCCTTGATGTTGGGGCGTCTTGAGTTCAAGTATGCACCTCTTGCATATTTGAGTTTTTCCTCCTCAAGTTCCTTCTTCTTTTGTTGTGCCTCACCTTCTAAGGATGTAATCTTAACTTTCAAGCTTTCAATCAACTTTACATTAGTAGCACAAGCATCAACATCAATATCCTTGCATCTAATGCATGATTGTGCTATGGAGAGGCTAATTGATGGATCATGTTGAGATGTTGAGGCATTGGACAAGAGAGTATCAAATTGCAATTCAAGACTTTTGTTTAAGCAAATAAGTTCATCTTGAAGTGCAACATTTGCACTCTTGAGACTAGTGTTAGTCTCCTTGCTTTCCGCAAGTTCCTTGTTCAAGGCCTTACATTTTTCTTCTTGCTTAGTTATGAGCTCCTTGAGTTCAAGGTTTCTCTTCTTTTCAAGAATGAGCAAGTCCTCTTGTTTCTCAAGGAGATCATTCTTCTCATTTAACTCTTCTATGAGTTCGTTAAACTTAGCAATGGCATTTTTATCTAGATTCTTGAGCATGGCAATCATATCAATATCATTATCATTTCCACTAGAGCTACTAAATGAACTTTCATCATCACTAGTGGTGTACTTAGGAGAAGAACATGGGATGGTTTTTACCTTTCTTCTACCTCCCCTTGCCATAAGACAAGTGTGAGTGATGTTTTTCCCATCCTTGAGGTTGGAGAAGAGAGAAGTCTTGTTAAAGGCAAGTGTGGCCACTTTTTCTTCATCCGAGCTTGAGCTCTCATCATCGGAGTCCCACTCCTTGCCAAGATGTGCTTCACCACTTTGTTTCTTCTTGAAGAACTTCTTGTCCTTGGTGAAGTATTTCTTCTCCTTCTTATCCTTCCTTTTCTCTTCCTTGTCTTCTTTCTTCTCATATGGACAATTTGCAATGAAATGCCCACTCTTACCACAATTGTAGCAATTTCTCTTTGTCCTTCTCTTGGAGCTCTCATGCCTCTTGTTGCTCTTTTAGTTGCGGTTTCTCATCAATTTGTTAAAGTTCTTCATGAGAAGAGCCATGTCATCATCATCAAGACTTGAGCTATCGCTCTCATTGTCACTTGATGAGGACTCTTGGACAACTTTCTTGTTCTTTTCCTTCTTGTTTGCCTTGAGAGCAATGTCTTGTCCTCTTGAGGTTGAGCTTCCCTTGGACAAGCTCTTGACATATTTGGCCTCGCTTTCCATCATCTCATGGTTGATGATCTTGCCAAGAACTTCTTCCGGTGTCATCCTCTTGTAGTTAGGGCTTTCCCTTATCATGGTACATAAGGTTATGTTCCTCACCGAAAAAGCCCTAATCATCCTCTTGACCACTTCATGGTCAGTCCACTTCTTGCTTCCAAGATTTCTCACTTGATTGATCATCTTCTTGAGCCTTGTGTACATCTCTTGGGGGTTTCATCATCCAACATGGCAAACCTCCCAAGTTCTCCTTCAATCATTTCAATTCTTGCTTTCCGAATGGTCTTGGTGCCTTCATGTGCCACTTTGAGAGTATCCCATATCTCCTTTGCACTTTGCAATCCATCCACTTTATCAAATTCCTCTCTACACAAGGATGAAAGGAGGATGGTTGCGGCTTGAGCATTGCGGTGGAACAATTGTCGCATGGTTGGTCCAAAGCTTTCGTCATCGCTATCCGGCTGCTCAATACCTACACAAACAATCTCCCAAAGACTAGGGTGAAGAGAAAACAAGTGCCATCTCATGTTAGTTCTCCACTGAGTGTAGTTAGTTCCATCAAAGTGTGGGGGTTTTCCAAGAGAAACGGAAAGAAAATTGTCATTGGAACTCATGTTATCATAGTTGAAAGGAGTGCGAGAGTAGTTAGAAGTAACCGATTTCTTCTTCTTTCTTCTCTTGATGTAGATGGACCCTTCATCACTACTTGATATTGAGGATGATGATGACTCAATTACTATTCTCTTACTCTTGCTCTTGCTCTTGCTCTTGTTCTTACTCTTTTTCTTGTGATCTCCACTCTTCTTGGAGCAATCGGATATATCGAACTTGGCGTTGTCATCTTCCTTGTGCATCTCACCTTCTTTGCCCTTGTTCTTCTCAAGAGTCTTGTGTGAATCTTCTCCGGCCATAATCTCCTCGAGTTGTTAGACTCAAATTTGAGGAACCACGCTCTGATACCACTTGAAAGTACGCCTAGAGGGGGGGTGAATAGGCGATCGTTGCTTAAAACCTGCACACAAGAATTCAGTCCGAGGCTGCCTGGCGGACCGTCCGCTGGGACTGTCCGCTGGGCACTTCCAATGTCCGCTAGGACGTCTCGGGTAAGAAATGTTACCGATTGAAAACTAAAACTTGTATACAAAATCTATTTGAATAGAAATGCTCTAATACAAGTTAGGAACACTAAATGCGGAAGCAATCTAGCACAAGATAGGTATACAAGTAGATCGGGCAAGAATACTACACGGAGGTACAAAAAGCAAGTATAACAAATGTGCAAGAGATGAAGTGAAGTAATCAAACACAAGAGACACAAGATTTTTCACCCGAGGTTCGAATCCACTCAAGGATTCTACGTCCCCGTTGAGGAGTCCACAAAGGACCGGGTTCCTCTCAACCCTTTCCTCTCTCAAGCAACCACAAAGGTCAAACTTGAGCTCTTCACTAGCAACAAGGGTAATACAAACTTCTCAATCCAACAACACCACGAGTTGGTTGTTCTTGAGCACCTCTAACCGTCTAGGAGCCAAGCTCCAAGAGTAATAGATGTGGAAAGCGATGGAGAGAGCCAAGAGATGCCCAAGAGAGGTGAATCTCTTGGGAAGAACTTGAATCTTGCTTGGATCTTGCTCAAATCAAACCCTAGACCAAAGATTTGGAGTGGGGAAGCTAGGGTTTCACTTTGGGGAGCTTTGGAGTGCTTAGAATGTGCTTGAGGCTCAGCTTATGCAGTTTGACCGGTTATTTTTCGTTGGGGGTCGAAGGGGTATATATATAGAGCCTCACTAAAAACTAGCTGTTAGGCTGTTTTTAGTGTCCTGGCGGACTGTCCGCCAGGACCACTCGGGTTTGCAATTTTCTGTTCAAGGCATGGGTTCCGGATTTGGTTTATTTGTGTTCTACCACACACTTTGCACATCCCCCTTGATAGTACGGTATACCTAGACTCAAGAAAATATAAAACAAAGAATTATCTTCGCTTGAACCACATTTCTTGAACCGGTACCGTTCTCCAATTTTAACGAATCGTCGGAATTGTTTCTTCTTCTTTTCTCCTTTTTGGTTTCTTTGACCCCTGCTCATTATTCTCAATTGAAATATTAGATACACATTTAGGTTGTTATAAATCACCAAAATAGGTCATTAGGCCTAGATGCACTTTCACCCGGTCAGCTCGCCTTTCCAAGGCGGAGAGCCTCAGCGACACCTCCACCAGCGAGCCATCGTTGCCTTCCCCATCCCGCCATCATGCCGGCTCCTCCGGCGAGACCGGATTCGGTCCCACTGGCCCAGGATCCAGCGCCCGACGCCGCCTCCCCCGGGACCGGGGCACCTCGCTACAGGCCCGCCGTCGCCGTCTAGCGATCATGCGGCTGCCCAGCGCTACTCCGACGCAGCTCAGTGATGCCAGGAGGGCGGCGGTGGCGGCAAACAGCGCAACAATGGTGGGCAATGGCGAGATTCAGATCCATCCAGACCACATGACCGGGGAAGGGGGAGGGGGAGGAAGGAGCCTCGTCGCCGCCATCCCGGCACCCGCCTGGACTTTCGGCGGCTGCTCCGGCAGCGGCGAGGTGCCGGTGGGGATGAGGGGGCGATGGCGGCGGCGGGGCTCGGACCCACCCGAGTCACCCCTTGGGGGCGTCGTGGGGGGCAGACCAGTCATTTTTTTAGAGAGATGACGACGGGTTTTTTTAGATTACATCCTGCATATATACTTCACAAACATTGAACATAAAAGATGAACTTTGAATCATTTACTTCAATTTTTGGAGATAATCAAGTTCAAGCTGTGGATGGGACAGGGTTTATAATAGCCAGTCAGCAAGCCGGTTATGCTGGATTCTACATTAAGCTCAGCTGGCTAGCAAAGCCGAATATGCTTAATTCTACATTTAAGCTGCAAAATCTAAGTCTTGGAACTGTGGCCTGGTGACTATATATTCAGGCCTGGTTTAATCAAAATTTTGTATAAGGACCTTACAGAAACTCAGTCTACATGTTGGACAACACGTTATGGTGAAATTAGCTGGACCGGAGTAAGTCAAGTTCTAGGATTCACAAGTTTTGAGACCTAATTAGGTGGACAACGTTTGAACTTGAAACTGTGTTCCCTCCAAAGTTTGTCGATGTTTATCTCCTAAACCAGTCATCAATTAGCCCTAAGCTCCCCCTTGTTCCAATGGAGGCTTTGAATATTCTTCAGGGAAAAGGAATGGATCTAGAGTCAGTCACCTGTGACCTCTGTATTCTACAGAGATTGAAAACCCGGGCAGGACTACGTACACGGCGTACATATTTTAGGATAAGGGATGAGATGTGACTCATGCTCTACATCAGTTGTAACTACTCGTACCGTAGTAGGACTAGTCGGAATAGAAGAAAACTACCCAAGTAGCACTCGAGTAGGACTCCTAAGCTCGTATCTGACTACAATTTTCATATAACGCCATCCCCCATACTATATAAGGGCGGGCAGAGACCCCCGAGACACAATAATTAATACCTATGGAAATACGAACCACCACACAGGACGTAGGGTATTACGCTCTTAGTGGCCCGAACCTATCTAAATCTTATGTTCCTTGCACCTTCGAGTTTCTGATCTCGGCGACACCCCACCTACACTCTACCACCTTAAAGATATCCCTCGGTGGGCTTAGAGGTTAAACACCGACATTCAGTACACTTAGATGTAACTTTGCAAATGCCTGCTGGGGATCAATTGGAGTGATCAACGTCTCCACCCGACCAATGCTAAAGATATTCAGAAGAATTAAAAGAAGATTGAACGTCCCTTTCGCATTAGAAATCATGGTACTGATGGCGTGGAGCATCTGGACCACTAGGAACGATCGGATATTCAACTACATTCAACAATACAAGATTGCAAAAGAAATTTCTGCAATGAATTTAAGCTTTTCTTCCACAGAGTAAAACGGACCAAGATTGATGAGATGAAAGTTTGGCTGGCACTACGCTGCTAATCTCGTTTAGATGGTTTCTAGCTTAGTGGTTCTCGTTTTAGGCTTTTCGTTCTTCTTTTTGTGGTTGTCTTTGTACTCTTGAACTCTTATTCTTTTATTATATATATATATATATATATATATATATGTATGCGAGTGTGTGTATATATATATCCAGTAGGGGATTCTGTCCCCTTCTGTTTCTTGAAAAAAAATGGAGACTGCAGCCGGTAGGCGGGGCCTGCAGGATCCGCCACTGTGTGTAGGATATGTAGCTCCATACACCACTTTCAAAAGTCTGTATGGGTTCAAAGTATTTTGGAGATGGAATTTGATTAAAAATCGACGAACAAAGGCCGGCGGGACATTGCTCTGAACCTCATCGCCAGCTGCATGCCTCTCTGCTTCAGCTGTCTCGCTGTGCCACGCAGGCCTTTGCACGGTGAATCCTAACAATGTAAGAAGAGCCATACAGGGTGCTGGACACCATCGCGGCCGTCGAGCTCAATTCTTTTGTATGCATCGCGCCTGAGCACCGGCCGAGCTCGCCGCCGCCGCCGTCGAGTACCTTGCAAGAAGCTCAGGCTAGCTAAAACAAAATTCAATTGGCGGGGCGGATCGGATATTCGATCGGGGATAGCGTAGCTGGGGACCGATGCAATTAGCTAGATTGTTAAGTAATTAGTGCAAACAACAAGAGCAAAAGTAAAAGCACACAAATTATAGGTAGAAATGTGGTGGGGGGTGAATGTGCATAGATCTTCCCTTTATTCACATGAGACTGCCATCTGCAGGTTCTTTCACTTGCTTCGTTCCGCCGACCAAATAAAGATCAGCCATACAGTAGAATTCAGTCATACTATACAGTAAAATATAGAATTCAGTCATAGGAATGTGCGATACAGGATCTGTTTGGAGGAGTTAAAGTTGAGTGCTAAACTTTAGCGCATATTAGCACGTATGCACATGCTAAAGTTTTTAAGTCTTGGCTAAAATTTAGCCCACCGTTAGTACTCCTGTTTGGATGAGCTAATGCTAAAATTTAGCACTTTCATCCATTAGCACTTGGATCCAAACGGTACATGCATTAAGAAAAAAAAACTCGCTGATCTGAAACCTCAACGCTCAACCATATATACTATCAGCCTATCACTAGATATGATACCCTCCCTAATACAGCTGCTCTCTTTGGCCATTCCACCACCTTGACCTGCACCAACAAGATCGAAATTAAATGCTCATTAATTCATTCATGCATGTTCTTATTAAGCAAATTATATATATAATATGTCAACTTAATCAAATTAAGTGAAAGTAATAAGATATAATACTAAATACCAGAAGTAATCCCATCGTGGATTCATCTTTGACATGCGGTTCACCCCATACGGGTACTCGGCACGCCGGGCATTGCGGAAAGCACAGCAGCCACACGAGTAGATGGCGATGAGCGCAACGAGGACCATGACGTTGAGGATGGTGATGTTGTGCCAGTCTCGCCGCACCTGCTCCAGCACTCCGGCCTTGCACGAGTCGCACTGGTAGCACAGGATGCCGGGGGCGTTGTTCCACCGGTAGCAGTCCTCGTCCTGCGCCTCCACGGGCACGCCGGCTTGGTTGTACGTGCAGGATGTGGGTGGCTTGCAGCATCCCGACTGTATTGGCGTCAGGCTATGCTGCAGGTAATCCATGGGCGTCCAGGCCGCGATCCTGGGGCACGCTCCGGACCCGACCACGCATGCCAGCGCCGGCCGCCAGTAGCGGTCGACCTGGGCGCGCTTCTGCAGCCAGGCCGAGTAATCTCTGATCCGGAACTCCTGGTAGGGCCTGCCAGGCACTTGCCTGCCGCCGCCCCCCGCCGTGACGGCCATGCCGAAGACGGTGATCCCCAGCAGGGCGACGACGAGCAGCAGCATGGCCAGGAGGTACAGCCACAGCGCCCATGTCACATGGTAGCAGGCGCCGATGAAGCCGGCAAGGGAGACGAGGAGGACGATGAATCCGATGGCCAGGAGCGGCGCCTGCAGCGCGGATTCGCATGTCGCCGCCGAGCCGTGCGCCAGCCACAGCCCTGCGCCGATGATGGGGATGGAGGCAAGGAGCATCACCAGGTTGAGGTACCCGATGACTATGTTGCTCAGGCGGTGTGGGTACGGGTGTGAGTGCATAGTCATCAGCTGCTGCCGCTGCTGCTTCTTCCTCCTCTCTCTCTCTCTCTCGATTTCTCTCCCTCTCTCTCTCTCTCAATGCTAGCTAACTACTGCTACTACCAGTATATGCTGGCAATACCTTAGCTACTTGCTGCTGCTGCTCGATAGATCCTAGTATATAGCTAGCTAGCTAAGCTAGTTGTTGCTGGCCTCACATATGCTTTTCTTTAGTGCTTTTTCGGGTGGCGTGAACCCCGGGCCTAGCTCTGCTGTGTGTGCATGTGAGCTGGAAATCGATCTAGTAAGGCAGCTTTTCCTAATTAACCAAAATCTCACTTTAGTTACTAGTTTTGTATACATATATGCATGCACGTATCATTGTTAGTTCCATGTTTTCAGTCTGCTGGGCTGCACTGCATACATGCATGAGTTCTGAAAACATGCATGCATGCAATCCTTTATTCTACCTGCAATCGCGGGATTAATTGATTCTTAATCATTAAGGAATGCAGCTGGGATCGATCAGGATCTGGGTTAAGAAAGAGGCAATGGGGGCCGGGCGGGGGCCCCCGGCAGGCTTCTTTTTGATTGCTTGGTGACGCGCATGCATGCTTGGTAAGTAAAGTAGCTTATTGTGGTCGTCCAATGTAATTTTTCTTTTGGGATGGAGAAGCATTTTCAGCTGGACAAAGCTAAAGATACGGCGTGCCTTCGCTGCACTCGGGGTGTTTGGATCCAAGTGCTAATATTCAAAAGAAAAAGTTCTTTTTACCTCCTTTAACTTTAGGATGAATTCGTATTTCCTCCTTAAATAATGAAATCAACTCACAATACCAGACACATGACCTCATAGCTGGTTTCTCTTAGTGGTTTATTTCTTTTTCTTTCATGTTTATTTTGCCCGAATCTTTGGAAAATTATAGTAAATCAAAAAAATTATAAAATATAAAATTCAATTTTATTGGACTCCACATGAGTAGATCTATGCAGTAAACATATAATATAATATAATTTAGTAAAAAATTTGTTGTACTTTTAGATATATATTTTTATATAATTAATAGCTACAGTTTTCGCGTGAAACTTTTATGGTGGTCTAATCATTATATGCTTGAACTGTAAATACTCATTAGATTATGTATGCTTGAGCAACTAAATTCCAAGCTATATCAGAGACTCTTCAGTTTCTCAAGCATACATGATTCAATGAGCATGAAATTTTTACTACAGATCAAGAATATAATTATTAGCCCACCACAAAAATTTACCATAATTGGACTATGGAAACTATGGCTATGAATTAATTATAAAAAAGTATATATCTAAAAGTACAATAAATTTTTTTTACTAAATTATATCAAATCATATGTTCACTGCATAGATCTACTCATGTGGAGTCCAACAGAATTAGATTTTCTATTTATGATTTTTTTTGTGATTCATTATGATTTTTCAAAGATTCAGCCAAAATAAACATAAAAGAAAATGAGAGAAACCAGCTAGAGAGGTTACGTGTCCGGTATCGTGAGTCCGAGGAGTCCAAGCGAACGGTTTCATTATCTAGGGAGGAAACGCGGATTTGTCCCAAAGTTCTGGGAGTTAAAAAGGACTTTTTCCTATCCAAAAGTGCTAAGCTTTAATACTAGTTTATCCAAACAGAAGTGCTAATAGGGTAGGCTAAACTTTAGCCAAGACTTAAAAACTTTAGCATCGAATATGATTGCTAATACTCCCTCCATCATGAAATATAAGATATTGAAGGGTTTAAAATTTGTACTGCAATGTAAGGCAATCTAAGATTTTTGGATAAATATTAAATAAAATTATTTTTTTGTCTCTTAGCTGTCTTAATATATCTTAAAATTTCTAAAAAGACTCTAAAATGTCTTATAGTACAGGACAGAGGGACTTTAGCCCATCCAAACAGACTCTAAGTTGTAGCTCCCCGGGTTGAAGTATGCATATGTGTTTGGAATATAATTACTCTTTTGTGCGTGATTAACGGCAGTGTGGCCTTTGCCCTAAAAAATTCCGGCAGTGCATGTGGCCGTGCAGACCAATGCAAGCGATGTATATTCGACCTGGTAAAACTCGGTCGGTAGCATCTCATGCATGGTGACCTGTTGTTGCAAGAGCTGATGAGGAGCATGAGCCTATACATCACACGGTGATCGTGATCCTATCCAGCAGACGGCTGAAATTTTAGATCAGAGGAGTTCATCAGGCGACGGATCTCGACCATAGTCCATTGATGATCTCCATTCACACATGAGGCCAAGCTTGTACAGCGGCCATCCCCAGCTATTACTCTGGGGTAAAAGGAAAGAAGCAATCCGAGCGACTCCCAGTGCAGACCTTCCGCCATTATTGGTCCTTTCAGGGTAACTAGCTAGGTTGATAGTTTTGCGAGACCAGTTCGTTGCCAAGGTGGAATCATCAGTGGTGTAGAGCCGGTGTGTATAGAACCTTGAGATAAAGGCATTGGTTCCGTAATCCTAGATCACAGACACCCAGACCTCCATTTTCTTTTGGGGTGCCTACTCTCAGCCAGGTAACAAGATACTCCTATGGTGCACCGGTGATCTTATCTGCACTTGACCAGATGAAGGCTCTACGCTTCTTGTCCAACGTATCAGTTGCTCCTTATTGGGGAAACAGAAGTTGCATGTGCTCACCTACATGCCTGAGTGCAGTGCAGGGAGGTCTCCCATAACCCTCATTGGAGAATGGAGATGATCTGGAAATGATGGAGATAGAGTGCACGCACGTGTGCAGCTTTGGTCAGTTCTAAGTGGTTCCAACCCCTTCTTCCCTCCTCATCTTCTCGTCCTCCCCTCCCTCCTTTTTCCCTCTATGATTTGGTGCTCAAAGCCACCAGCGGAGGTATTTATACTCCCAAATTGGTTGGAGGTGTCTCTAGACGGATAAATTAATGGTCGACGAAGAAATCCTAGACCTATATATAGTCTCAAAGAATATATCTATCTATCTATATCTATATATATACACGATAATACTATTCTACACCTACACCTTAGGTGCAGAGGTGTAGCGTTTATTCTACATGAAATTACTAAATTAAATTGCCGAATTACTGAATCACGTTTAGTAAAATGGTGTTCAGTAATCGCGCGGAATAGTTATTATTGAAAAATTATTCAGTAATTAGTTAGGTATAGCTACACCTAAGGTGTAGAATAGCACGTGGGTATATATATTCTACACCGAAAGCTAAATTGAGCAGAATTAGTGAACATATTTTCAGTAATTTAGTAATCGGCGAGGTATTACCAAATATTGTTCAGTAATTTGATAAATTTAGTTCAGTATTTTGATAATTATTTTTGCTAGTAATAGAAGGTGGGTGTAGAATAGCGTTGCCGTATGTATGTATATATATATAGGAAAAATCTGTTTTACACGCGCTTGTAACTGGCTCCTACATGTGTATCTCATGATGAAGTAGGGCGTATCTGACCCAACTAAAGTTACGTACGAGGTGTATATGATCATATTAAATCATCTGTGATGGTATATACTTTAAGTATGTGACCATACATGGAGTTTATGGACATACTCGTTTTTATATACTAGTACTAATATATAATCATGATATATTTAAAAAATAGGGATACTTTTGAAATTTTTTCGTACATATCCCTCTAAAGTATCTTAGAATTAGTATACGAACATACTCAAAACGATAAATAAGTACGTGGACACACGCATGGTGGTATACTGATAGTGAGAGTAACTACGAGCGAGTGTAGATAAAAATTGTCATATATATATATATATATATATATATATATATATGTGTGTGCGCGCGCGTGCACGCGCGTATATATATGTATGTATGTACCTATGTATGATGATATAGCTAGCTAGAACGCGTTTGCTCTCAAAGCCCGGGGTAGTATCTATATATCTCGCTCATCGATCGTGAATTGTTGCATCAGAATTATATTCAGGAGCAGAGCATGCATGTCATGTGTGATCCAAGCAATCCAACCCATCCTCTCCGTTCTACCTAATCTACTACCTCTCTACCCACTATATATACGATCGATACGATCATCATATCTACTGGTGGAGAAGCTAGCTGCTGCTGCTGCTTGCTGCTGGTGCCGCCAATGAGGCCGCCGCCTCGGCGAGGTACTCCAGCGTGACGGCCGCGTCGCTCATGAGCGGGCGAGCGGACGCCTCGTCCTGCAGGCACATGGCGGCCACGGCCACGGCCTGCTTGAGGTCCCTCTCCGGGAAGTCCCCTCGCAGGAGCGGGTCGGCGAGCTCGCGGTACCTCTTGCCGTCCCGGAGCATGGGCCTGGCCCAGGCCACCAGCAGCTGCTCCGCGGGGGGCCTGGAGGAGTCGACGGCGCGCCGCCCGGTGACGAGCTCCAGCAGCAGCACGCCGAAGCTGTACACGTCGGTCTTCACCGTGAGGTTGCCGGCGCGCACGTACTCGGGGGCGCAGTAGCCGTAGGTGCCCATCACGCGCGGGGAGCGGTCGCCGACGGGCCCCAGCTTGGCGAGCCCGAAGTCGGAGAGCTTGGGGCAGAGGGCGTCGTCGAGGAGGACGTTGGAGGACTTGAGGTCGCGGTAGATCACGGGCGGGTTGGCCGTCTCGTGCAGGTACTCGAGGCCCCGGGCGGCGCCCAGCGCCACGCGCATGCGCGTCTCCCAGCTCAGCGCCCGCTGCGGCTCGTCCTGCTCGCCGCCGGCGGGGAGCAGCAGGTGGTCCGCCAGCGACCCCAGAGCCATGTACTCGTACACCAGCAGCCGCTGCTCGCCGTCGGCGCAGTAGCCCACCAGGTTCACCAGGTTGGGGTGGTGCAGCAGGCTCAGCATCAGCACCTCCACCACGAACTCGCGGTTGCCCTGCGCGCCCTCGCGGTCCAGCTGCTTCACCGCCACCACCTGCCCGCTCTCCAGCCGGCCGCGGTATACGCGCCCGAACCCGCCCTCCCCCAGCAGGCACTCCGCCCGGAAGTTGTCCGTGGCCGCCGCGAGCTCGCCGTAGGTGAAGGCGCGCGCCCTGCTGCTGCTGCTCCGCCGATCGGCGATGATGCTCGCCGCCGCTGTGTCGCCTGCCGTCAGCAGCCACCATGATGTTACATCATATATTAATTCGTCATGCGATCCACGGTCGCTGCTTACTATATATATGTACTTACCGCCGGCTTGTTGGTTGCGGCCGGACGAGCAGGACAACCGCAGGCTACGACCGCGCCTCCTCGACGGCGACGGCGACGGCGCCTCCTCCTCCTCACCGGCTGGCTTGAAGCACGCAAAGCAGCCCACCATGATCTATCTTGCTCCTCGATAGAGCAATTTAATCAAAGCAGATGTGATCGAGCCAGCAGCAGGTACGTAAAACACTCTGACGATCCATATGCATGCAAGCTAAGAACAGGATCGGAGGACAAAATGCAAGCAATCAGGTCGATCGATCGATCGATCGAGAACAAGCAGCAACGCAAGAGAAACAATCTAAGGCATGCATGTGTTACCTAGTGACGGCAATAAACCAAATTAAGCCGCTTACCACGATCTCTTGTCTATTACAAGTAGGAACTAAAATTAGTATGCATGTCCCCCATTATATACCGAGGGTCAGTACATGCATCGCTAAATTCACTGCACCTCTCTTGCAATATTTTTAGAAAATAAATTCTTTCTTGTTCTTATTTGAAGCTCAGTAGACTAGGTTGGAAGCGGGCTGTTGAGTTATGCAACCATGAGAACCAAATTCAACCAAGGATACAAATTCAACACTATAGACTCTGAAATTAAATAATGCAAAAGCCTAAAGACACGAATGGTTGGACTATAGGACAAAGGTAAAAGGATGGCAAAAGTGCAAACCTCATGGTATAGCTGAGTCTTTGATTACCACTTGATGGCAAGGGGTGTGCCTAGTTTTCCATCATAAGAAGATAACTAACGACATGGCGGCCACTTGACACAAGCGATTCGACTTCTGATCAATAAGATCCAAGCTTGTAGTCGAAACACCACGACATCTCTAGTTACCAGCCGTGCGTTGCCCTGTTGATCTCGCTATAAAGGCTAATCCTTACCTTCAAATTGAAAAACACAAATAGAAAGAACGCAACAAAGGTTGTTGATGATGGATTATACTTACAATTGGGATCTTACAAACCGACGATGGCGAAACTGTTCTTAACATACTAATCTAAGCAAAACTCAAAACTTTCATTGGCAGCGGTTACTAAATATGTTGGTATCGGACAAGCCAACCCCAAACAGAAAATGAAAATGGGAACTCGAGCTCAGCCAAATAACCTTATATGCACTAGAGTACCCTGCACACAAACGAGGGAAAACAGCTCCCGCAACATACCTCTCAACCGTCGGAGGTTACCTCTTTGATCCTTGTAAACTAGCTAGATGGCTAGATCGGTGAGTGCTCATTGGAGGTGGTGATCCCCAACAAAATATAAAGAGTTTAGAGCCAGCCAAGAACCCTAGACGCATCCCTAATTGTTCTCCAATACGATACACGGCGCAATAGCCCAAAACGAGATGGCGTGCATCCTGAACAGCTTTTCTATGTTGTTTCGACAATTTCCAATTACTTGGATATGATAATAACGTGGGATCGCTATTGGAAAGTTTATCTCTTTAGCTTTATATATTTATGTAGAACTTTAAAAATGGAGTCCTTATGTGTCATGGGCGATGATTTTAGTACAGATTGCTCCTGAATTCTGAGATGGACTCAAATTCGTCATGTTGGGGACCTTCGGCTTGGCTTGAACGCCCGGCTGGTCTTCTCCTCCATTCCTCTCTCGGATACTTTCTGGTTCTCTCCATTATTTTAAGTATATTTATATTAGTATACTATTTTTATAATTACTAAACGTGAACAAGCTCACCTTCTAATTTAGCTGTTGTGCAAAAACTCTAGTGATCGATTCTAACCTCTATCACAAACTTTGAGCCCTCGAACTCGGGAATGCAATTTGACCAAAAAAATGGACGTACTACCTGAACTAGTATAAATCCTGGATCTTTGAGAGCCAATCCATACGAGTTAACACGTGACACAAATTTACTAGTCGGTGCTACGAAATGTTGACGAGTAGAGATAAATTACTTTATTCTTTATTAGGAAGGTTATCTTGAGAATAGAGGCGGTACGTAATAAAAATTATGTCGGTTAAATGAAAAACGTGGAAGAAATTTTGGAATTTGTCCCGTGCGCGAAGGCACACTCACGTTTTTAGTGTGAAGACTTGATGGAGCTTTTCACAAATAAAGGACAAGGGTTAAATCAGAAGAAATACTGGTGGCTGATGCCGCTAGAGGAGAGGAGAACAAAAATCTACAAACTTTGGCACGCAAACCCTCACGGGAAGGGGAAATATAAATATATATATATATATATATATATTCTTCCTATTTAACACCCAATAGCTATTTAACGCGGTGCCAGCCCTGTCCGACCGATCGAACCAGAGCTTTTGATGTTCGAAAATTGAAATTTCCAAGCATCGTGCCGTACGATGCCTTTTGTGGGACCTGGCTAGGGCTGGATATCGAGCCGTCTCGGCTTGGCTCGGCTCGGCGCCCCTCGTTATTCTAACCAGCTAGCTCGGCTCGGCTCGTTAACGAAACGAGCATAAATGCTGACTCGGCTTGGCTCGGTCCAGCTCGGTCAGCTCGCAAGCCACAACAATATGACGTGATCCGGCAATGCTCGACCGATGCTCCGCTTCGCCGCCGAGGATGGCACTGTCCTCTACGCCCCTACCTTGCGGGCGCGCCTGCTCTCCTTGATTCAATGTTGGGCAAATCCTCCTCGAGCTTCTCGTCCTCAATGGCAGGCAACGGGCGTCGGCTCCTGTGACCGAGCGGCCCTGCGCCTACGGCGCTCGCAGCAGGGAAGGGCAAGAGGGGAGCGCCGAGCGGGCGGAGGGAGGACAGAGAGCGGGCAGCGGGCGTCTGCTCCTTTGATTTGATGCTGGGTGGAGCCTCCTCGAGCTCCTCGTCCTCCATGGCGGGCAACGGGCGGCCGCTCCTGTGGCCAAGCGCCCTGGTGCCTGCGGCGCTCGCAGCAGCGAAGGACCAGAGGGGAGCGTTGAGTGCCGGAGCGAGCGGAGGGGAGGGCAGAGGGGAGCGGGCAGCGGGAGGAGGCTGGGCGGGCGTCGGAGCCTCCACGCTTGGCAGGCGATGTGTTGCGAGTCGGAGGAGGTGAGGGCAAAGGCGATTGGATAGGGGGATTGGGGATCGGCCGCCGAACAAAATATATGGGGATCGACTCAGGAGGATTCTAGTGTGTCTAGACACACTATTAGGCCTATTGGGCCAGTACATTTGGGCCGGTGGCCTGCTGGTGACCCAAAGCTCGTTAAGCTCGTGAGCCGGCTCGAGCCAGCTCGGTGTACTAACGAGAAAAAAATTGCTGCTCGGCTCGTTAGTAAATTACAGAGCCAAGCTGAGCTAGCTACGAGCCGAGCGAGCTACGATCGTTTCGTCCAACCCTAGACCTGGCTGCAATGCTGTTCTCCGCAGCCACGGACACGACGCGCATCTTTTCCTGTTCCTCGGCCGCGCCGGCGTCGATCCAAGCCGCCGTTGTCCCTGGATTTCACCGACGGCGATTCCTCCCCAGTGTGCACTCTTGCTCCGATCTCCTTCATCGGGGTCGTCGTCGCCGTTCCACGCACCACCTGGATCCACGGCGTTCTTATTATTAGCGATCCCCTCGAACCACGGCGGGATCGGCTTTGATTCCTCAAGGATTGACTCAATCAGATTCCGAGTAGATCAATCGGCCATCACGACATCGACTGCGGGTGCTGCGAATTGGTCCTCGATGCGAATGCAGGTGCCCAGCTGATTGCTTGTCTAGACGGCAATCTGATCCTTTATACATTTACTTATTTAATTCTCTCTGTTCTCGCTGCAGGAGCATCTGTACAAGGATGTTGGGGAAGAAATGGGACGACGTATCAGAATGTAGGAATTGACAGAATACCTCATCCGTGTATAAGACTGAATATGAAGAAATCAACTAGCTAGCGATCGAAATGACTTATTTTATTTAGTCCCCAGCTTATGTCGTTTGCAAATATGAGCTAAAACTTTGTTCGCTTTCCTGTTATAGCAGTATGACTTTCCGGTCTCTCAATTGGTCTTTGCTGTTGGACTGAATGTAACGACATTTTCTAAACTTTTTCCAGTCACGTTGCCCTTTCCCCGGCAGCAGGGAAGAAGCTATGCGTGATTTAATCAACAGCTAATTTTCCGGTTAAGAGGAATAAACAATAATTCCAGTTGGCAACAATGATTCATTGCATTTCCTCATTTAGCGTCTTATTCCGGTCAGAGATCACCTATGTTCCGATCCAGCTTTGTTCTATTGTTTCCGATTAGGATCAATAGCTATGTTCTATTGTTTTCCGGTCAGGATCAAATAGTTTTCCGGCTGCGGAGAAAATTTTTCCAATCACGGTGCAATGCTGGCAGACCGTGCTAGTGCCTTCTCCAACATAAGCAGAGTATTCCGGTCAAAAATCAACTAGATTCTGGTTTCAGTTCAATTTTTCCGGCCATAGTACCTCTCCCATTATTTTCCGGTCAAGATGCAACAAAATTCTGGTTTAGGGGATTATTTTCCGGTCATGGCACAAATGCTGGTGGGGTTTGGTCCTGTGGGCGTCGGGGCGTTGAATTAAACACGTGTGTGTGTATATATATAAAGAGTAGAGAGGACGAATTTTATTTACGCTCCCTTCAAGCTACTCTCTCACTATTAATATACCATATCAGACCCGGGTCCACGGGGCTGTATACATCAAGGAGTCCATATTGGGCTAGAGGATAGAACGTGTCATATACCTTATTTATGTTGTATTCTACCAGCGTGCGGAGTAGAACTAGTCGATACAGAAGGAAACTACTCGAGTTGTACTTGAGTACGATTCCTAAGCTAGTATCAGGCTAGGATTCATGTAACCCTGTCCCTCCGGATATATAAGGTCGGGCAGGGACCCCCTCAAAACCAAGATCACCAGATCAACATCAAGGCAATACAAACCATCATACAGGACGTAGGGCATTACGCATATTGCGGCCTGAATCTGTCTAAATCTTGTGTTGTCTGCACCTTCGAGTTCCTGATCTCGGCGCATCCCAACCCAAAACCTACCACCTTGGGTGTACCCCTCGTTGGGCAGCCGGATAAAACCCGACATCTGGCGCGCCAGGTAGGGGAGCGCATCAAAGATCCGCTGGAAAACTCGATGGCTCTTTTCAAGTTCCCCAGTCCCGTGCTCCCTGAGGGTACAACTTTCGTTTTTGGCTCATGGGTCTGCGCTGCCAACGACGCAGGCGGATTCCGTCGGCACATCGTCGACGACACATCAAGCTAAAAACACTCGCCGCAAGGCTCGATGACTTTGTCGATAATTTCGAAAGGTTTTCGTTCTTTGATTCTGCCAGGGAAACCGAGGCAGAGTCTGTCACTACTGTTCCTTTCTCCGCGTTGGAGAAGGATTTGGACTCTCTGCTCCAGGCTGGGGGTTCCGATGCCACCGCGTGTCGGGGGGCTGAGGATCACCTGGCCACTTGTGGGCTGATGATCACCACCACCTCTGAAGGACGAATCGTTCATTGGAAGGGGATGGATCTATCCGATCTACTCGGACATGAAGACCGCTTGGTAGCCCACCTTGAACCTTTGCCTTTTCAGGAGGGTAGGGCGTTGGCTACCATCACCGAGGGCTCGACTGAACTAGTCGAAGCCTCCTCTGAAGAACTTGCAACCCGCCAAGTGCTGATGGCGAAGGAGGGGGACGACGATGCCCTCATCCCCATCGGCGCACTTGATGGGATATCAGAAGACGAAGACACTGCCGATGCTGTCGACGAGAACGACGCCGAGCGCGACGCGCGGCGAGGCAGGAACAGAGCTCGTGCGGTTCGTAGAAGGCGGGCCAACGAGCGCATACGTTCTGCACAGCACGAACTCGACGCTGAATTCGCAGCCGCAGATGAACGAGGCTTCAGGACTCCTGTGGCCAACATCGCTGGGGTAACAGCGCTACTCGAGCGAAGTAACGATCTCACCGTTCGACAAGCGCTCCGCTACGCCCAATGGGCATGGATCCAGCTGGACCAGCAGGCCCCGGCATCACTCGTCGGGGACGAGCGCGTTGGAGACAGCCGGAGCCAGGCCCCAAGTCGACCAACAGGCGATCGCCCGCGACCCCAACGCAGCAATAACAACGATGGTGCGGGTGGGAGTCAGGTCACCGGAGGGAGGCGGCAGCCACCTCCGGCGAACAACCTGAGGTAGCCCAACCGCCCACGTCAACAATCGGACCTTCGCCAGAAAATCAATGAGGGGCGCGACGTCCGGTCAGTCCTCGACTCGAGGCGAAGGGAACGCGAGGTAGCTGAGTGGGACGATGCTGACTGCAGCGATCGTTTTTCTGCGTTCACTACGAGATTCAATAGCTACAAGTACCCGGAGGGTTTCAAGCCGATCGGCATCACCAAGTATGACGGTAAGTAGGCCCCCCAACAATGGCTCCGCTGTTACTCCACTGCCATTGAGGTGGCCGGTGGCTCCGACACTACCAAAGTCGTTTACTTTCCGATGGCTTTGGAGACTGCACCGCTGACCTGGCTGCAAAGCCTCCCCAACGACTCCATCGACTCCTGGGACGGCCTCAAGAAGGTTTTCATCGACAACTTCCTGAAAGGATCGATGGACCAAGAGGGGGGGGTGAATTGGGCCTTATTCAATTTCTAAAACAAGATAAAACAACCTTAACCTATGCAAGAACTAGAAAGGCACCAATTCACCAACCGGATAACTAAACAACCTACACAAGCTAGTTAAGATAAAAGGAGATAAAGCCTAGCAAGGTAGAGCTAACTAGTGATTCCTAAATCAAGCACATGAATGAATTGCATGAAAGATAATGCTTGAAAAAGTAAAGTGGACAAGGGACAACCGGATTTTTCCCGTGGTATCGATGTGTTGGCACACACCCCTAATCCACGTTGTGACACTCACAAAGAGTATTGTCACCTCCCAAGTCACCAAGACGAGGGCGCTCACTAAGAGTCTCCGTTCACCATCCCGGTGTGGTGGAGATCAAGCCACGTACAAATCTCTTCTCCGGGCTTCCACAATCCTTGGCAAGCTCCGCGAGAATCACCTCGATCACCAAGATCGCCTAGGTGATGCCAATCACCAAGAGTAACAAGCTAAGGCCTTCACTTGAGCAAGAACCAATCACAAAGAATGGATGCACACAAGCTTCTCTCTACTCAAGTCCTTAATCTTGCTTCTTGAATGATTGAATCAACAAGTGTATGAAATGTTGAAGCTCAAGGTGGCTCTTGACTATAGTATGTGTGTTTGGATGTTGCCTGGTGTCAAGAGTAGTAGAATGACCCATTGGAGGGGTATATATGGGCAGCTCACACGAATAGAGCCGTTGGAGAAAAAGCTGCCAGAAAACTGCGTAGCGCCGGTTAATCCGACGTCCCTCCAATAGTCATCGTCGGTTTAACCGGTGAATGTAAACTGCCACTTCTGAAACCTAGCCGTTACAGCTTGGGCAGATTAACCGTCGTTGCATCGGTTTAACCGGTGAGTGTAATCATCCATTGATCAACAGAAATACCAAGTCACTGGACAACTGCACCGACGTCTAATTTCAAATAGCGTCGGTTTAACCGGTGAGTGTAGTTGTCCACTGATCAACTGAAAACCGAGTCTCTGGACAACTGCACCGACGTCCCTTTTCAAATATCATCGGTTGAACCGGTGAATTGACTTGTCAAACTCTGCTGACCTTGTTTAACCGACGTATAGTAAACTTGAGGCGTCGGTTAATCCGGTGATAAGGATTTTTCTGATTTTGCCTTTTCTGACTTGAGTCTTGAATGAAATCCAAATATTCTTGAGATATAAGTTGAGAACCACTTATTTGAGCTTCTAGAAACCTGAGTGACCATTGTGTGCATCCGTTTTCAAATGACCATGTCCATGCTCAAGTTACTAAGCCTAAACCCCTCTTAATAGTGCGATCACTACAAAACTATAAAACCTATACTAACCTAAGTGTCCTTCTCAACCTTATGACACTTAGGACTAGAAAGATCCTTAGTCTTGACACATTATAGAGTTGAATGCCGAGATCGCCTTTTTGAATAATGAAAATTAGGGGCCTCTTTTGACATATAACCAAATGAGCAATAATGATCTATAAAGCTGCACAAACTCATTAGTCACAATAATGGTTGTCATTAATCACCGAAACATACCTTAAGGGCCTAGATGCTTACAATCTCCCCCTTTTTGGTGATTGATGACAACACAGACATAAATAACGAGAGAGCGAGAAAGATATGGCAAGAATAAACACAGGCAAACTCGAAAGAAAGGAACCAAAGAGCTCAAAGGCTCAAACGAAATCCATAGATATGTCTCAAAAGCTCAGCAAGCTCAAATGACAAATGTACATATCCATGAACTAAAACCAAATATAAGACAATATATAATACAATAAGAAACAACAAAGTCCTGATCGAGCTCTCTCTAGTGCTACCCTCCCCCTGTCTCTCACTCCCTCTCCCCCTTTGGCATCCAAGCCCAAAAAGGGTAGCTACTGATCCGGGTGACGAGGGACGGCGAGGAAGCGATCCGGGTCATCGTCGTCGTCGTCGTCGTCAGACGGTGGATCCTCAGTGACTGACGGTAGCTGCTGATCTGAAGGGCCTGCTGGTGCTGAGCTGACCGGAGGTGTAGCTGTCGTCGAGGCTGTCGTCGAGGCCCTGGTGCTAGCACTGCCTGGGAGAGGGTCCGTGGAAGTAGTAGCCGGCTCAGCAGAAGATGTGTCAACATCTGAAGTAGTGAGTGCTGATGCTGCCGGCTGTGACGACTGCTGAAGTAAGGACACCTCTCCGCCTCCCCCTGAAGGTAATGGCTGTGGAACGACGGGGAGGCCAACGGACTGCACTGCTGAAGGTGACTCCTGGAAGAGTGAGGTCGCAGGCAGTGGAGAGAAGAGAGGACGACTCGCAGACCCAAGTAATGCTGACAGTGAGAACATGATCTCTGGGGTCGCGGAAGAAGCTGGAGCAGTAGTGGCCGGAGCTGGTGTGACTGCAAGTGGAGGTGCTCCGGTGCCCTGAAGGCCTGACTGTCCTGGCTGCTGAGGGGCGAGTCCGGTGTGAGAATATAGCTGTGAAATCATCCCGAACATCGCCATCATGCCCTGCTGCATCTGCTGAAACTGAGCGTCCGTCCTCTGAGAGACTCTGTCAATGAGGCCGACGAAACGCTCCTCTGTAGCAGCTCGCTCTCGGGCGGCCTCCCTCTGAATCTGTGCAAGCTGGGCCTCATGGGCTCTCCTGGCCTCCTCCTGTGCCCGGCGGTCCTCCCTCTGCTGAGTGACCAGCTGCTGCAAAAGTGCGGTGAGCTCAGACGGCTGAGACACCTGAGACTCGGAAACTGTGGTAGCTGCAGCAGCTGACACTGGAACTGTCTCTCCGGAACCTCCTGCCTCGTGATCATGACTAGCTGGAGCAGGTGCAGGGAAGTATTCCTCGTCCTCGGAGGAGTCTGACTCTAGGTCTGACCAATGAATCTCATCTCCCCCGGGAAGCTGTGCCTCAGCGGCGAGCAGTGCCTCATCCTCCTGGGCCACTCGGGCCTGTACCTCCGGTGACAATCGTGCCATGGCAGCTCTATCAGCCTGCCTGCCTCTCCTCCGGTCCGAAGGTGCTGTCGGTCTGTAGACTGGAAACCAGGGGACCTCGTCCTGCCGGTATACAGCACTGACTGGTGACTCAGCTGGCACAATCATAGAGCAGATAAAACTGATCCAGTGAGCATATGGGAACTGATGCACGACTCCCATCCCATCAGTGATGACATCCTCAATCTCTGCCAGAATAAAATCAACAATATCGAACGGCTCGTGAGTGAGGATGTGAAGTAGTAGCAGCTGCTGCAGACCAGTGAACCCCTCTGGGTAGCCACTCCTCGGGAGCAAAGTCCTCCGGAGTGCCATGTGAACTGCGTAAGCCTCTGGGGTCAGCAGGCTGGGAACTCTGGCGTAGGAGGCCGGGAAGGGCTGGCGGAAGCACTGTGAGATAGCCTCGTGAGAAGGTGCTATTCCGCCAATCATGGCTCTGCGCGGTGGATCTGCATCACCATATACCATCTCGTGCAGGGAGACGTCAACCAAGTCAACTCCTAGAATCCCTGCGAGTGTCGCTCTGGACAAACCAAACACCTGCCCTCCGAACATGAAGTGAACAGCTCTGCGCTCTGGGGCTATCCAAGCTGTGGCATAGAAAACTCTGACCCAGTCCTCAATATATCTGTTCCTCTCAATCGAGAGCAACCTGGGCAGACCCCTGAAGTGATCGAAGTGTTCCCGGACATCGGCTCCCCCTGCAGCTGTCCTCAGTGAAACCCAGTCCAGTACTCGGTGAGGGAAAATCCTATGGCCCCGCCTCTGGTAGGTCTCGTAGAAACTGGCCTGAAGAAGTGTCCAGAATCTGCGATCGACCCTGCTGTCTCGTGTCACCGGGAACCACTCCTCCTCCTGTACACTCCACCTGAGCCTCTTGACCTTCGCCGCATTGGCCTTGGTCAAGTTCTGGAGCAGCACACCTGGCTCCAGACGCACGACAGTGTCCATGCGGAACACTGCACGCTCGGCCGCTAGGGCCTCGGCTCGTCGAGCTGCTGCTGCTGCTGCTGTGGACCTGCGAGGCTCCTGTGGCTGGTGGCCTCCTCGCGTCCTAGGTCCGGTGCGACGCTCGGTCGCAGGTGAAGTCTCCTCTGCGGGGGACGTCTGCCGGGTGCGGCCAGAACGTCGTAGAGCTGGTGACTGCTGTGTACCCTGCCCCTGAGACTGCTCTGACTGCTCTGACTCTGAAACTGAATCGGACTCTGCCGCTGAGAGTGACTGTGCTGACTCTGCTGCTGCTGCTGCGGCTCTGGTGGCCCTGGCTCCTCTGACTCTGCCCATCCCTCTGCCTCTGCCTCTGCCCCTGGCTGCCGAATCTCTGATCGCGAACGGACGAGCACGGCCAGACGCCTGCTCCTCGGCGGCCTTAGCCACCATCTCGGCCCTCTCGGCCTCTCTCGCTGCGCGAGTCCGCTTGCGCGCGGGCTCCTCGACCACTACCTCCTTTCCCTTTCTCTTGTCACGACCCATCTCCACAATAGAAAGAAACAAGAAAGCGGCGCTGCAAGCTCGGACAAAATGCAGAACACGTGGCGTGCGCGGCGTGAAAGAGTGAGTGCGGTGCAAGGCACGTGGGCTGCGGCACGGTGGAGGTGTGAGGCGTGCGAATCAGGAAATGCAGGTGCGGGCACGATGACGCGCGGGCACGGCGGTGTGGTTGTAATGCAGGCGGCACACGGTCGCGGCTGGGATGGCGCGAGCGGCGATGGCGCGGAACGGTGATGGCGGCGGCGCGGGGGCGCGCGTGAAGGCACGGGCACGGACGCTGCGTCGCACGGGCGGACAGCGGCGGCGTGGGCGCACGCGGGCTGCAGACAGCGGCGCAGGTGCAAGCGGCGGCGGCGCGAGGGCGGCGGTGTGGCGGCGGCGCAATGCGGGCGGCGCAAGGCGAGGACTCGGCGAGCGGGCGACGGACGGCGGCGAATGGCGGCGCACGTCGGCGGCGGAGGCGACGGTGGTGTGAGCGGAGGCGAAGAGTCGAGCTGGAAACGAACGAGAGCAAATGGGTCGTGAGCCGGCAAGAGAGAAATATGACATGTGGACCCCGCAGAATTTCTTATCGCCGGTTGATCCGACGCTTAGGTTTTGATCACCGGTTGATTGCGTCGGTGTAGTTTACCAGAAACACTGCCAAATCTGTATCTGTACGCCGGTTGAACCGATGATCTGAAAAATGAACTCGTCGGTTGAACGATGCAAATAACAGTTGATTTTCAGGTCAAAATTGTGTTCTGTTCATCGGTTGATCCGATGATGCAAATTATGTATACGCCGGTTGAATGCCTGAAATGACTGAGCTGTGGCTGACACTTAGTAACGCCGGTTAAACCGATTTGTATAGATCCATTGAACGTCGGTTTAACCGGTGAACCCAATAACCCTCTCTCAGCTCACTTTTCTATGCTAAGTCCAATGAACTTATAAGATTCAACTAAACTCAAGTTAATGGACTTGCATAGGCGACTTTACCCCTCAAAATAGGTTAGCTTAATAACTTAAATAGTTTTTCTTTTCAAAATTAAGGAAAAGTCGCAAGAGAGACTAGGCGCCAAATTTAAAATGTATGAGCCATGTCATAGGAATATTGAAGGAGGAAGGCTTCAAACTCACCATGACATTGCTCATTAGGCAATAACACACCTAACACTTTACTCTTTTCACTTCTTATGAATTAAGATCTTGTACGTAAAACAAGTCTCATTTTCATTAAGTGATCTCCTTTGTGACTTTTACGCATGCAATGATAATGCAAATTACAAACACATGCGAAAGAAAGGTAAACATGAGATGCACAACTATATGACAAGAAATGCATAGCGAGAATTTAAGATCTACTTGTCAAGTTTGATCCCACGGAAAGCTTCATCATGATGAGCCTTTCTACAAGCCTAGAGGAAAACAAGTGGACCACCACCTCTAGCTAAACCCTTGCTCATCACTATCTTACCATGGTTAGACAAGTGTCCTATATGTATGCATTTTTCTATATGACATACCAACTTACATGACGTTTGCCGCATCTAATACATTAAGCTCATTTCTTAGCCTAACAAAGGTACTCTCGTCTAAAGGTTTTGTGAAAATATCCGCCAATTGCTCCTCGGATCTCACACCTTGAAGGGAAATGTCCCCCTTGGCTTCGTGATCACGCAAGAAGTGATGGCGAATATCAATGAGTTTTGTGCGAGAGTGTTGAACCGGAATTTTGGCAATTTTTACGGCACTTTCATTGTCACAAAGGAGTGGTATTCTTCCTAGTTTCACACCAAAGTCCAAAAGGGTTTGCTTCATATATAGAATTTGGGCACAACATGCACCGGCAGCTATATATTCCGCTTCCGCGGTGGACAAAGCCACGGAATTTTGCTTCTTACTCGACCAAGAAACTAGAGAACGCCCAAGCAAGTGGCAACCCCCGGAGGTACTCTTGCGATCCACACGGCTTCCGGCAAAATCCGAATCCGAGTATCCCAAGAGATCTAAACTAGCGCCTTTGGGGTACCACAAGCCTATGCTAGGAGTGTGCTTGAGATACCGAAGGATCCTATTCACAGCAGAAAGATGTGATTCCTTAGGGTTAGCTTGAAAACGGGCACACAAGCACACACTAAACATTATATCGGGCCTAGATGCGGTAAGGTAAAGCAAAGACCCTATCATAGAGCGATAGAGGGATTGGTCAACCGGTTTACCGTCCACATCCAAGTCGAGATGCCCATTGGTTGCCATGGGTGTCTTGATTGGCTTACATTCATCCATCTTGAACTTCTTCAAGATATCTTTAGTATATTTTTCTTAATAAATGAATGTCCCTTCCTTCATTTGTTTGACTTGAAAACCAAGGAAGAAGGTCAATTCGCCAATCATGGACATCTCGAATTCCCTAGACATCATGGTAGCAAACTCATGGCTTAGTAAATCATTAGTTGAGCCAAAGATAATATCGTCAACATAAATTTGACAAATGAAAAGATCCCCGTTGACGTCTTTTGTGAACAAGGTGGTGTCCACCCTCCCGATCTTGAAGCCTTGCATGATTAGGAAGTCACGAAGCCTCTCATACCAAGCCCTTGGAGCTTGTTTGAGCCCATAGAGTGCCTTGTGCAACCTATAAACATGATTAGGATTCCTCGGATCTTCAAACCCGGGAGGTTGCTCAACATAAACAAGTTCGTTAATAAAGCCATTTAAGAACGCACTTTTCACATCCATTTGATATAACTTAATATTATGATGTGAAGAGTAAGCAAGAAGGATGCGGATAGCTTCAAGTCTTGCGACCGGAGCAAAAGTTTCACCGAAATCCAAACCTTCGACTTGAGAAAACCCTTTTGCCACAAGTCTTGCTTTGTTGCGTACTACCACCCCATGTTCATCTTGCTTGTTTCGAAAAACCCACTTTGTGCCGATGATGTTCTTGTCTTTCGGAGGAGCTTCGAGGACCCAAACTTCATTGCGGGTGAAATTATTCAATTCTTCTTGCATGGCCATCACCCAATCCGAGTCCTCAAGCGCTTCCTCTATGCTAGTGGGTTCAATACACGAAACAAACGAGTGATGTTCGCAAAAAGAAGCATGCTTAGAGCGAGTTCTTACTCCTTTGGAAGGACTACCAATGATTTGACCAATTGGATGATCCTTGGAGATGCGACCATGCTTCACTAGCGGTATTTGCGTGGATGCTTGTTGGGGTGGATCATGAGTGACTTGTGCTTGTGGTGGAACATTTTGCTCTTCTTGTTCTTGGACTTGGGGTGTTGGCGTTGACACATTTTCTTGAGGTAGTGGATCAACTTTATCTTGATCTTCATCCACTAGGGGTGCCGTGGAGGTGCTTGGTGTAGATGAGGAAGGTCCTCCCCCTTGATCATTGCCTTCATGCACCTCTTCCGGCTTGATATCCCCAATGGACATCTTCTTTAAGACTTCTTCAATCTCTTCATCCCCTACATTTTCATAGCCAACAACCTCCTCTTGGGAGCCATTAGATTCATCAAACTCCACATCACATGTTTCTTCAACTAACCCGGAGGTTTGATTGAATACTCTATATGCTTTGGAGTTTGATGCATAACCAAGAAAGAAACCTTCATCACATCTACTTTCAAACTTACCGAGCCTTTTCTTCTTATAAATGAAGCATTTGCAACCAAAGACCCGAAAGTATGATATATTTGGTTTCTTCCCGGTGATGAGCTCATATGGAGTTTTCTTGAGGAGTCGGTGAGGATACACACGGTTGGATGCATGACACGCCGTGTTGATTGCTTCCGCCCAAAACTTCTCGGACGTGCCATAATCATCCAACATTGCTCTTGCTAGGGTGATGAGTGTCTTGTTCTTTCTTTCCACCACACCATTTTGTTGGGGCGTGTAGGTGGCGGAAAACTCATGTTTGACTCCTTCTTCATCGCACCATTCTTCAATCTTCATATTTTTGAACTCGGTGCCGTTGTCACTCCGGATCTTCACGATTGGGGAATTGTATTCCCTTTGAGCTTTTCTTGCAAATGTCTTGAAGATTTCCGGAGTTTCACCCTTATCGCCTAAAAACATGACCCAAGTGTAACGTGAAAAATCATCAATGATTACTAGGCAATAGAGGTTACCACCAATGCTTTTGTATGAAGTTGGACCAAGGAGATCCATGTGTAGTAGCTCGAGCGGCTTGGAGGTAGACAACATCGTCTTGATAGGATGATGAGTTGCAACTTGCTTCCCGACTTGACATGCTTTGCATAGCTTGTTTTTGTCAAAAGTGACGTCCTTTATGCCGGTGATCATTCCTCTCTTGTGGGCTTTCTTGAGGTTGCTCATGCCAATATGAGCAATTCTTCTATGCCAAAGCCACCCAAGAGACGACTTGGTGAAGAGGCAAGTCATGGTGCTTGTTTGCTTTGAAGAGAAATCCACCAAATAGATATTGCCATGCCTAAACCCCGTGAATACCAATGACTTGTCTTTTTCATGAGTTACTACAACACCATTCTTGTCAAAGGCACACGTTAGTCCAAGATCACACAATTGTGCAATAGAGATAAGGTTAAAACTAAGTGCTTCTACAAACAAAACATTTGAAATGGATAAATCTTTTGAAATTGCAATTCTACCCAAACCTAAGACTTTCCCCTTTGAGTTATCACCATAGGTGACATGTTCATGATCGCCGGGGTCTTCAAGTGAGGTGAACATGCTATCATTGCCGGTCATATGTTGAGAGCAACCGCTATCAAGTACCCAATGTTTTCCACCGGCTTTGTAGTTCACCTACACACATGAGAATTTATTTTTGAGTTTTCGGAACCCAAACAAGCTTTGGGCCTTGCACATGTGTGACAAGAGCTTTTGGGACCCAAAGTTGCTTGGGGAGCTTCTTCTTCGACTCCTTAGCAAGTTTGCCAATGAACTTGGCCTTCACCTTGCCCTTCACTTTACTCAAGAGAAAATGATTATTTTGAAACATTGATGAGTAATTCTTGGGTAATTTAGGAAGAGGACGTGATGGTAAAGTGCACTCCCTAGTGTGGTGCCCGGTGACTTGGCAATGTTGGCAATATGAGCCAACTTCCTTGATGAAGCTTGTCTTGATCTCCGGAGAAGGAGTTGTAGCCATGTTTGGCTCCGGAAATGAACCAAGACCTCTCTTACCATAGTCACGGGCATTGTTAAAGAGAATCTCCTTGTAGATGTATTCTCCCCTTGAGAGTTTCTCCACACTACTCTTGAGGCTTGCCACTTGATCCATCAATTCCTTTTCCCTAGAAGAGGCAAGCTTGGGCACAACATTAGTGGCATATGCTTCAATGAGTAGGTCATCACATGAAGTAGAAGCATTGACCTTTTTATTAACAACTTTCTCAAGACTTGGGTCAATTACTTCATAAGCAAATTCAAGTTCTTGATACTTGTGAGCCAACTCCCTATGCTTTTGTTTGAGCTTTTTGTGGCTCTTTTCAACTTGCTTAGCAAGTACAAGTGACTCATTGTGCTTTTTGAGCAAGTCATTGTACTTACTAAGTAAGTCGGAGTGGGCAAGCTCTAACTTAGCATGAGTGCTCTCAAGAACTTTAACTTTGCCCTTTTCCCTCTTGATGACGGATGTATACTCATTGATGAGGTTAGTAAATTCATTTGGATCAAGCTCTTCATCACTATCATCTTCACTATCTACCTCACATACCTTGGTGTTACCTTTTGCCATGAGACACATAGGAGGCGGAGGTAGAGATGGTTCTTCATTGGTGAGGGCGATGGTGACAATGTCTTCTTCATCACTTGAGTCTTCGCTTGATGAGACATCGGTCACCCATTCTTGTTTCTCCACCAAGAAACTTTTCTTGGTATGCCCTTTCTTCTTCGGGAAGAGCTTGGTCTTCTTGTCATGGGTCTTCTTCTTCCCAAATCTCTTGTTTTTGTTCTTCCTCTCCTCTTCTTCATCATCGCTTGAATTATGGCGATGCTTACTCTTGTTGTCCTTGCTTCTTTTGTCCGGCTTGGGGCAATTTGGATGGATGTGTCCTTTTTCGCCACAATTGTAGCAAATCTTGTTCTTGATATCCATTGGCCGGAACATTCCCTTCTTGGAGTCAAAGTTGAAGCCCTTCTTATTGATCTTCTCATTCAAGCGTGTGAACTTTCTCATCATGAGAGCAAGCTCTCCATCATCTTCAACATCGGATGAGCTCTCATGATGATCATCTTCTTCATTGCTTGAGCTTGAGTCTTGTTTGACCATCTTGAGCTTGCGGGATTTGTTTGTCTTGGTCTTTAGAACAATTGACTTGCTTGAAGTTGGCTCTTCGGTCATACCAAGAATGCTCATTTCATGAGCGCGAATTTCGCCCACAAGTTCTCCAACTTCCATTGCGGCGAGATCCTCCTTTTGAAGCATAGCATTGATAATGTTATACTTGGGCTTTGGGAGTAGCATGAGGATCTTGCGGTTGATGGATGCACTGTCAATTTTGGATATTTCAAGTGCATTAATGTCCTTGACAATGACATTCAAGCGAGAATACATATCATTGCAATTTTCATGAGCTAGCATTTTGAAGGAATCATACTTAGCTCTAAACAAGTGATATTTTTGTTCACGAACTTTGGTGGAACCTTCATGTATTTCAATGAGTTCCTTCCAAATATCACTTGCTAGGTCCATGCCATTAACTCTAGCAAAGACCTCCTCACTAATAGCTTCAAAAATTGCATTTCTAGCTCTAGCATTCCATTTTAATTGGTCGGGGGTGGGATCTCCGGTGAACCCGACTTTAGTTGCCAACCATACTTCGGGGGCAATCGCATCAAGGTATGCGGCCATGCGAACTTTCCAATAGGCAAAGTTCTTGCCCTCGAAGTGAGGCGGCGAACCACCCATCTTGGCCATAGCTCTAGGCGGTGAAGCCTAATGATCCAAATGAGCAACGAGGCTCTGATATCAATTGAAAGGATCGATGGACCAAGAGGGGGGGTGAATTGGGCCTTATTCAATTTCTAAAACAAGATAAAACAACCTTAACCTATGCAAGAACTAGAAAGGCACCAATTCACCAACCGGATAACTAAACAACCTACACAAGCTAGTTAAGATAAAAGGAGATAAAGCCTAGCAAGGTAGAGCTAACTAGTGATTCCTAAATCAAGCACATGAATGAATTGCATGAAAGATAATGCTTGAAAAAGTAAAGTGGACAAGGGACAACCGGATTTTTCCCGTGGTATCGATGTGTTGGCACACACCCCTAATCCACGTTGTGACACTCACAAAGAGTATTGTCACCTCCCAAGTCACCAAGACGAGGGCGCTCACTAAGAGTCTCCGTTCACCATCCCGGTGTGGTGGAGATCAAGCCACGTACAAATCTCTTCTCCGGGCTTCCACAATCCTTGGCAAGCTCCGCGAGAATCATCTCGATCACCAAGATCGCCTAGGTGATGCCAATCACCAAGAGTAACAAGCTAAGGCCTTCACTTGAGCAAGAACCAATCACAAAGAATGGATGCACACAAGCTTCTCTCTACTCAAGTCCTTAATCTTGCTTCTTGAATGATTGAATCAACAAGTGTATGAAATGTTGAAGCTCAAGGTGGCTCTTGACTATAGTATGTGTGTTTGGATGTTGCCTGGTGTCAAGAGTAGTAGAATGACCCATTGGAGGGGTATATATGGGCAGCTCACACGAATAGAGCCGTTGGAGAAAAAGCTGCCAGAAAACTGCGTAGCGCCGGTTAATCCGACGTCCCTCCAATAGTCATCGTCGGTTTAACCGGTGAATGTAAACTGCCACTTCTGAAAACTAGCCGTTACAACTTGGGCAGATTAACCGTCGTTGCATCGGTTTAACCGGTGAGTGTAATCATCCATTGATCAACAGAAATACCAAGTCACTGGACAACTGCACCGACGTCTAATTTCAAATAGCGTCGGTTTAACCGGTGAGTGTAGTTGTCCACTGATCAACTGAAAACCGAGTCTCTGGACAACTGCACCGACGTCCCTTTTCAAATATCATCGGTTGAACCGGTGAATTGACTTGTCAAACTCTGCTGACCTTGTTTAACCGACGTATAGTAAACTTGAGGCGTCGGTTAATCCGGTGATAAGGATTTTTCTGATTTTGCCTTTTCTGACTTGAGTCTTGAATGAAATCCAAATATTCTTGAGATATAAGTTGAGAACCACTTATTTGAGCTTCTAGAAACCTGAGTGACCATTGTGTGCATCCGTTTTCAAATGACCATGTCCATGCTCAAGTTACTAAGCCTAAACCCCTCTTAATAGTGCGATCACTACAAAACTATAAAACCTATACTAACCTAAGTGTCCTTCTCAACCTTATGACACTTAGGACTAGAAAGATCCTTAGTCTTGACACATTATAGAGTTGAATGCCGAGATCGCCTTTTTGAATAATGAAAATTAGGGGCCTCTTTTGACATATAACCAAATGAGCAATAATGATCTATAAAGCTGCACAAACTCATTAGTCACAATAATGGTTGTCATTAATCACCGAAACATACCTTAAGGGCCTAGATGCTTACAATCTCCCCCTTTTTGGTGATTGATGACAACACAGACATAAATAACGAGAGAGCGAGAAAGATATGGCAAGAATAAACACAGGCAAACTCGAAAGAAAGGAACCAAAGAGCTCAAAGGCTCAAACGAAATCCATAGATATGTCTCAAAAGCTCAGCAAGCTCAAATGACAAATGTACATATCCATGAACTAAAACCAAATATAAGACAATATATAATACAATAAGAAACAACAAAGTCCTGATCGAGCTCTCTCTAGTGCTACCCTCCCCCTGTCTCTCACTCCCTCTCCCCCTTTGGCATCCAAGCCCAAAAAGGGTAGCTACTGATCCGGGTGACGAGGGACGGCGAGGAAGCGATCCGGGTCATCGTCGTCGTCGTCGTCGTCAGACGGTGGATCCTCAGTGACTGACGGTAGCTGCTGATCTGAAGGGCCTGCTGGTGCTGAGCTGACCGGAGGTGTAGCTGTCGTCGAGGCTGTCGTCGAGGCCCTGGTGCTAGCACTGCCTGGGAGAGGGTCCGTGGAAGTAGTAGCCGGCTCAGCAGAAGATGTGTCAACATCTGAAGTAGTGAGTGCTGATGCTGCCGGCTGTGACGACTGCTGAAGTAAGGACACCTCTCCGCCTCCCCCTGAAGGTAATGGCTGTGGAACGACGGGGAGGCCAACGGACTGCACTGCTGAAGGTGACTCCTGGAAGAGTGAGGTCGCAGGCAGTGGAGAGAAGAGAGGACGACTCGCAGACCCAAGTAATGCTGACAGTGAGAACATGATCTCTGGGGTCGCGGAAGAAGCTGGAGCAGTAGTGGCCGGAGCTGGTGTGACTGCAAGTGGAGGTGCTCCGGTGCCCTGAAGGCCTGACTGTCCTGGCTGCTGAGGGGCGAGTCCGGTGTGAGAATATAGCTGTGAAATCATCCCGAACATCGCCATCATGCCCTGCTGCATCTGCTGAAACTGAGCGTCCGTCCTCTGAGAGACTCTGTCAATGAGGCCGACGAAACGCTCCTCTGTAGCAGCTCGCTCTCGGGCGGCCTCCCTCTGAATCTGTGCAAGCTGGGCCTCATGGGCTCTCCTGGCCTCCTCCTGTGCCCGGCGGTCCTCCCTCTGCTGAGTGACCAGCTGCTGCAAAAGTGCGGTGAGCTCAGACGGCTGAGACACCTGAGACTCGGAAACTGTGGTAGCTGCAGCAGCTGACACTGGAACTGGCTCTCCGGAACCTCCTGCCTCGTGATCATGACTAGCTGGAGCAGGTGCAGGGAAGTATTCCTCGTCCTCGGAGGAGTCTGACTCTAGGTCTGACTCTAGGTCTGACCAATGAATCTCATCTCCCCCCGGATATATAAGGGCGGGCAGTGACCCCCTCAAAACCAAGATCACCAGATCAACATTAAGGCAATACAAACCATCATACAGGACGTAGGGCATTACGCATATTGCGGCCTGAACCTGTCTAAATCTTGTGTTGTCTGCACCTTCGAGTTCCTGATCTCGGCGCATCCCAACCCAAAAACTACAACCTTGGGTATACCACTCGGTGGGCAGCCGGATAAAACCTGACATACTACCATACGTATGTTCACATACTCATTTATCACTTTGAATACGTTCGTATACTGATTCTAATATACTAATTATACTTCAAAGGGACTTCAAATGGACATGTACGAAAATTTCAAAAGTATCCCTATCTTTTAAATATATCATGATTATAAATTAGTACTAGTATATAAAAATAAGTATATCCATATACTACATATATGGTCATACATACTTAAAGTACATATTATCACATATGGTCTAGTATAATCACATGCACCTTGTGCATATTTTTTTATTGGATCAGATACGTCCTACATCGCAAGATACACATTTAGGGAGCGTGTGTAGAATAAAATTTTCATATATATATATATATATAACTTGGTGGATATTTTGTCTTTGTGCTTTGTGTGGAATCGGCAGCTGAGTTGCGGTGGATTGCCGGGATAGCACGGGGCCAGCTAATTTACTGGTGACCGTAAATTTGCGGAGTTTTTTTTTTCAATTCCCTTCCTTCCGGACTCTATTTCCTTTTCTGGCTTCTACGTACCGCCGCACCCCGTGCCAGCTAATGCATGTGTGATCCCCCACCTCCATTCAACAGGTTTCCATCACGGTTCCATGCACAAAACTTATCCCCTCATTCCCGCTACCAGTAAAAAAATTAATGAAATAAATTATATACCGAGAAATTATAGAAATAAATTTAAATAAAAAAGCAAAAAAAATAAAAGAAAAATTAGAACACAAAAAAAAATCCAAAGAATAGTTGCAAAATGTAACAAAATTTGCCAAAAAAATTTGAAAACAAAAAATTGTGGCCAATTTTAAAACGAAGTTCTTGGAATGGTTCCAACCATTAAGAAATGAAAAATGAAGAGGTGAAGGAAGGAGAGTGAGACAGAGGAGAGAATGGAGACGGGAAAAATGAAAAGAGAGGATCCAGCAGAATATCTCCCGAGGCCCACCATGTACAGGGAGCAGGCTGGGGAGGCGGTGACAGCTGGACGCGTGCGTGTGGCCGTTCGAGCGTGAGATGGAGAACATCCGGTCGACTGTAGAGTTGGCAGCACAGCACTCTGTGTGGGATTCTGAAGAAAGGTATGCGGTTACTCCGGTCATTTTTATTCTGCAAATTTGACTGGTGTAAGGCTGTCTCAAACCGTTTGTCGGTGTTTAACCGGCTGCCCACCGAGTGATATACCCAAGGTGGTAAGTTTTGGGTGAGGAGACGCCGAGATTAGGAACTCGTAGGTGCAAGGAACACAAGACTTTTAGGCAGGTTCGGGCCGCACGGAGCGTAACACCCTACGTCCTGTATGGTGATTTGTATTTCTTTTGGTGTAGAATGACCTAATGATCTTCTCTTTTTAGGGGGGTCCCTGACCTCCCTTATATATCCGAAAGGTCAGAGTTACAAAGATGCTAACCAACCTCCCTCGAGGGATCATACCAGAACATATCTCGATTAGATCCTCTCCGTGTTGGTTAGCTCTATCTCCTATTTAAACAGGATAAACAAGAGATAAACAAAATAAATAAGAGATAAGACGGGCTTAATCTCTTAGACTACGTAACGTGCCCAGCCCGGTGGCCCCGGTTCTGACAAGCCCCCGAGCTCTTCGTAGCTGAGTACTACAGGCTTATCGAGTACTTTCGAAGCAGTCTTTGACTTCTTCTGAAGCTTCGTCTTGAAGTCCTTCTTCGAGTACTTGCTGGGCTGCATCAAAACTATGAAGTGCTCATGCCCCGAATTTTTGTTATGGTGTGCGATTTAAAAGTCGCACTCCATATGGAGTAGCCCCCGAGCCTTAGGTTGAATCGGAGAATCAGGCTGAGGGCCCTATTTGTATGTAATCCTCCTTATTCGTCAAAGAGATTTGAAAAATAAGTAGTCGATGCCACGTATCCCGCAGCCCCCGAGTCTTGAATCCAAATCCCACAAAATTTGGAAATAAGGATCCAAGAGTCGTGGCATGCAGTGTTACTTTGGAATCCCGAGAAAAACTCTTTGCCTTCTGCATAGTGAAATTGAGCCTCCCGCTGGTTTATTTAACCACGCGGTGACTTAGGGTTTCTTCTGCACTCTCAGTCTTCATATGAGTCATCTTCGAGTAGTTTTGCGGCGTCCAGCCCCCGAGCTTACGAGCCAGGAGAGCTGAAGGAGCCATGTTGAGTAGTGTGCATCGCCCAGCCCCCGAGCCTAGGAACTAGGAACTAGCGGAACTGTGATGACACGCCGTCCTGCCTGGAGGGTTGTTGCCGAAGCTTGATCTGAAAAAAGACAAGGCATACATTATGTAGCATAATGCAAAGATACCGAGTAGTACTCAGTAATAATGTGAAGACACCAAAATTTATTCGGTGTAAAAATTTCGCGTCTTGCTCTTGTTAGGCCATGTAATTTCCCTGGGCAGTTAGAGCCTGTTACGTTTAAGCACCTGATCCCTGATGGCCGTAGACCATAGCGTAGGGAGCTTAGCCGCATGCACGCGTAGGAGCATAGGCTTACAGAAGAGTTGAGGTTTCACGGATTAAGGCGTATGCTACCCGAGTACTTTAGCAACCGTTAAGAGAAGACAAAGAAGTCGTCATGTGACAAAGAGGATGCGCGGTGCGCATAAAGTAGTCGGCGATGTGTAGCTCTGGAGGGTTTCGTGCCCATCGAGAGTCATACACGGATAAGTAGTCGGCGAAGTGTAGCTCTGGAGGGTTTCATGCCCACCGAGAGGCGTACCCAAAAAGGTAGCCGATCTTGTGAAGAACAAGTCGGAAAAGGTATAAATCACTTAGCTTGATTCGTGGACGAATATCGACGAAGCCGTGGAGCTCGTTGATGAAGCTGCGATGATTTATTGATGAAGCTCGACTAGTCGGAACCGATTCCGACTAGTTTTCAAGTCGAGACGAGTAGTTGATGTAGTCGTCGGCAAGCTGCCGATCGTCCTCGCGAAGTCAAAGTAGTCGAACTTGTTGCTGCCACGCGCGGATATCGCGGCACAAGCCGAAGTTGAGCCGGGTCATCGAGGTCGACGGTCGTGGTGCATCGACGTTGCGGCGCGAGGTGAAGTCGAGCCGAGTAGTCGAGATCGATGTAGCCGTTCGCTGAAGGATCCGATCTTGAACTCGATGAATGGATCCGTCGATGCACATGCGTGAAGGTAGCAATCCGCCACCTGGCGAACTAGAAAGATGCCATCGAGTTCGCCGGTGGATCTTCAACGCGCTCCCCTACCTGGCGCGCTAGCTGTCGGTGTTTAACCGGCTGCCCACCGAGTGATATACCCAAGGTGGTAAGTTTTGGGTGAGGAGACGCCGAGATTAGGAACTCGTAGGTGCAAGGAACACAAGACTTTTAGACAGGTTCGGGCCGCACGGAGCGTAACACCCTACGTCCTGTATGGTGGTTTGTATTCTCTTTGGTGTAGAATGACCTAATGATCTTCTCTTTTTAGGGGGTCCCTGACCTCCCTTATATATCCGAGAGGTCAGAGTTACAAAGATGCTAACCAACCTCCCTCGAGGGATCATACCAGAACATATCTCGAGTAGATCCTCTCCGTGTTGGTTAGCTCTATCTCCTATTTAAACGGGATAAACAAGAGATAAATAAAATGAATAAGAGATAAGACGGGCTTAATCTCTTAGACTACATAACGTGCCCAGTCCGGTGATCCCGGGTCTGACACCGTTCTCTACCCTATATAGAGAAGATTCCGTTCTCTGTATGCTCCAGCAGCGTTCTCTAAATGGTCCTCTAAAATAGAGAACGCTACAGGTTTTCTGTATATATAGAGATTCTCTCTCCTCTTCTCTATTTTTCTTTATATTTTAAACACTGGATTAAATAAAAATAAAATATGTCCATAGCATTTGAGGTATGATAAATACGTACGTACAAAAATTTGGAACAAAATATGTTTCTAATATAGGGTTTAATGTTGTTGGAGAGAAATGAGATATAGAGGAGAGAATCTTGTAGAGAAGTTTGTAAATGATGGATATAGAGAACGATACAGAGAACTACAGTTGGAGATAGCCTAAAAGATTCGGTGAATGCCGCGCCTGTTGTGTTTTATGCTCCTATGCTTCACCTTTTTATATGGGCGACCGGATTCCACTCGAACCCTTTTTATCTTTTCTATTTTTCACATCAAGCGTCGTCCACTGAGATGAGATGGTCTGGATGGAGTATAAAATGCACTCGGCGTGTGTAGCGCAAAGTGATTTGCTGGTGGTGACTTTGTTTCGCTGTATGCATGGCTATCTACCTTTACCGCTTTACGTGATGTAGCTTTATTCGCTGCTGAATCTTAGCTTTTATTTGCATTGCAGGCTTGCTTTATTACCTTACACACATACAATCTCTTGCGGTCTGCGAATTGCTGGCGAATGTAGGCGTCAAGATCTGAACCAACTTTGCTCTTGCTTAATGTTCAAGACGCAACTAAAAATTAGCTTTCTGCAGTGGGCGGTCTGATGGTGACGGGAGCGAGAATTAGCATCGAATTCATCCAGTTTATTTTGCATTTCATCCAGCAGGCAGCAGCAGCCCATGATGGGAAACGGTTCCTCTCTGCAGAGGTGCCTGTTGGACTGGAGGGAGCCCACCCCCCACAGCTAGCTTCAGCTTTACAGTGAGAGGGTCGGTCGGTCCTCCCCTGGCTCTGGCTGGCTGGCCCGATCTGGGCGCCTTTTCCCCTTCTTTCTCTCTCTCTCTCTCTCTCTCTCTCTCTCTCTCTCTCTCTGCGTTCTCACTCTACTACCGCACTGGCGGGTGGCGGCACACTCTCTCACTGTCCAGCGGCAACTCCTGCCAGTGCCTCTCACTGTCTGTCTCTTCTAGTCTTTCTACCTCCCCGCCTCCCCTTTCCTCCTCGCTCCTAGTAGTTCGTTCTCGATCAGCCGCTAAGAAATTACTTAGCCGCTAAGAATTGCAATTTCAGTTCCATCCATGGACGACGGTTTTTAATTTAGCAGCAGCCAACCTATAGGTGGAGCCTAAGCTGGCAGCTGCAGCTCCTCCGGCATGGCCACATCTCTTCTCTTGGTCGCCCTCCTCGTCTTCTTCTTCGCCGCCGCCGCTGCGCAGATGCCAGGTGAGTTCTCTTCATCTATTCATCCATCCATGTGCCAATATGTCATGTGGTTGCGTCGCATTGGTGATTTGATGAATGGGATATCTATCATCTATCATCGACGGTAAGTATTAAGCCGGCCGGCCGCTGCAGGTTTCGTCAGCATCGACTGCGGCGGCTCCGCAAACTACACGGACGAGCTGGGCCTGCTGTGGACGGGCGACGCCGGGTGGTTCCCCTTCGGCGAGACGGCCACCATCGCCGTGCCGTCGGAGAAGCGCACGCAGTACTCCACGGTGCGCTACTTCCCCACCGCCTCGTCCTCGCCGGCGACCGCCAGCAGCACCACCAAGCACTGCTACACGCTCCCCGTCCGCACCCGCACCCGCTACCTCGTCCGCGCCACCTTCCTCTACGGCAACTTCGACAGCAGCAACGTCTTCCCGGAGTTCGACCTCTACCTGGGGGCCTCCCGCTGGTCCACCATCGTCATCTACGATGACGCCAAGGTGGTCACCCGCGAGGCCGTCGTGCTCGCCGCCGCGCCCGCCCTCAGCGTCTGCCTCTCCAACGCCACCACGGGCCAGCCCTTCATCTCCACGCTCGAGCTCCGCCAGCTCAACGGCTCCCTCTACTACACCGACTACGAGGCCGACGCCTTCCTCGGCCTGTCCGCCAGGATCAACTTCGGGGCGCCCACCGCCGAGCCGATCAGGTACCCCGACGACCCGTACGACAGGATCTGGGAGTCCGACATGGTCAGGAGGGCCAACTACCTGGTCGACGTCGCGCCCGGCACCGTCAACGTTTCCACCGACAGGCCCGTGCTCGCGGCCTCCAGCGAGAGGCCGCCGCAGAAGGTGATGCAGACGGCGGTGGTGGGCTCGCTCGGGGAGCTCACCTACCGGCTCAACCTCAACGGCTTCCCCGGCAACGGCTGGGCCTTCTCCTACTTGGCCGAGATCGAGGAGTTCGTGGTCCCTGAGACGCGCAAGTTCAAGCTCTTCATCCCCGGCCTGCCGGACGTGAGCAAGCCCACGGTGGACATCGGCGAGAACGCGCCGGGGAAGTACCGGCTGTACGAGCCGGGCTTCTTCAACATCACGCTGCCGTTCGTGCTGTCCTTCGCGTTCCGCAAGACCAACGACTCGTCCAAGGGCCCCATCCTGAACGCCTTCGAGATATACAAGTACATCCACATCGAGCTCGGCTCCCCGGATGCTCCGGTGATGGCAGGCCTGGCGTCGCGTTACCCTTTGGCCGAGTGGGCAATGGAAGGCGGCGATCCCTGCCTCCCTTCGCCGTGGTCGTGGGTGAGATGCACTTCAGAAGCACAACCCAGAGTCATTTCCATGTATGTACTGTAGCTGCTTAATTTCATGCATTTAATTCAGCTCGATTGATGGATCCATATATACTACTAACCTTGTTGCTTACTTGATTTATTATTTGCTCTGCCTGTGATCCATCCATCCGTCGATCGAGCAGAAATCTTTCAGGAAAGAACTTGACGGGCAACGTGCCGCCGGAAGTAGGGGCCTTGCCATGCTTAGCAGAGATGTAAGCTATCTACTCCTAGCTAGTAGCTCTTGCTAGCTAGCATTCAACAGTACAGTTCATCATTGACCCTTGATAGATAAGATTAATCCATCATTAATTTCCTTTCCTTGCAGCGGACTTGCTAATAACATGCTGACGGGCCCAATCCCTGACCTCAGTGGCTCGCCCAACCTATCCATCATGTGAGATGAGTTTCAGTTCGCTTCGCTCGCTTATTAGTGTACACATTACATGCATGATAGATGCATCATGACTGATGGCCTTTTCTCGCTAAAATGCAGTCATCTGGAGAACAATCAACTGACCGGAAATGTTCCTTCATACTTTGGCAGCTTGCCAAAACTGAGCGAGCTGTAAGTCCTACATACTCCTACCTGCAGTTCCGTCCGCTAGCTAAGCTGAATGAAACACTTTACTACTTACTAGTGTATATACTGTATACAATACATTCCAAAATTGCTATTCCATTTCCTTCAATTCTCACTCACCTAAAATATATACAATGCAGGTACCTTCAAAACAACAAGCTGTCTGGATCCGTACCCAGGGCTCTGCTAAGTCGAAGCATTTTTTTCAAGTGCATGTCCTTTCCTTTACTCATTTATTTATTTACCTATTTATTTATCTATCTATCTATTTATAATAGAACAGAATATGTAGTTGCTCTCCCTCCATCTGATCTAGCTAAGAGAGAAATTAAAAAAGGACTGCACATTTTCAGCTACTCCGGGAACATGCATCTTGGAATAGGGACCCAAGAGAAGACGAAGCATGTAACCATCATTGTATCTGCTCTGCTTGGAGCATCCTTGCTGCTTGCAGCCGCTCTATGTTGCTACATGCTGACGCGCAGGACGACCACTAAGAAACAACACTCCGAAGGTCAGAATTTGTAATTGCATCGTCTTTCGATCTTCGGTGTTGTTCTTTCTGAATTCTGATAGATAGACCATTACTATATATGTAATTCCTCTGCGGAGCAGGAGCAGATGACGGCCATGATTTTACAAAGAAAAACAAGAGGAACAAGTTGCAGAACAACAACCCAATAAGCTCGCAGCCCCGCGAAATCGCCACCGAGACTGCTCATCCCTACGGGTTATCTGAGCTGGAGGTGGCGACCAACAACTTCGCCAGCAGGATCGGCTCCGGGGGGTTCGGGATCGTGTACTACGGGAAGCTGAGTGATGGAAAGGAGATTGCAGTGAAGGTGCCTACCAACGACTCGTACCAGGGGAAGAAGCAGTTCAGAAACGAGGTGTCTTTGCTCTCAAGGATCCACCACAGGAACCTCGTGGCGTTCCTGGGCTATTGCCATGAGGATGGGAGAAACATTCTGGTCTACGAGTTCATGCACAACGGAACCCTCAAAGAGCACCTGCATGGACGCGACAAGCACATTAGCTGGATCAAGCGGCTTGAGATTGCAGAGGATGCGGCCAAAGGTCAGTCGGTCGATCAGTAGCCATGCATCATTATATTCAGCTTTATTTATGATTATGATTGATATATATATATATATATATATATATATATATATATATATATACGCGGCATAGATCAAACAATGCAAACTATATATGCCCCTATATACATGCAGGGATCGAGTACCTCCACACTGGATGCACGCCATCCATCATCCACAGAGACATCAAGACGAGCAACATCCTTCTTGACAAGCACATGCGAGCCAAGGTGTCCGACTTCGGGCTGTCCAAGTTCGCCGCCGAGGAGTCTCACGCGTCCACCAACGTGAGAGGGACACTAGGCTACCTGGACCCGCAGTGAGTGAACGAAGCCGACTTCTTGTATATGTATATACGTATATGTATACGATATCTGTATATACTACGCGCATCGATCATCCCCCATGCATGCAGGTACTACACCTCCCAGCAGCTGACCGAGAAGAGCGACATGTACAGCTTCGGCATCATCCTTTTGGAGCTCATCTCTGGCCGGCCTCCCATCTCCACCATCTCCTTCGGGGAGCACTTCCGCAACATCGGGCCCTGGGCCAAGTTCTACTACGAAAGCGGCGACATCGAGGCCATCATCGACCCCTCCGTCTCCGTACCCGGCGGGTACCAGGACGTGCAGTCCATCTGGAAGATCGCGGAGGCCGCGGTGCGGTGCATCGACACGGAGCCCCGGAAGCGGCCGTGCATGCCGGAGGTGGTGAAGGAGATCCAGGACGCCATGGCGCTCGAGACGTCGTCGGAGACCATGATGAGGGGAGGCGGCGGGTGCCCCTTCTCCCCTGCGGCGGCGAGCGTCAGGTCCGGCGGGACCATGAGGTCGCACGACATGGTCATGGACAACCTGCTGCTCATGGACGACGACGACGACTCCACCTCCTTCTCCGGCTCCGTCAGCAAGCTCAAGTATCCGGAGCTGCGCTAGCTAGCCTAGCTGCGTTTGCCAATTATTTCTTCTTCTTCTTCTTTTGAGCGGCACAATTTTAGTTCATTTTTTGCCTGATTGCCAGCCAGCGGTTGCTGTAATACACGACCCGACCCGACCCGACCAATGAAGCCATACATTCCTTTTTTAAAAAAAAAAACCTCGAAATCCTCTGGAGGCCCAGGCCCAGGCCCAAAACCAGCAGCAGCGAAAGCAAGGCAAGAACTGGGCCGGGGCGATTCCGAGCCCAAGTCGCCAGCCAGGGGCATTCCGGTCAATTCACACATGAGCGGACGCGGGCGTTAGGGTTCCATCCTGGCCTGCCGCCACCCCCCCGACTAAGAAGACATAGACATTATCCTGACCCGACCATCACCGCTAACTCGCGAGCTGCCTAAAACCCTTGCTCTCCCCGCCCCGCCCCGCCCAGCTTCTGCTTCTCCCGCGGAGCTCAAGCACCACGCCTCCTCCTCCTCATCCTCACGCGGCGGCGGCGGATCGTCTCGTTGGAGGATCGGATCAGCGATCGCATCGCGCCTGCTGCTTTCCATGGGGATGGGGATGGAGATGGAGACCGATCCCAATACTTCTTCCCCCTCGGCCGACGACGCCACCGCCACCGCCTCCGGCGAGACCAAGGCCTGCGCCGACTGCCACACCACCAAGACTCCGCTCTGGCGCGGAGGGCCCGAGGGACCCAAGGTCTGGCCTGGATCCATCATCAATATTGCATTCCTTGCTGTTTATTTGTAGGGGTTTAATTAGGCAAAGGCTTGATCCGATCTGTTGAATCGCAGTCCCTCTGCAACGCCTGCGGCATCCGCTACCGCAAGAGGAGGAGACAGGCCCTCGGCCTCGACGCCGCCGCCGACACGCAGCAAGATCAACAGCAGCCGAAAAGGAAGGCCGCCGATCCGCCGGAGGATCACCAGCAGCACAAGGCCGCCGATCCGCAGGAGGACCAGCAGCAGCCGAAGAAGAAGGCCGCCGCCGCCAGCAGCAGCACCACCACCACCATCACCACCAAGAAAGAGAAAGAGAGAGAGAAAGACAAGGACAAGAAGAGAAAGGATCGGCAAGTCACCGTGGAGCTCCGCGTGGTGGGTTTCGGCAAGGAGGTGATGCTCAAGCAGCGCCGCCAGATGCGCCGCAAGAAGTGCATGAGCGAGGAGGAGAGGGCGGCCGTCCTCCTCATGGCGCTGTCGTCGGGCGTCATCTACGCCTCATGATTCCATCCATCCAAATTCCAAGGGGAGAGGCGGGAGGTGGTGCCGTGCCTTTGAGTTGCAGCAGATCGTCCACCTGCTGCGTGCTATCCTTTGTGTTTTCCTGCCTCGCTCTCCTCTCTCCCCCCTCCGCAGTCACTAGTTAGTGGGAGCCGAAGCTGAACAACATCCCAATAATCCTTCCTGTACTAGCTTAGCCCATGGATCTGTAATGCTCTAGTAGCAAGCAAGTATCCCATTCATGTAACAATTGTGTTTTAGGGGAGCATGACCTGACCCAGCAGTAACAATGGTCATTGGTGTTTGTGCAGTGGACGGACACATGGCTGTTTTTGCTCACCCCTGCTGATGTTGACCTTGCATCAACTTGGCAAGTTTTGACTGAAATTGTTGCCCTGCTGGGTCAGTCAGCATCATCAAATTACATATCAGTTTCCCCTCTTCTGGAAATTGGATGGTGCCCTTCCTTTGCGATGATTCTGCTCGTGCGGTTTCCTGACAAGTGCAATCCCCCTCCTCTGCACTCGAATCGTAGCCGTAGCAAGTACTAGACTAGCTAGTTCTAGGAAGGAACTGTCTGTCACCTCCCCAGGCAAGTTATATAATGCTTGCCCAAACGGGAAGCCCTGCCTGGTTGCTGCCTTCTTTTTTCCAGCTATCATAGATGTATGCTCGTTTTCTGTGATTCTGACAGCCCAAATCAGGTAATGTTTTCTTTGATGATGAATGACATAAGAAAATCACAGAATATATAATCTGTGCTGCTAAATTTATATTTTTGCTTTATTTATTCCAGGTAAGTAGATTCCACACACGACAGCCAGCACAGCATGCACATGACTGAATCCATTGACCTCGAACGTAGAGGAAATATAATTACATTTGCTTAGCAACTGAACTGGGCGCCAAATTAGACGATGTAGAATAGCTGCTAGCTAGCTACCTTGGCAACTTGACAAGAAACTTCATCTCCGCCTGCTGCTTCTGGAGCACCGGCGTGACGCGGGCGAGCAGAGACGTCTTCTTGTTCTTGGTCGGGAAGAGGAACGACTGCAGCGGCACCGCCTTGGACTTGTTGGACGGCGGGCGCCCCATGTTGCCGCCATGGGCGGAGGAGCTCGAGTCCTCGTAGTCGTCGGCGCCGTGCGTCGGCTGCGCCGGCAAGCTGACGCTCCGGTGCAGCTTGGCCAGCGCCTGCTCCACCTCCGCCTGGAGCCCCTTGACGTGGTCCAGCCCCGCCTGCAGCTCGTCCGACACCCTGTTGTTCTCCTGCTGCATGTTGAGGACCTCCCCCTGGAACTTGCCGGCCTGGTACCACGTGAAATGGGCCGCCGCCGCGTCCGCCTCCGTCTCCAGCGCCGCCGTGATCTCCTCCTGGATGTCGCATAGCGAGGTGAACCTGCACTGGAGCTCCCCGCGCAGCATCGCGTTCTGCTCCGACCACACCTGCAGCTCCGTCTTGAAGGCCCTCAGCTGCTTCTCCGTCGAGCCGTCCTGCTTGGCTGCATCCTCGTTGTTGATCAGCTGCAGCTTCCTCTGCAGGCCCTCGTGCTTGCTCTGGAACTCCTGCACCCGCTGCAGGGACGAGCTGAACTTCATCCAGAACTCGAGGTTCTCATCCAGGAGCGTGTCAATGTCCCTCCTGAACTTCTCTTCCAGAGGCGACGCGTTCTCCGCCGCAGCAACAGCCGGCAGCCTCAGGTCCTCCAGGTTGAAGGGCGCCCCGCCGCCTTGCTGATGATCAGCTGCTGCTGGGTCGCCACCGGCCCCTTCATGCGGCTGGATGGTGGAGCTCATCCTTATCAGCCTCGAGAGGGAGGAGACGCTGGGTCGCCTCTGGTGGAGAGACGAGTAGCTCGGGGTCCTCCTGTGACCCCGGCGGGAGTAGATCCCCCTGCATGAACCCTCACTGCCTGCTCCTCCTTCCCCTGCGGAGCTCGCCATCTCCTCGCGGAGTGAGCGGATCTCCTTGAGGCACTCCTGGTTCGTCTTTTCCATTTCCGCAAGCCTTCTCTTGGCGTCCTTGTAGTCCTCCAGGAGTGAAGTGTACTCGCCTAGGAGCACCTTCTCCTTGTCTTCCAGGCTATCTGCGAGCCTCTCCTGCAGCTTCATCATGTCAGTAGCTGATGAAGACGAATCTACGACGACCTTGCTGCCCATCTCTTCCTGCGGCTGCCCATCGTAGCCGCCTCCAAGGTTGTCCGACGAAATGTGACGAAGGCGTGCCAACAATGAACCCCTCTCACGTGAGCTCTTGTCCTGTCCGACGTCTACTTGTTGCTGCTCGCTGCTGCTGTTGGTGCTACCGGATGACTCATCAGTAGTGCCCGCCACAACAAGTGCATCACCATCAGGTTCCTCCGGCTTGACATCTGGCCCGGCATTATTGTCAGCGGCGTGGGGTTCTTCGGCAATCTGCTGAGGCTTCACGTCGTCCTCACAGTGCTCACTTGATGATACTGGCTCTGTCGACTCAACTGCTGGTGGTGCTTCATGGGTCGTTTCTGCAGATGCCGAACCAGTGTGTTGCTCTTGCTCACAAACCGGCGATAGCAGCAAGTCTGATAGATCGCTGAATCTGCTTATTGCTTCTACGAAATTGGAACGGATTGTGCTTTCGTCCTTGTGGAAGGAGCTTTCAAGAGCCTGAACTCTGAAAAGGTCCTCTTCTACTTGTCTGAGCTTCTCATTCAGTTCACTTGATCCACTGTCCGCCGCTGTATTCTCGTCGTCCAGGCTCTTCAGGGAATTCTCCAGCTCAGTGTTTTCCCGACAGAGTCGATCTATCTGGGAGGTTTGTGATGAAACCATGAGCTCCAAGTCAACCACGTTGTTGACAAGCTCATCAATTCTCTCTGTGACTTCTGCCATGGAGATGTTGCAGTCCTTCTCAAAGTGTTCCTTGATCTTGTCAATAACGGCCTGCGTTTCTATAGCACCTTGTTTCAGATGGTATACATCCTCCATCTCTTCGCCGTGGCTCTTCCGTGTGTTTTTGTCAGACAGATCCAGAGGATCCGGTAGAGATTTGCCATGTTTCTTCATTATAGCCTCGAGCTTCTCTCTGAAAACCTTGACTCTTTCCGACTCTCCCACTGCTTGCTCCGCAGAGGCCATCCGCTGTTCTTGCAGTTTGATAATAGTGTCTTCACAGGACTTGAGTGCGGTTGCTGTCATCAAGGCTCTGGCTTCATCGTCTTCGATCACCGCGCTCTCGTCAAACTTATCTTGGAAGTGGCAAACCTGTTCCTGCATTTCGTTGATTTCCTTCTCAAGGTCCCAGTACTTTGCGATGCCGCTCTCGTAGGAGCTTTTGATAAATTCTTTCTCAGTCTGCATGACGAGTATAGATTTCTGTAGCCTGCTGATCTCTTCCCCTGCGTTCTCCTTGTTGATTGGAGGCGCCGAGGTACTATTCTTTGCTTCCCCACCCATTGATCCACCATGTTCTCCCTTTTTCTTCTTCATCAATCCATCAACAGTTGACTTGTGGATTTTGCGTGGATCAACTGGGGTGAATGCCTTTGGGATGTTATCATCCTCCTCTTCCAGCATTGCGTACTGGACCTGGTCAGGAAAGGCAGTGGCGATGGTGTGGTTTGCTTTGTGCAGCTCCCCTGACATGATATCATACCGGTCTGCCAGAGCCCTGTATGCCCGATATACTTCTTCCACCTGAGTGATCACCTCAGGTCGCCTCTTGTAGTACATCTCTGCTCTCTTTGAAAAGGAATCAGCCTCCTCCCCAAGGAGCAAGAGCATGCACTTAACCCTGTGTTCCATATCTGCAAATTTTTAAAGTATTTAAAGTACTGTTGTTAGGCTCATACCTGAATATACATACATATATAACTGTACAGACATTAGAAGTTGGAAACAAATGCTGGTAAATTTCATATCTGGCTCTGTGGGGGTAGGGCAGGAAAATTGCAGGAACTAGAAGTCAGCTGCATCGCATCGGGCTCATCATCTTCAAACAAGCCCTCCAGCCCTCAAATTTGCTAATATACTTATAACTCAACCACAGGCAAGGAATGGATGGCATGGATAGGAGAGTAAGTTGGCACCACCGGACGCAGATTTGCCCAGAAAGGTAAAAATGAATGCATACTAATTTGGAGATGTTCTCCATTCATTCTATTCTGAAATGACAATGTTGGCAATGCAAAAGCAACAATCACATAGATGGGAAGCTGCGTATAATTCACGGATCATGGTTGAAGAATCCACTATTCGATCTCATTTTCCTCAACATGAAAACTTAACTTGTGTAAAAAGATTGGATGGAACAACATTGAGCGCATAGGAAAGTGTCCAATACAAAAGATGAAAACAATAGATGATTACCTTGGAGGTGGTTGTCGAGCCATTTTGACTGTTTGGTGCGGATGTGGCTTGCCCACCACCATGAATACGCATTGCTCGCCGCCCGCTGCAGCATCCTGTCTCTTCCTCCTTCACCCTGTCTGAAATCCAATCTAGCAGCATTAATCTTTTCTTGACGTGATAATTACCATGCAAGAGAAGAGAGGCTGGAGACAAAGGGAGCAAGAAAGGAGGAGGGGGGAGAGGTCATTGTGAGGCTAATAGCCAAGTCCTTTCCTTGCAGATACACGACAATGGCTAAAGATAGCAAGGATGGTGAGAGGTTAAAGGAAAGGAGAACAGAACACAGCAGAGGCACAAGGAAGGTCATACAGCAGGACTTCCCTTCCTTCACCTGTCAAAGAGCTACTAGGCATCGCCCTGTGGATGAGAGCACTATGAATTGCTTAAAGTCTCACAATAGTTCGCAACCCATGCACGAGCACTTTACAAAACACGGAGCTCGCCAACGAGTAGATCTTTAGCCATCTCTTTTGAATTAAGGGATGCAGGGTCATTAGAAATTTCAAGGTGCTGCAAAAGAAGAGGAAAATCAAAACCATATTCCTAAGCAGGTGAGCATGGGATAGGGTATGCATGCATAGCACCTAATATAACTTACACTATTACAAACTCATCTTAATTCATGTCCAAGATTTAACCACAAGTGTTGTATTTAAACATTTATATATGCAAGCAATAGCAAATGCATAGAACCATCCTCGATGATATGTTTAGGTCAAGCAACACTACCTGCATGTACAAGTCACTTTAAACATCTAAGTACAGAGAACAAACTACAAGCATAACGCACCACATGGGGCACTTGGCCCCTACAAACATATTGGTGTGTTGCAAAATACTCAAAGATTACATACATGTGAATCTGAAACAATTATGTGAGACAAATGGTTTCCTGAACCAGATAGATTTCTATAAGAGAGGTCTCAATTTATTTTCCAGGATGATTTCCTACATTATACTATACCTGGAACATATATGCTAAGTTGTATATTTACCTTTGCAAAATATAAGAAATATACCGGCTGCATTTCTTTTATTTTGTCTCGAACATGCAGGAGAGCTGCGTATTATTGCATTAATAGAAATAAAAAAGACTGGCCGCATTCTTTTGCATATCTTCTTGCAATGTTTTACAGGTGGATGGTCGGACCTTATGTGCATCAAACACCATCAGTTGCTATTTTTGGATAAATAGTGTGAGCATCCCACTATTAAATGAAGCATAGACCCCGACAAAATGCAAAAGCTACAACATATCATGTAGTATATGATGAATATGTCATTCTGAATTCTCAATATAAACTCCTCAGGAACCCTTAGCATTTTGAACCTAGAAATTGGGCTCTAGCAATTAAGAGGCTTGATAGCGAAGAACGACAAAAGCAAACAAAGAAACTAAATCCGACGTGTAGCCATCACGTTGCCGCCGTTCTTCATCGTCGTCGTCGCGATCAGGGAGATCTAATAAAAGGTAAGGCAAGCAAGAGTAAGCAGCAGCAGCGACGGAACGAGCAAGCAGGTAGGTAGTAGAAGGGAGACTAGTATACTGTACTCTACTGCTGACCATCCTTCTTCGTCGATGGTTAATATCCTCCTCGTTGATGAAGGCCTGGCCTAACCCACGTTGATTTTGATCCGAGTTTATAAAAAAAAAGTACACCAACTACACATGTTATGGCGTAACATCTCACCTTAAAAATACAATTTCTTCCTGGTTACTTCATCGACAGAGGCTAAGCAAGAACTCTTGGCTTATTAATTACTGCAACATGCATGCCTTTCTGTTCAAAAGAGGAAATATGTTTCCATCTCTTCGTCTCTTGTCAACGAAACTCTAGTTTGTGGTCCTCCATTAGCCTTGATCTTGGTGCCTGCTTAATTCTGATGATGTTGAGTGTCTTTGGTTGGCCAACCCCATCCAGGAACAGGAACCCACAAAATGACCATGATTCTGACTTGCATCCTTTGGAACATATAGAAATACATGAATACAAAGTTTTCAGACATGAGGACGAAACAAACACTCCGATTTCAAGACGATACCACGATGATCTAGACATCTAGTGTTATATGGTCAAATAGATGTAGTAATCCCTTTGGACAAAGGGAAGCTGATAGATTGGAGTAATTTTTTTTCCTTTTAGCTAAGCTTCCTTGTCCTTTCAATGTTTTTTTTCCTTTTTTTAGCTGGACTTCCCTGGTTGGATACACTATCAAGATATATCATATGGTGACTTTGATGTTGTAGATATCAATATATTTCTGCATGAGCTTGTTCAAAATTAGAAAATGCTAAAATATTTTACACTTTCAAATTCAGGAAGTAAATAACTTTACCACTCACATTTGCAAGCATCCAGCTAGGTTTTATATCTGCAAAAATTAATAGGAAATATGTGATACTACTATCATGTTGCAAATCGAAAACAGAAATACTGTACTGCTATTGGATGAAATGAGCCGGGAAAAAAATAAAACTAAAACAAAAAGACGACCACAGTGGGAGTCGAACCCACGACCTTCTGATCCGAAGTCAGACGCGCTAATCCACTGCGCTATGCGGTCTCTTAGTGGAGAGATATGGTCAGTGTGGCCTACTTAATGCCTCAGCCACCCTGTTTATAATTGAGATCTGCTTTCCCAGTCTCTGCTTTGTTAGGATGAATATCCATAGCCTCCTAGTGTGTTTATTAATTACTTCCACGTAGATACATACTCCTAGGCCGCGAACAGTAATAGAAACTAGCCTGCTAACATAATATTGCCATGAACAATCCAATCTCAACAAAAATTTGCTCCATTTTTATACCTTCTAGGTACCTTTGTTTTAACTACTACTATTATGTCTTGGAAGCTCATCAATTAAATTTAGAGGAGCCATCCTTTTTTAAACATGTGTGTTGGTTCACATGAATGGACAAGACATATCGAAAGATCCATTCCTAGGAGTTTTTGTTTAAGGTCACATTGGATGGAACCTTGCCCAAATGTACTGATCCGTTAGAACAAGCATTCCTAATGTTCAATCTTTCCCCTCCCACGAATTGTCACCATTTAGAATCAACCACCAACTTTCTAAATATTACTATAATAAATTTGTAAAACTAGAATAATCATCATGATTATATCTACCACTACTAAGAACATATGCAAGCTAGTAAATATGCATAATAATAAATCAAAGCAAAGACAAGGATCATAAAATATAAGGATCGATTCACCTCATATGTACATAACCTCTGATGAAGATAAGGCTTGGCTCTTGAATACTTCCATGGCTTCGCCTCGCAAGGACGGCCATGGTGGCTAGGATCTAGTGTAAGTCATCTCTTAGACAAACGCTAAAGACGTGGAGCTATCCTTAGCTCTCTCTAGGTGTGTATCCCTTGGTTTAGGATAGATAGATTGAATGGATGGTCATTGAGGGTTCCTAGGGGTTCATGTCTATACTCTTGAGAAGGCTTGAGGATTAAGCGGAATTTGATTTTCACGAAATCTGCTTCATGGATAGTTTTCTTTTTCGAACCCTTCCTTCCTTACATCATATCTCCTGTATCTGGACTCAGCTGAGATAAATTCGGTGCCTAAATTTTAGAGCACGAAAAGATATCAACTTTGGTATTCATCAGTGTTTTATGTCTCTTTTGGTTGGCTAGTTAGAACCTTTATATCAAGTCGTCAATTGTTTCTTTCTTTTTTAGGGCCACCGATATCTTTCTTCATCCATATAGGACTTCAAATGTCCTTGATTTGCTAAAGTTGAAGATTTGTTTGGAGTGGGACCGGGGGGGGGGGAGGCCTACTAGGTTGTCTGCCTGTCAAAAAAAAACCCTGGACTAGGATAGTGTAAGTAAGTAAATAAACAAAAATTCAGAAAAAGAAAGAAAAAGGGTAAAGATCCGTCCCTCCGATGGTGGGCACAGCACAGCACAGCGCAGCAGTAAGCAGAGCACACAGGCAGGCAGGCAGGCAGGCAGGGCAGGCAGCCCCCAACGGCCTGATCAATCCGCCGCTGCCTCCTCCATTCCCAGCGACCCCCCGACCCGAATAGGAGGAGAGTGCCGCCGCCGCCGCCGCCGCCTCCTCTTCGTCTGCCGGAGGGAGCAGCTACTTGAGCAGAGCGGAGCTCCCCTTGTTGACCCACACCCACCCACCCAACGGTCCAAGCAACCTCCTCCCCAAGTCGCATGCCATTCAAATCTCGCGCCGCCGCCGCCGCAACCCACTGACCCCTCCCCGGCAGCAACCCTAGCTCAGCTCCATGGTGTCGCGGGGGCTCTTCGGCTGGTCCCCGCCCCACGTCCAGCCGCTCACGCCCGTCTCCGAGACCTCCGAGCCGCCCGAGTCGCCCTCCCCCTACGCCGCCGACCTCGGCCTCGGAGGGGACGGCGCCCCGCCTCCCGACGACGACGCCCAACCGCCCCTCGACGATGCCGACGACGATCCCGACCCGCCGCCCGCCGCCGTCCCCTTCAAGCGCCTCTTCGCCTGCGCCGACCGCCTCGACTGGGTTCTCATGGCCGCCGGCAGCCTCGCAGCCGCTTCCCACGGGGTCGCGCTCGTCGTCTACCTCCACCTCTTCGGGAGGGCCATCAACTCGCTCCATGGCCGACACACGCACGACCTCTTCCACAACATCAACCAGGCAATTGCTCTCTTCGTCCCCCGCTGCTAACTACTTTGCCTTTCCTGTCTTGCTGCTGCTACTTGCCAACAGACACACAGGTCTTACATGGCTGTTGTTCCCTCTGCAGCACGCCTTATACTTCCTCTATATAGCCATTGGCGTTTTCTTTGCTGGATGGATAGGTAAGATGAGTACCCCCAATCAACTCCCCGTACCCAGGTCGTGGGCTATAACAAGAGTGAAAACCAACCTACCCAATTCTCTCATATCTACAGAGGTTTCATGCTGGATTTTGACTGGGGAAAGACAGACGGCAGTGATTAGATCCAAGTATGTTCAAGTCCTGTTGAACCAAGACATGAGTTTCTTTGATACCTACGGCAACAACGGTGATATTGTCAGTCAAGTACTGAGTGATGTCTTACTCATTCAGTCTGCTCTAAGTGAGAAGGTGCGTTCCATCCATGCTTAATTATCTTTCTGTTGTATATATCGTACACTGATTGCTTTGTAAATTGTTGCTTTTAGGTTGGAAACTACATTCACAACATGGCTACATTTTTTGGTGGTCTTGTCATTGGTTTGGTCAACTGCTGGCAAATAGCTTTATTGACATTAGCAACCGGACCCTTCATTGTTGCTGCAGGAGGAATATCAAACATATTTCTCCACAGGCTTGCAGAAAATATTCAGGATGCTTATGGCGAGGCAGCAAGCATTGCGGAACAGGTGTGTAGCTTACCTGATTTTGTAATTTGTTGTATCCTCCATAGGATGCTCGCATACCATCTATAAATAACCTTGTTTCTTTTGACTTCCCCAAAAAACTTGAGACTTGCCCAAATCAAGTTTGAATGTTTTACTTTCCCTCAGAAAGAAAAGTTTGAATGTTGTGTCATTAAACAAGGGTAAACTTATAGGATAGACTGATTATATTTCGCCAAACTGTCGTTATTTTTAAATGAAGAGCCCATTGGAACTGAATGCAGTTCTTGCTATTATCTACTACATTTTCTATGTGATACTATTTAAGCTGGTCATGCAATGCTGGCAAGTTAAATGTATTAAAAAGCAAACCGTGCATAATTAAGTAACAGGATTTGCATAATCTAGCATGGAGATTGAACCAAATGAAGATCCTATCTAATATATATTATTAAATCATTTGCCTATGTTTGTCACAAGATGGCATCTGAATTCTTGAAGCACCACTAGGGGAATAGAAACAAATAGAAAGCATATAATTTTTTTGTTAATATAATGTCAACATGGAGCACCTAGGTCTTGAAAACCTGAACACTTGTTTTAAGTTAGGCAGTTACAATGCGCATGGCTTCAACTAGGGAAATTCAATTTGTTTGTGTTCTACTGGTTTACTGGAAGTTGGGAAATAAAACATGCGCCAATGCTTGTTTTGCAGGCAATCTTGTACATTAGGACTTTGTACTCCTTCACAAATGAGACCCTTGCAAAATATTCTTATGCTACTTCACTTCAAGCAACATTGCGCTATGGAATACTCATAAGTTTGGTGCAAGGTCTTGGTCTTGGATTTACATATGGGCTTGCCATATGTTCTTGTGCCTTACAACTTTGGGTTGGGAGGTTCCTTATCTCACATGGAAGAGCTAATGGTGGTGAAGTTGTAGTAGCCCTGTTTGCTATCATCTTGAGTGGACTGTAAGCCTATAGCTCTTAAGTGTTTTCCTTTAGTTAAATTTGAAACTTTACCCTGATATTCATCTTAGTCAAATCTATGAATTGATTGTAGTGGACTTAATCAAGCAGCAACAAACTTCTATTCCTTTGAGCAAGGACGTATTGCTGCGTACAGACTATACGAAATGATCAGCCGTTCAACATCTACTGTAAACCAGGATGGCCGTACCTTATCATCAGTGCAAGGCAACATCGAGTTCCGCAATGTCTACTTCAGTTATCTGTCCCGCCCAGAAATCCCCATCTTAAGTGGATTCTACCTTACAGTACCTGCTAGAAAGACTGTTGCTCTAGTAGGAAGAAATGGTTCAGGAAAAAGCAGCATAATTCCTCTAATGGAACGCTTCTATGACCCAACCTTAGGTATTGTAGTTGCAATCTATTACTTAATATTTAATTTTTACCTTGATTGTGGTTTATCATTACCTGTGGGGCTATGCTTATATGTTGCAGGTGAAGTGCTTTTGGATGGGGAGAATATCAAGAATTTGAAGCTAGAGTGGTTAAGAAGCCAAATTGGACTTGTGACTCAGGAACCAGCTTTGTTGAGCTTAAGCATTAGGGAAAATATTGCATACGGTAGATCTGCCACAACTGACCAAATTGAAGAGGCGGCCAAAACAGCTCATGTGCATGCTTTCATCAGTTCACTAGAAACAGGATATGAAACACAGGTTCTACACCAGCCATATCACAGTCGTCTATTGAAACTTTATTTTTTTTTATGTTGTAACATGCTTATTTGATTAAAACTAAATGTGAGATAGGTTGGTCGGGCTGGCCTTTCCCTGACAGAAGAACAAAAGATAAAGCTTTCCATTGCTCGTGCTGTGCTCTCAAATCCATCAATTCTTCTACTGGATGAGGTTACTGGTGCTCTTGATTTCGAGGCTGAGAAAGCTGTTCAGGAAGCACTAGACATTTTAATGCTTGGGAGGTCTACCATCATCATAGCTCGGCGCCTGAGTCTTATCAGGAATGCTGATTATATAGCAGTAATGGAGGAAGGTCAACTTGTTGAGATGGGGACACATGAAGAATTGTTAAACCTTGATGGTCTTTATGCAGAACTTCTTAGGTGTGAAGAAGCAGCTAAACTTCCAAAGAGGTTAGTTCATTTCAACCAGCAGTATGCTGATTCCTTAAAAGCATCTTAATTTTTTTTTGCTCAGTCTGAATGCTGCAGAACTTTCTTGGTTCTCTCTGTCAATAGTTGTTGCCTTTGCTTAGTCTAATTTTCAATGCCATTGCAGACATGAATTAGAAAATAGATCTTCTCATCACATTTTTATATAACGGATTTGCCCTATATTGGTGGTTTAAATACTTCAATTGTCTTCGTGTTTTTTACTTTATTTTTCTTCTGGTTCCTTATCATATCATGCTTGGTTTGATTGTTTTTGTATTCCGATATGGTGGCGATACTTTCCTCATTTTAGCCGTTGCTATCATTGAGTTTATGTTTACCCAGTAAACTAGTGCTACCATTTACTATTTACGCTAAACTAGATGTATGGTTTGGCATTTATAAATGTAAGGTTCACAAAGTAAATCACTTACAACAAAGCCGTTAAATTCCAAACAAGTCGGGTAGGCAGGTTAATGCAAGTCACTTGTAAACAAAAGTATTTAAAGAGAAGCAAATGCACAGATGATTAAACCATACATGGCCAGTAAAGTTTGTAAAAGTGCTGTTAGCTATATATTCGAAAATTTCACATTTAGCACTGATTTGATTATTATTATGCTATGTTATGTCGGCTTCAATTTAATTCAGCTCTTTAGAATGCACCTATTATAGACTTGTTTCTATTATTTTACCTAGCTGCAACTAGCATGAAACATTTATTCTTCAGGTCTTTGGTATATAGAAATTAATACTTTGTTTGTTGATTTACTAATGGCACCTAAGTTTATTCGTGGGCTAATTGAAGTGCTTATTTCTTCCCGAATTGTTTCAGGACACCAATCAGAAACTACAAAGAGCCGAGTTCCTTCCAAATTGAAAGGGATTCATCAGCAAGTCACAGCTTTCAAGAGTCATCTTCTCCAAACATGTCAAAATCGCCGTCACTTCAGAAAACACATGGCTTTCTCACGTTCCGAAATTCAGATGCCAATCATAACTCACATGAATCACCAAATATTCAAAGCCCCCCTTCAGAGCAAATGGCAGAAGCCAGACTTCCAATGGTTGCTTCTGAGAGAGCTCCATCCATCAAAAGGCAGGACAGTTTTGAAATGAAATTGCCTGATCTTCCCAAAATTGATGTCCCGCTGCACCGGCAGTCTTCAAATACGTCAGACCCAGAATCACCAATATCACCATTATTGACTTCTGATCCCAAAAATGAGCGGTCCCACTCGAAGACTTTCAGTCGCCCTCTTGATATCTTCGATAGTTTCCATGCTGAGGATTCCAAGAAGCCGCAAACGAAAGCACCATCTTTTTGGAGGCTTGCAGAGCTTAGTCTTGCAGAATATTTTTATGCTCTGTTAGGAAGTGCTGGCGCTGCTTGCTTTGGTTCATTTAATCCTCTTCTTGCTTATACGATATCTCTAATAGTAGTGGCGTACTACAAAATAGGTGTCCGTGATGTACATGATGAAGTGAATAAGTACTGCTCATTCATTGTTGGCATGGGTATAATCACTGTACTAGCTAACTTCTTGCAGCACTTCTATTTTGGTATAATGGGAGAGAAAATGACTGAGCGTGTAAGAAGGATGATGTTTTCAGGTATGACTTTGCCTTTTTTTTATGTTACCTGTATCCCATCATAGTATTGTTGATGGCGCAACCTACCTTTATAAACTATCTAATTCAACATCTGTACATAAAGCACATATTCATGAGTATCTGACACGAAGCATGACGCTGCTAGGTCCTATTGTGGATATTATAGTAAAGTGCTGTTGAAACATCAGACTTATCACACCCTGTTTATCTGACACAAAGCATGATGCTGCTTGGTCCTATTGTGGATGGATTATACATTATAGTAAAACTTCTGTTGAAACATCAGACTTATCACACCCTGTTTACTGTATTCCAGCAATTCTGCGCAATGAAGTTGGCTGGTTTGATGATGAAGACAATAGTGCAGACATATTATCAATGAGACTTGCAAATGATGCAACATTTGTTCGCGCTGCTTTCAGCAACAGGCTTTCTATATTCATTCAGGACACATCAGCCATTTTTGTTGCACTTCTTCTTGGTATGTTACTACAATGGCGTGTTGCTCTTGTTGCACTGGCAACTTTGCCCATCCTTATCATTTCTGCGGTTGCACAGGTTAGCTCTCTTCTATTTTCAACATTCAACATGATTTTTTATGCGGAATAATCCTTTTCTTACCTGTCTGGATGTACTTTTATCATTGCTCTATTCTCTCATCTAAATTTTGAAGTATGTATTCTATGGAACTTTATATGTAGGATAGCATCAAAACTTTTGCACAGTTACACATATTGCCAATCTAAGTCCGCTGGGACAAGTCCACCTGCAACTTTCTGTGTATCTAATAACTTAAAAGGAAAGTTCCACTTCTGGTCTCAATGGGATAGCATGAAGTTATCTTAAATGTTTGCTTTAGAAAACGTTAGAGTATACTAGGCAACTTCGGATATGGTTAGTTTTGGATTGATTGTAATCCCGGGATAACCTTCCTTATCTCTACGAGAGGCTACTTGCCCTCCAAGCCATGCACTCCTATATATTCACCCTAGAGTCTCAATGCAATATATCCCACGCATTATACCCCATCTTTCATGGTATCACGAGTCTAGTTTCAAACCCTAGGCCTCCGGCTTCCGCTGCCCTCGCGCCTCCCCCGGGGAGATCGAGCTCCGCCGGGGGCAGCGCCCTCGTAGGATCTGCGCGCAGATCCCTCTGATCCGCCGCGCCGTCGTGGTCAAGTAGCAGCAGGGGACCTACCTCTCCCATCGCTGCCAGGATCTGCCGCGAGCGCCGTTGTCTTTGTCGCCCCTGTCGTGCGTCAGGCCTGGCGCCCCCCAATCTACTCCTCCAGCGCCGCCACCACCGCTGCCCTTGAGCGCGAGTGTGCGGCTGCGGTGGTGCACCGTGGGGGCGCTGAGCCGCCGCCGCACCATTGGGGACGCCCGACGGCCGCGCACCGCCCCTCCCTCGTCGGTCCAGTTGTGCCGCCTCCGGTTGCCGTTGGAGCCGCGGGGGCAGTGCCCCGGCGACACCACCCGATGTCGTTGTCACCGGGATGCGGCGACCCGCCTAGCCCGCTCCACCATGCCGCTTCTCCACCATCGGTGGCGGGCCGCCGCACCGTGGGAGCTCCACCCTTCCCTCGCCAGCTCTCTCCTCCGCGCTGTCGGGCACCGTCCCCTTCGTCCTCAGCGCCGCTTCCGCCGCCGCCGTGTGCGCGAGGACGCGGCTGCGGGGGCGGCTCATGGGGCCACTGGCCCGCCGTGCAACTGGAAGAGGACGCTGCTCGGGCTGCACCCCGCCCGGGTCTCGTCCCTCTGCTTTGCCTCTCTCTCCCTTTGTGTCCTTTGACCGACGGGCGGTTGAGGATAAGGTTGGGGGGCATCACTAGGTGCACCCGAGATTGTACCCGCAAGCCTCCTGTTGCTGCTATTTTTTTTCCAATCAGAGATCGGATTGCGTCGCCCTGCCGTTTGTCGCATTGTCGTCGACACTCCCGAGAACGAGGTTGCTGTTGCGCGCCCTCACAGGCTGCAGCATCGACGCTCGTGGTCAAGCCATCATCGCTGGTGTCGCCGCCTTTTCAGCGGTGGCGCCACCCGCTGCCGGTCCTCGTCAAGCTGGCACTCGATCCGAGTCCGCGCTTACTGCCGTTCTCGTGCGGACACCGCTGCCGATGTTGCTGAAGGAAGACGCCCGAGCGCTTTTCAGCTGCCTCGTCTACCATCGCCATCCGCCGCTCACCGTCCTGCTGCTGTCATTGGCAAGAAGCTGCTGATTTTGTGTACTCGCATGCCTTTGTTGACGCTTCGGACCTGCGCCCTCCTCCACGGCTTAGACCACGTCCACCTCGACCTCGGCTACTTTGGCACTAAAGGGCTATCATCTGCATGAGCTACTCCAGTTGAAGCATTTGCACCGGCGTTCCGACTGCGGGGGGATATCTCCATTGTTCTCCAGTCTGTCCGTTCGTGTTGCTACTGCTACGACTGCGGGGGATGTTAGAGTATATTAGGCAACTCCGGATATGGTTAGTTTAAGATAGATTATAATCCTAGGATAACCTTCCTTATCTCTAGGAGAGGCTACTTCCCTCCAAGCCATGTACTCCTATATATTCGCCCTAGAGGCTCAATGCAATATATCCCACGCATTATACCCAATCTTACAGAAAAAATAGTAAACTTTCTCATTTATAACTGCTTAATTGGCCTCATACCTGGGTTGCTCTTTTGCAGAAAATGTGGCTTTCTGGCTTTTCCAGGGGAATCCAGGAGATGCACAGGAAAGCTTCTTTGGTTCTTGAAGATGCTGTGAGGAATATCTATACTGTGGTGGCATTCTGTGCTGGTAACAAAATAATGGAACTTTATAGATTGCAGCTTGGAGATATTCTGACGAAAAGCTTTATTCATGGAATGGGCATTGGTTTTGCCTTTGGCTTCTCTCAGTTCCTTCTTTTCGCATGCAATGCACTTCTGTTGTGGTATACAGCCGCTGCTGTGAAGGATGGACATCTTAGTTTGGTAACTGCTCTCAAAGAATATATTGTCTTCTCTTTTGCAACTTTTGCACTGGTGGAACCATTTGGCCTTGCCCCTTATATTCTGAAACGCCGGAAATCCCTGACCTCAGTATTTGAGATTATTGATCGTGTACCCAAGATTGATCCAGATGATGCCAGTGGCCTGAAACCCCCTAACGTGTATGGGAGCATTGAGTTCAGGAATGTTGATTTCTGCTATCCTACGCGCCCTGAGATGACAGTTTTGAGTAATTTTAGCCTCAGAGTCAATGGAGGACAAACTGTTGCCGTGGTAGGTGTATCAGGGTCTGGGAAGAGCACGATAGTTTCTTTGATCGAGAGGTTCTATGATCCAACTGCTGGGCAAGTTTTGTTGGATGGCCGTGATTTGAAGTTGTTCAACTTGAGATGGCTGCGGAGTCACATGGGGCTGGTTCCTCAGGACCCTGTTATATTTTCGACAACCATAAGAGAAAACATAATATATGCAAGGCACAATGCAACCGAATCTGAGATGAAAGAAGCTGCCAGAATCGCGAATGCCCATCACTTCATTAGCAGCCTGCCTCATGGTTATGACACACATGTGGGAATGCGCGGGGTGGACTTGACTCCTGGGCAGAAGCAGCGGATTGCCATTGCTCGTGTGGTGTTGAAGAATGCACCCATTTTACTGCTTGATGAGGCCAGCTCTGCTATTGAATCTGAGTCGAGTAGAGTGGTCCAGGAAGCCCTTGACACCTTGATCATGGGGAACAAGACAACGGTTCTCATCGCACACAGGGCGGCGATGATGAAACATGTGGATAACATTGTCGTGTTGAATGGTGGTAGGATCGTCGAGCAGGGCTCTCATGATTCACTGGTGCAGTTGAATGGTTTGTATGTGAAGTTGATGCAGCCTCACTTCAGCAAAGGGTTCCGTCAGCGTAGACTAATATAGCCGGTCTGGTAGATTGTGCACATTAATCCATGGGACTGAGCTAATTGGCTCTGCTTGACTGACCCCCAGGGAACATGCAAGGCAGCTTCCAGTCACACTGAGAGATGTTACAGATGATGTGAGCTAACAGAACAGGCATGGCTCTGGCTGCATGGTATTTATTATATATTGTACTACTAAAACTTGCTGCCTGGACTGCAGGACCTGTGGTTGTGGATAGCTAAGGCGCCGCATGTTGGCATGCCATTTAGATTGAGATGCTCTCTGATGCCGTATGGCTAATTTTTGTCTGATTATTACTGCTAGGTGTAGTTTTTTTTCTTTTCTTCTTTTGCGTGACCCTTTAGAATGTACCAGATTATTGGTGGTGCTGGGTGTGAGGTGTAGTTTGGGATTGGAAGTGTAATTATAATAGGAGCAGTGGAGGAAGGGGGTTTTGTTTTGCATTAACTGTCTTACTATGATGATCGGAGATGTTGCTTTTTGTTTCTGATACCCTTTTTTTTATACAATGGGTACTTGTTGAATGTAGCATCCTGCTTAGGCTTAATCCTTTTTTTTTTGCGAAGTGCCTAGGCCTAATCCTGGTTAGAGTGGTAAAGGGATTTAATTTTTACCCTAATAATCTAAGGGCCGGCCCTTAGAAAAGCCAGGCTCTAATCTTATATAATATAATTTCTATATAATATAATTTTAAGCTAATATTATTAAGAGTCTAAGTTGGATCGTGAAGATCCTGAAGAGAGCATCGGGGTTACTAAGAGCCTCCGCCAGCCAGTGGCTGTTTCTGAGCTAGTCAGGCAGTGTCTGGTATGTACTGTACCGAACCGCGCGTAGGCTGGCTGGCCTGGATCAGGTGATGCAAGCGATTCTGAGCCCCTTACCTTTCATTATCGGGCTGGGCTGGCTGGGCCGCGGCCTGGCAGCCCGGAGGAGTTTTTTTGTAAAAAGGGGATTAAAAAAAAATAAAATTCGAAAAAGGGGTGCCAGTTGGAGAAATTTAGAGAAATGGTGCCTCCCGCCCGCTGAAAGGGCGGAAAGCAGCCTCCCGCCCAACCATAGGGCGGGATGCTCAAAAAAAATTTCTAGGGACCTCTTCGCGAATAAGAAAACTTTTTTTATTCGCGAAGAGATCCCTGAAGCAGGCTTCTCGCCCGGCCAGTGGGCGGGATGCCTGCCGCCTCGGTGCACTGCTATTTCATGTGTGTGTGTTTTCTGGATTCCAAAATTCGTAACGATTCACAGAAAAATCCAAAAATAGCAAAACTAGTTTTGTTAGAAATTAGATTTCAAACTCTATAACTTTTGTTAATGGAGTTTAGTTTGAAACAAAATACTTTTACCCCTATTTTAAAATTAAGATTAAGGAAAGTTTATGCTTAACTTTAGGATTTCATGCTTTGTTGTTTATGAAGTTTGGTATGACTATTCTATAAACTCTAGGTACCTTTGTGCAAAGTTTCAAACTCAAATTTGATGTAAATTTAACTTCTTTTGTCTTGAATTTTTCAAATTTGAAATGTTAACTAAACCTAATTATAACCCTTTTCTAATTAAAATCTATTGTTATTCTCTAATGTGATATTATTTAATATCTAATATATAGTCAAAGTTCTAAAACTTATAAAGTTCTAAAACCTATAATCTTATGCTCCTGGTCCATTTTTCCAAAGAAGATTACGGTATCTAAAACTCGTACGAAGATAGTTAAACGATAACGTTTGCAACGTAGAATCTAAATATTACGATAGTACAATACATGAAGCCATTTAAAATAAAATAATATGATAATGAACATTACAAAAGCTGTGTTCTCACTCTCAATAAAAGCAAAAGCAACAGGCAGCAATTGATTGTTTCCATCCACTCCAATAGCTGTCAGCATTTGCAATCTATACTTTCCTGTGAGAAAGGTCCCGTCGATGCACAGGATAGGCCGGCAGTGATGGAATGCGTTAATGCATGGACCCAAGCTGAAAAAGACCCGCTGCAATATGTGGGGCGGACCTTCTCCTCTGTCTAGAGTTTTCAGGTCATAGTAGCTTTCAGGATTTCTCTGACATAGGACGGCCAGCATTCGAGGAACATTATCATATGCAGCCTCGAACGTACCAAACCTCATCTCCAACACCTTTTGTTTTGCACTCCACGCCTTACTGTATAAGATGGTATACTTGTACTTTTCCTGAATGTACCTGATAATAGACTTTGGTTCATATGACAAGTTCTGTACTATCGTCCCGTACATCTCATTTGCGATGTATTGCGACATGAGGTTGCGATGGCTCTTCTGCACCCCAGGCAAATGACAAGTGTGCTGAGTGACAATGGAGCATTCCCAATAATCTTTCCATTTACCCTTGTAGGCATGCACCCGCCATGGACAGCCATCCTTCGCACATACCACATCGTACTTACGAGATTTGCACTCCACTGTCTTAAACTCTCGCATAAGAGAGAGACCAGCACTTAACAGCTTCCTTCATCTCTTCAATTGAATGGTACCTTGCAGCCTAGATAATTTCATTCTCCCTGCAATCCGAATGCCAGCTAGATCCGTCATCTACGACAAGATGACTGAAGTCACTGCTTACCCAATCTTGAGGCACATCATCATCATCATCAGACGAATCGGCATTCATTGCTTCATCCAATTCACATTCTTCGTCTTGCAGCTGTTCAACAATAAAGGGTATGTTCTCCCCCTCATCAGCCACACATTGAGGTGCTTCGGTGCCACCTGCCTCAATGTTTGCCTTCTCAACTTCTTCATCAATATTTTCATCCCCGGAGCAGCTTCAATGTTTATCAAAGGGTTTTGTTGCACACTGACAAGGAGTACCAGTGGCCATTGCCAATGACTTGCATTTTGCAGATAAGTTAACCAGTCCTCGTTGCTTGCAAGTGGCATCAGCTCCCAGATCAAAGCGTGAGTGGTACGATTTATGACGCATTGAACACTCACAGTGTGTGTCTCTTGATTAATCCTTAATCCCCTCATTAACCAGTTGCATAGGGATTCAAATGTTCTCTCGTGCGGCCTGGTAATTCCTCTAATCGCACAGTTGAATTCACTTAAATCTACCCCATTCGGCCCATAAATCACATTTCCTTCTCCGTAATATATACTGAAAATACCCCTCTCGGAAGACATATCTGTCAATCATTAATAAACTAGTTATACTACATATTAATACACAACGAACGATGATCCTAAATTTCAGATTATATTTTATAGATTCTAAACTATTCAGATTATAAATTATACTAAAAATAAATGAAAATACTAAAAACTATTCAAAACATAACTACTCTAAGAAATATTTCCTAAATTATAGTCATTTTCAAGTACTTATACGGCTAGAATGAGAATATACCTCCAAATCGACGTGTGGACAGGGCTTCGCCGCTTCCTCTTCTCTCTTCCTCTCCTCTCTTTCTCTTTTTTCTAATTTTTGCTGGATAAAATGGAATTTTCGGGGCAGGTTGGGGCTTATATAGCCTATGGGGGGACCTCCCGCCCAACCAAAGGGCGGAATGCCCCTAAGCACAACATCCTTTCCTTTGGTTGGGCGGGATGCCCTCCCAGGGACTTCTCCGCGAAAAAATTATTTACGAAGAGGCCCTCGGAGGACATCCCGCCCGCTGGTTGGGCGGGAGGTCCCCGGCCCCACGCTACCCGCCCGTTCAGTGGGCGGGAAGCACCCATTTTCCTAATTTCCCCCATCCGGCTCCCCTTTTTCGAATTTTAATTTTTTTTAATCCCTTTTTTTAAAAAAGTTCCAGCCCGGAGCCGGTCAAACAAGAGCGGATATGATCTGAGCCAGCCGAGGAGGAGGGGTTTCTCAAAAAAAAAGAAGAAAAAAGCCGAGGAGGAGGGGAAGAGAACAAAGGGAGCTGGAGCGAAGGGAAAGATAGCCATGGATCCACCACCAAACCCTAACCCCAACGCCACCGACGCCCAGCCCCAAGCCGAAGCTGGAGCCAGGCTCGCCGCCCTCTCCCTTCGCGGCGGCAGGGACCTCCCCCCGGACTTCGAGATCCACGAGCACCACCTCGACGATGACGACGACGACGACGACGACGAGGGCTACCTCACCGCCGCGTCCAGAGGTGGGAGCAGCACCTGTGCCTGGAAGGGCCTCCGCGACGACGACAGGGATGGGGACGGGGACGACGTCTCCCCGCCCAGCCCCAGCAGCAGCGGTTACGCCGGCGAGCGGGGAAGCAGCCTCGACGATGACCCCGACCCCGAACCCGCCCAGGATTGGCCGCGCAACAAGAAGCATCTCGACGAGGTGAGCTCGTCAGGACGCCTGACATATCAATCCCCCATCACCTGCTCCCAGTGGACTGGATCACTGAGCCTGCCGCGCCCATTTTTCAGGACGATGCCTCATCTTCGTGGAGGAAGAGGAAAAAGCATTTCTTCATCTTGAGCAATTCTGGCAAGCCAATATATTCCAGGTGAGACCACTTGTGCACCAGGGATTCATTCCACCTCCACTACGGCTAAGCATTTTCTGAACCAAGACCATAACACTGCTAGCATTTTCACAACTTTCAGGTATGGAGACGAGCACAAGCTAGCTGGCTTTTCTGCTACACTGCAAGCAATCATTTCCTTTGTTGAGAACAGGTATACAGCATGGCATTTGTGACTTTGTTCATTTGTTCACCTTTGTCTCACCTTATTTCATCTCATTCCAGTGGTGACCATATCAAATTCGTGAGGTCTGGCAAACATCAGGTCAGAGAAGCCTATTCGATCTTATTTCAGACTGTAAAAGCCATGCTTGAAACTTGAATAATTAATGCTACTAACCCATCCTCTTATTCCAAAACGCTTTGCACGCTGTCTTTCAGATCGTTTTCCTTGTGAAGGGACCAATCTATTTAGTCTGTATAAGCTGCACGGAAGAGTCGTATGAAGGACTGAGGGGGCAATTAGAGCTCATGTATGGTCAGGTGCTTCTACTGCTGCATTCATATCTCAATACTATTATTTCTTTTTACAAACTTTCAGCTCTGACTATATTTCTGCAGATATGCCTTCTCCATCCTTATATTGACTTCTCTCTGGAAACATGATTTTGCAGTTGTTGCTTATTTTGACAAAGTCGGTCAATAGGTGCTTTGAGAAGAATCCCAAATTTGATATGGCACCATTGCTTGGTGGCACGGATGCAGTTTTCCTATCTCTTATACATGCATTCAGCTGGTCAGTTAGATTTTTTCTTTGCTTGGGATTCATTTTATGCCGAATAAATGTTTGGAAGCACTCACTGGGAATCCCATCAAATGGCTGGACAGGAATCCGGCGGCATTTCTTCATGCATATACATGCCTCCCTCTCTCGCAATCAACAAGGCAGGCAGCTAGTGCAGTTTTGCAGGACGTTGCTGATTCAGGGGTTCTATTTGCATTGTTGATGTGTGAGCACAAGGTTTGTCCAACTTCATGCCAGAACTTGCACTGTGATTCTTACTACATAAGACTTATTAGCCGTAAGTTAAGTGTTAAAGTTCACTTTGCTTTATCAAATACTGACTGTTAATAATGTGATGTAAAGTACATTCCCATATTAGTTATTTATCAGCACACACTAGGTTCCACTTGCACCTTCAAGAGGTTCACGAACATAGACTTCTTTCTGTACTGTGATACTAGTTATCCATGCACAAAGGTTCCACATGCACCTTCTGGGGATGTATACATAGGTGCACTCATTTTCTGCCAGCTGTCCATATAGCTGTCCTTCACATGTATCCATGCTAAATTTCTGGGAAGTCCTGTCTAAGACTCTACTCGTGTTACCATGGCATCTGACATCTCTAGTCTCTCCAATCAAGTTAATAACTTGTGCTATGATAATGGATATGAGGATTATGATCTTGCTCTTACTATAAGAGCCTGCTATCTTTAGGGAATTTTATTTTCCCAGTCCCTAGTCCTGCTTTTTTACGTTTCATGTATATCATTCTTGATTGTTTTCAGGTAATTAGTCTTGTGGGAGCACAAAAGGCAACTTTGCATCCTGATGATATTTTATTACTTGCGAATTTCATACTGTCCTCTGAATCTTTTAGGTAAGCATGATGTACTCTGAAATGAAGGATTGCAACCTTGAACCATTGTTCTTACAGTTTCTGTCTTTTTATGCAGAACTTCAGAGTCATTTTCACCCATATGTTTGCCAAGATACAATCCTATGGCCTTCTTGTATGCTTATGTTCACTTTTTCGATGTAAGTGAAATTTATACATCTGAATAACTGTATTGGTTTATCAGTTTTGCTGAAATTCTAGCTTGCAAATTGTCAATGATGACTGATGATGATGTATTACTCTCTATAGTTGATCACTATGGTGCTTTATCAAAGCCTTCTCCCAGTTATGCATCTGTTGAAAACCAGAGTTTGAGGGAAATTGAGTGTGCATCGTGAAACTGTCAGCGAGGAGATGAGAGTTTGAAAAGAAAAGAATACAGGGTTAATGGTGATAACTAAATCAAAATCCCTGAGGATTTGAACAAGTAGAAGATCACAAATAGGTGCACATTGAAAATTTTCTTCTCCTTTTTAGGGAAACGTGGTCTTGGAAAAAAATGTAGGTAGTAACTACGAATTTGAGCTCAGCTATGCACTGTCTGATTTTTTTTTACATAGCTGGCAATGAGGAGATAAGGGTTTGAAAAGAAACTAATACAGATGTTAAGGGAGATAATTAAAATAGAAGTCCTTGAGGATCTGAACGAATAGCAGACCACAGATAAGAGCACATCGGGACATTTCTCTTTTTTTTCTCTTTTTTTTTAGAGGAACATGGAGCTTTGACAAAATGTAGTAGTAACTAGGAATTTGACATCATGCATTTCATATGCACTATCTCACTTTTTTTCTTCTTTTGTGTGACTTGTATTGAGGGTTGATTTAGAGCTTAAATGTGAGTGCATTCTTGGCAGGAACATACATATGTGACTTTGCTTACTACGCGATCAGATGCCTTTTATGATCTCAAAGATTCCAGGTGAGTTAACAAATAAATGACTCGGCATAATTCTAATGTCACGAGGTGCCTGAGTGCGCGTTGCTTAAAATTGAACTGAGATCAACTATTCTTTTGTGAACAATGTCTTAGGTCCCTCATTCAAAATGTTCTCTTGAAGTCAAATGTCCTCATCGAAGTCCAAAGATCTTTACATGAGAGTGCGCTGCATGTTGAGGATCTCCCAATCGATCTGTCTTCTCAATCTGCATCCCAGCCTCCGCAGTCATCTCAAGACATGAGTTCCCAATCTTTATCTTCTGAAATGACAATTGGAGGACCGGCTGGACTCTGGCATTTTATATACAAAAGCATTTACCTTGACCAGTATGTATCATCTGAATTCCCCTCATCCATTAGCAATCAAAAGCAGCAGAAGAGGTATGTATATTGATGACACTACATATTCATTTCCATAGTAGTCAATCTTCTTAGTAAGGCAACTTCACATGTGCAGATTGTACAAAGCTTACCAAAAACTGTATGCCTCCATGCACGATAAAGCAACAGGTCCACACAAAACTCAATTCAAAAGAGATGAGGATTATGGTGAGTCATCTTTAGCACCCAAAAACTCAAGTCCCACTATTCGGAAGCACTAGCAACAAAATAGTTCCATAGTACAGAAAAAATGTAATTCACTGTTAGTAATTCTGGATGCTCAAGCTATTCTATAAAGCACATACATTCTAGTATCCACTCACATGACACCAGGATTGCGATATCTACCTATCAAGGTCAGATGAACTAAGTCATTATATCGTAGTGACATAACTATGGACAAAACTGTGAGAACTGTGCAGTACACATGTTTGCATTGACTTGTGTCAGTGTCTGCGTATAGAGCTGAAGCAGACTTAAGAGTTTATATTGACTGACACTGTACATAGTGCATTGTTCTAGTGGTTAGGCTTTGTGGATGTTTAGTGAAATGTTTAATTCATTCTATATGTCAGTTATGTTTCTACATAGAGGAGGAAAGTGGAGTATTATGTTCAACTTCAAGTATGTCCTTGTGGGACCCATATAGATTCTACCCACTCCCAAGTGTCTGTATCTTGCTGATATCGTGGATTGTCCTGCAAGCAGAAATATAGGGCGGGAGAACAGGGAGCCTGTGATATCTAGGGGATAGTTGCAAATAGATACCAATTTATAGGTTGCTGTTCTTTTCTGCCGTGACGCTAGTTAGTGCAAATAGTGATAAAGAATACCTGTGTATGGCATCGCAATTGTGAGATGAACATTAGCATCACATGGTTCATCCTGTGCATATTGATATCAACTACTGGTACTATGATGCGCCAGAGAAATCATACACTATCAATAGAGTACATTCCCAGCCAAAGATGTCAAATTTGCTTGCTCATAATATTTGGCTATGTAATGTAACAACTAGTTCATTTACCTTTTCACTTTTCTTGCAGTTCTATTTTGCTGGATAACTCAGGATTTCGAGCTGTATGCAGCCTTTAATCCACTGGCTGATAAGGTTGGTGCTTGTACATTCTGGTTTTTTTTTGTGGTGGGTGTGGTTTTGTGTGTGTGTGTTGGGGGGGGGGGGGGGGATTAGCGCAGGACTGCTGTCCTAGTCCTTGTTTATGGCTTAGGGCGAATTGATTAATTGCAGGTGGCATGTGCGGTTATATAGCTCATTAGTGATCTAACTTGGATTATACTTACTTGCAGACCCAAGCAATCAAGATGTGCAATAGAGTATGCCAATGGGTGAGGGATTTAGAAAATGAGATATTCGTATACGGGGAAAGCGCCCTTTCCTGGTGATATATTGTCTTGTGTGTAAGTTGATATGTCTATGTTATGTCTTTTACTGAAAGTTTTTGATGATTGATGTACTTGTACCGGCACAGGCAGTACCATCATTGTTGGGGAGGTAAATGAGGGACTGGGTTTGTCAGTCTTTGACATTTTCTCAGAAGAGGTATCCGTTTCTTTTTTTTGGCTGTGAATTGGGATCTTTTCTTTTTGATGGCTGCGCAGATTCTGTAATTTAGTTGGCAGGCCGTTGAGTTGTGTTGGCGCCTCCTAATCAGACAACTCCAGACCATGCACCATCGTCTCTCTCGCTTGAGTATAACAAAGGTTCGTCTGGAAGGAAGGAAAGAAAGAAAGCCAGACATCCATCCATCGCATTGCGATGAATGCGAATTTCTTGTAACAAAAGACGCGTTGCCAACCTAAAAATCGGAGCAGAGAAGAGAATAGAACAAAATAGATAGATTATTGTTATGATGCAAATGCTGCAGGAGGAGAAAGACAAAGCACTCCACGTCAGAGGTGGGCGCCCCCGCCAGCCGCTGGGCTGGGGTCTCCCCTGCCCATTGTTCGTCCACGTGGCCGTCCCCCACTGGCCAGGAGGCCCGCCCTATCATCTTGGTATTGTCGGGCGGCCCGCCCTGTCATTTTCTCTGTGCTGGTATTGTTGTCCGTGCTGTTGGTTGGGATGTGGGACTGTTACCACTTACGGCTGCTCCCGAGCGATCACTTATCTAATTATCTAAGGACGGAGGGAGTATACTGCAAACAACAACAGAACAGCAGTATCGGATCTTATTTAGTATTCAGGGACAAACAACAGGACATTTAGGGTATCAGATCAGATCAGCAGCATTAGCTAACAAGCTAGTATATAGGTAATTGCAGAGCAAAAATCAAGCATCCCCAATCCCAATCCTCTCTTGTGTGGCTGCCTTTGCTTTGTTCGGATTGAAGCGGTCGTGTCGCCACCGGCAGATTATCCGGCCGCTCTCTCCTGTCTTGTCTCCAGCAGCTGCTTGTATTCCATCCCATCCTTCGGCCGCGGCCAGCCTCCAATCCCGGCCTCGGGTGCCCTGGGGGTGCTATATACAGCTGCCACTGCCACTGACTTGGCCATCTTTCCTAGCAATCCACACGTACGTACACCGACCGGCTACGTCCACTCTACTACTCTCTCGCAAACCATAATGCCGGTGAGCAGGATCGCCGTGGGCGCTCCGGGCGAGCTGTCGCACCCCGACACCGCCAAGGCCGCCGTCTCCGAGTTCATCTCCATGCTCATCTTCATCTTCGCCGGCTCCGGATCCGGCATGGCCTTCAGTGAGCACATCCATCCATCCATCTCTCTTCATCTGCTTCCATCTTGCATTGTACTGCATTCTTTTTATTTATAATTATTACCACGTGCAGGCAAGCTCACCGCCGGCGGCGCCACCACTCCCGCTGGCCTCATCGCCGCATCTCTGGCGTACACCCTGGCCCTCATCGTCGCCGTCTCCGTCGGCGCCAACATCTCCGGCGGCCACGTCAACCCGGCCGTCACGTTCGGCGCCTTCGTGGGCGGCAACATCACCCTCTTCAAGGCCGTCGTCTACTGGGTGGCGCAGCTGCTCGGCTCCGTCGTGGCCTGCCTTCTCCTCAAGATTGCCACCGGCGGGGCGGCCGTGGGCGCCTTATCGCTGTCCGCCGGCGTGGGCGCCTGTAACGCCGTCGTCTTCGAGATCGTCATGACCTTCGGCCTCGTCTACACCGTGTACGCCACCGCCGTGGACCCCAAGTGTGACATCCAGGTAATAAGATTCATAAAAAAATTAAACCTTGGATATAATGGGTATAGATGTTAAGGGTGTATTGGAAAATTTTTATGTTTTATAAGTCCTTATGTGTAAAATGTGTGCTTTGATATGATTATATAAGCCCTTAAGTAAGGGTAAGGGCCTATGTGTAAAAAGTATAAGAGATAGGGTCATTTGTGTAAAAAGTTGAGAAGTAAAAGTAATTTTTATGTTTACTTAAGGACTTATTTGTAAAATTACTTATCATCATGACCTATCATGAATAATTGCAAATTTATCAAAAATTTAGTCAAGTTTCCGTTTGGTAAGGACGGGAGTAATTTAAATTTTACCTCATCTAAAATTCAACTTATAAGGTTGTAAACTTTGAGTTTTTGAATTTGAGTCTTAAAGCAAAAATGTAGAGCTTGAAAAACTCTACAACTTTTATGTTGGACTTTTTCTCAGAAAACCCCTAGATCAATGGGAATTTTTAGTTTATAAGCAGAACCCTGAACTTTTCAGATTTTGCAAATCGGTCCCTGATCTCTTTTCCCCTTCTTCTTCCTCTGCACCCCCTCTGCTCTTCCCCGCTTCCCCTCTGACGCCGGCGACAGAGCGCCCCCCCTGGTCCTTGCTCCACCTCGCCGCCGTTCAACCCTAGTTACTCCTCCCCACGTGTCCTTCCACCGCTGATCGCCGCCGTAGCCCTGCTCCGGTGTCCTCCTGTGCGTGCGCCACGGTGCCCTCGGGGTACTGCCGGCCGCCACCTCGCCGCTCGCCACCGTGGGCTCAATCGTGGCCCTTTTCTCCTCCCCTCTCTCTCCCTTCCATCAGTAGAGTGTGCTGGACTTATACGATCGATCAGAGCTTCTTCCTCCTGTGGTTCTCTCCCCTTTCCACTTCCCTGTGATTGCCAGCGCCGGTGTGCCGCCACCGTTCCCCACCCGATTCCCTCTCAACCACGCCGCCCCACTCGAATTCCTTGCACCAGAAGCTTCCCCGTCCTCTCCTCTAGCTCCTCAACCCGACACAACCCAGCTTCCGACGCCCCTCCGCCGGGATTTCACTCACCTCGAGCCGCCGCTCGTCGGAGCCGCCCGAGCTCGGTCCTCCTGTCGACAGCCCCCTCTACCCGACCCCCAGCTCCACCAGGTATACAAACAGTTTCCCTGTGATCCACTGATGCTCGTGCGCCCCTCCTTGGCCCGTGTTCACCGTCCCTTCGCCGGGAATGGCGATGTGCCGCCACGGCCGCCGCACTCTTCCGTCGGCCGCCCGGTTTTTCTTCTGCTCATCCCGCGCCTCTACGTTCTGTGTGCTTCTCTGGTCCCGTAGTTGGTGCTTGGCTTGCCCTCCTGGCCGGGTTGCTCGTCACCGGCGAGAACGCCATCAAGCCAGACGCGCCGGCCGTCGCTATGACTGAGCAAGGGCGTGTTCGTAAGAAGAAACCCTTTTTCAGGGGCTTAGACGCAAAAGTGCCGAGACCCCCCCCCCTAGATGTCTGTTATTTCATGTGATATACTTGTGCTGTCTTGTAAAATACATAACAAATCATAGGAAATTCCAAAATTAGCAAAACTTGTTTTGTTAGAAACTAGATTATGAACTCTATAATTTTTGTAAAGAGAGTTGGATATGAAATTAAATATTTTTGAATCTATTTCAAATTTGAAACAAGAGAGTGTAATATTCATAGCTCCTACATATTAACTTTGTAGATCATGATTTTTGTTATACAATTTTTATAGATTAAGTATGAATTGATGTGGAATTTTCAAACCTAATTTTGCTTTGTAACTTAAATTCTTTTAAGTTAATCAATTCCATTTGTTTATAGAAGAAATAGCTAAGCATATCCACTTAAAGCTATATTTAGTCATGTTTGCTTGTTATTGCAATGTGTTTCTTGTGCCGCTTGTTTAAATCTTAATTAGATTTTTTGTGCAACTTTAAAGCATAAGAGAGGTCTAATTCGAACATGAAATGTTTGATTTATGTTTAGCCTACTATTTGTGTGACGCTAAACTTAATTAGCTATTGGTAGTCAAAGTCCTTGCCATAGATTGACTAAAGATAAATTGTGCACCATGTCTGAGGTACTTGCTGCCCCTATGGCAGACTTTTTGTGATGATTGGTTAACCTTTATTCATACGGATGCTCATACCTTTACTCTGGCCTTGATTACAATCTTGTCAGAACCCCTTCCTATGTAAAGGTCCTAGTCTACCTCGTGTATCGACTACTTAGTTGATACACCTTTGTAACGCTTAGCAATCGGCTACTAGTTTAGCCGATTTTCTATAGACGTGACCCTATCGGCCATGAGCCTTTTTACTTCTTACCTACCGGCAAAAGCCCCTTGGCCCGATGTTAACCACCCTATCGGTCCAATCCAATGTTAGTGCCCTAATCGACCTGGTCCGATCTAGACAACCGCGTCGGCTAGACGTCAATTGGTTGTTTTGACTGATAAAATTGAACCAAACAAACACTAATTACTTCAGTTAACACTCCAGTCAAGTATTGGATAGGCACATCCAATAGAGAATGTATCTATCGGCTAAGCACAGCCGGTACAGCATAGGGAATCGACTACTTATGCCAATTCACAAATCTAACGCATGCGCACATTTTAGCTCGGTCGATGCTCGCACTCTCGACCAATTTACCAATGCGCAACCAAATAGTACCTACCCTGTTTGGCTAGCATGCTGATGTTCATAGATCAACTAGTTTGCTAAAAACACAAATCGGCTATGCCGATGCGCACAGTGATCAGCTAGCCATCCGATTTAGATAACGTATCGGCTGCACATAGTCAATGCACACACAATCTTAGGGTTCTTGTTATCAGCCGATTTATCGGCTGAGAGATCGGCTATATGCTTACCGGTTACATATCCTCAACCACATCCTCTTTAGTCTAACTCCACACTTATGATCTCACCAACCTAGTTTAATATTAGTGTTCTGTTACACCTAATTCTTGAAATAGGTCTAACTTAGATAACCCCATCGGCTGTATGACAATTGATTGTTGTACTGACGTAGTCAAGCCGATGCAACCACACCTAGTTACCTAGGATAACACTTAAGCACATCTCATTTAGGCACAGCCAGTGCAGAGTAGGACAATCAGCTACACAGCTGATATGCCCTCATATATATAGGAGAACATTAAGGATGAAAACCGGCTACACAGCTGATTCACCAATCAGCTGAATACGCTGAGACACAGACCGTACGGATACATAGTTCGACTAGTCTATCAATACACCATCGGCTAGTTACTCGCATTAATCAACTAGCTATGCCGATACATCACTCGACTAATTCTACCCGATGTTTAAATCGGCGAATGTGCCGATACACTAAATCGGCTAGAAGGTCAAATCACCGATCGACTAGTTTTGCTAAAGCATGGATCCGCTATGCTGATACACACGCGGTTAGTTAAGTACACCGATGCTAACACAAATTAGTTAGGACACAGCTGCTTTAGGAAACATCCCTCTGCTAAAGTGATCGATGTTTTCATCGATCAATTAGAAAACCAGTGCACCTGTCAACCGGCTACCCAGACCAAAGTACACAACCTTGGATCAATAAGATCGCACAGTAGACACGCCTCTGTTAGGCACGACCAAAGCACATCAGTCAGCTAAACCGGATGCATCCTCATCGGTTAAGACCAAGACCTATACACCAACCAATTAGATAATCAAGCATGCTACCTAATGAAGTTAGTATAGATGTTTAGGGTAACCCCCTGTTGCCTAACGAGACTAGTAGTTTAGTTAATACTCGATAAATGACTGCCCAGTACAGGGTAGTTAGGTTGTTTGTCGAAATGTAATGTTCCTTTATTTGGATTGCAACTTTATCGTGAATTGAAATGAAAGTGTATGCATTCATTAAACTCCATCTTGCATATCATATAGATTCGACCACTCTCGCCGACGGAGATTATCAGCTAATCCCGGAACAAGAAGGAGGTTGTTCTGAAGACCCTAAGGACTTCGTCAGGGAATTCTCGGAAGGCCCGAACCAAAGTTCGGACGTTATTAACTTGACTAACCCCAGCCCCACCAATAAAGGCAAGCCCCGGACATAAACCCTACTTTATTTACTCGACAATTTATATTATTATATCTATCTATGCATTAAGTTCTTAGGAATTGCTTGAAACCCTAGTTGCATTCTCCTAGGAACCGATGTATTGAATACTAGTATTTGAGTCCGGCTAGTTGCTATGCTAATAGGGCCGGTAGAAGTCGGGTGATTTCCTGTCACTCGCGCGACATAGGAGTTGTAATGCTTACATTTCTGTTATCACTATAAGGATGACGGACGGGAGTTTTGTGAGGTATCATGGTCGAGATGATACCCCGTCTGTATTGTTAAAATTCTGATAAGGTCGCAGCGTGTGGTGATCGGGGTTAAGCGTTTGAAAGTACTAACCACATGCCGCGAAATATGGTAAGCGGTAAGCCTAGTAGCCAATCGGCCCGAGTAGTGGACATACCTCCCACCACTTGTCTTGCTTCTTTTGGTTACTTATGTTCGACGTGTAGGCATACGTGTTGCTGGGCAACCAGGAGTACGGGTTTTGTAGTCGCGCTACAGACGTACGTCCTGCACTTTGGAAGTGCGTATGACCTGCAGTCGCTTGTGGTGGCTCTGATCCATGAGTCGGAATGAAAGGCAAACGGTTGCTTCGGAACAACCCTGTGGTATTCCAAGCGTGTGTGTTAGGTTTACCTTGCAAGGTTAAATTCGATTCGAATCGTCCGCCTCTCACGATGATTGAGACTGCTTAATTCCTTTGTCACATTGAGTAACAAGAGCAATTATTTTGATATTATCTAAAATGATGAATGATTAAAGATTATACCATGCTTGTATAGATTTAGATGCTCACCTAGAATGGATATTCAACTAGAATCTTTAAAGCTAAAAGTTGAAAATAAGGATCTACTCTTAGTTGCTTTTCAGCTGAAACTAAACCTAGAACCATTATAAGCCTTCATAAGTCTAGTTATGGGTTAAAGTATACCCAATCCCGGGTAAGCCTTGCTGAGTATTAGTATACTCAGCCTTACTAATTTTATGTTTTTTAGGTAAAGTCTTTGAATACCCTACTCTTTCCTTGTCATGGCCCTGTGCTCTTCCAGAAGGTTGGTCCGTGGAATGGAATTCGTCCTCGGCCAACATTGGTGATACCGAGTGATGTCGTGCCTGGGCTTAGCATGACATCCGTCTTGTCGACGTGCTATAGATCATCGCGTATGTTTTCCGCTGCTAAAGGTCTTAGCTTAAATAGTTTGTATTGTTTTCTCTAAGTTTGAAACTTTGTACTACTTTTATAAACTCTTGTAATGTAATCCCCTGTTATGTAAATTGTGATGGTGATTGTATCTCTGGACTCACCTTCGTGTGAGGTAACCTTATTTGATCCTGTGTATCGGTGGTTTATCGGGACGTTACCCGAAAGACCAAGGGATTATACCGTTTGAAGCACGTTGAAGCCCTCAGGAATGGACTCACGTACTTGAGCCGATATAACTCGAGCGGTCCTGCCACACCAAGAAGGGCGACCTCGGCATCATCGCGCCCATCGCCATCGGCTTCATCGTCGGAGCCAACATCCTCGCCGGCGGCGCATTCGACGGCGCCGCCATGAACCCTGCCGTGGCCTTCGGCCCGGCCGTCGTCACCGGCGTCTGGGAGAACCACTGGGTGTACTGGCTTGGCTCCTTCGTGGGCGCCGCCATCGCAGCGCTCGTCTACGATATCATCTTCATCGGACAGCGCCCGCATGACCAGCTGCTCACCACCGACTACTGATCGCCGGCCGACCACCACCATGCATTCCAATCGTTGATGATTCCCTTCCATTCAACTCCTGTCCAAATCCAAATAATAAGATCCATTCTAGTGCCTTTTTTCTCGTTCTTGTTAATTATATATATACTAAATCTATTTTCTTGGTCAAGAAAGAAAAAAAAAACATGTGGAGTATGTACAGAGTCTGCCAGTACTGTTTACAAGTTATTGCTGGGTCGAAATCTTTTCTTTTTTCAGACCAAAGCACATTTATTTTATTAAGAGAAGGAGAGTTACTATTCCATGAAGAATGATGCAATTTCGAGAGAACCGTCAGAACTCCGGACTCAGAGTTACGAACCACCACCAAGGTAGTGGAAATTAAACCAAAATTACACGCCGCAACACACAGGCGGTTAAGCACAACCAGGCAACCAGCACAGTAAAAGGCTAAAAGCCCACACCCTGCAAATGTAGCTTTTTTTTAAGTGGAAAGTAGGAATTTTATTACTTGAGTAGGATACACCCTGCAAACATACTTTTTTTTTTGAGAGAGAGGCCCTGCAAAAAACATAGCTTAGCACGCCAAGACCCCCTGAACAGAAAGCCCAGTGTGCAAAGGCCCGGCCCGCGTCACAAGGGCAAGCATGGCCCGTGGGCTGCATCTCCCCACATCGTATCCTCCTCTATGGTGGTGGTTGTGGTGGTGGTCGTCGTCGTCGAGTCCTCAACCAAGGAAGGGAAGGGAAGGCACCCAATCCCATCCGATCCCCCTCGATGGCGGCTGTGGATCTATCCAAGCTGGTGAAGGAGAAGCGCTTCTGGGTGGCCTCCTTCCTCGTCGCATGGGCAGCCGCGCTGCAGGTATCTAGCTTCCTCCTATCGGTTTGCCTTCAATTCAACCCCCCATCCGCCTCCGATTCCAAATCCAAAAATTTCCACTTCCTTGTGCATCAGGGCCACATGATGTGGATGCAGCGCCAGGAAACCTTCAAGCACAAGTTCGGCGCAGACGCCTCCGACGCCTCATCCTCCTCGGATTCCTCCTCCAACTAGCAATTTTACCACCGGATGCGCCAGATTAGGGGACATGTAGCAACTCTTGTCAGCCTGTCTGTGGATTTGTTCATACTTTGGGTCTGGGAAATGAACCTCTGCTGCCTTCCCCTATCTAGCATTCTACTAGCCATTGCCTAACATGCATTCTAGTACTGTAGTAGCTCTCACAACAGCTGCTGTTTTCTGAGTTAGTACATGCACTGGGAAAATCAATTATGACTTCCTACCTGCTAGTGCTGCTTATGATTCTCAATTATGAATTGTTACTGTCAAGAACTTAATGTTGAGGCATGAGCAGTTACCTCAAGTTAGTTATCTGCATGGATCTCGCATTGTTGAGGGTCTGAGAAGATAGGCTGTCGCTCCATGTGTTATTGGAGACACTGCAAGAAAATGCAATTCTTTTGTTTCGCTTGACTTGCATACATCCAGTACTCTAGTAATGAGCACCTATCTTTAATATGATGAATAAATTGTTTGGTTGAGCAAAAATATATGATGTTCACATGCTATATCTTTGTGTTTTAAGGAGTTGCAACTTCCGTATTGATATATTGTCCCAACACAAGTATTGTGGGTGTTAGGAAATGGTGCCTTTTGGTGCTGCCTGACCAGTAATAACCTAGTGTCACCTTCCAGTGTTGCAAATAAAATTTTCCCATCATCAGGCCTAAACTAGATCTAAGATGGGAGTATCACTCTTACATGTTCATGCAATCGTGCCAGTGAAAGAAAACGGTTTAAAGATGAGGTGGTCCTGCAATCTTTCAGATCTCAAAATAAAGTGAGGAACAACTCAGGGAACCCTGTGCTGTGCTGAGAAATCAGCAGACTGTCTATTTGTAGGCTGGACTGAACATAAGCAGTATACATTGGTGCTCACTCAATCCTACCAACAAATTCAGTAATGAATAAGCAGCAGTGGCAGATCATCCACTGTTTGAGTAGTGCACCCGAATGTGCCTCCCATCGAGCACCTGTTCAGCAATTACAGTACAAATGTGTGTTAGCTACAGAGACAAGTGCATGAAAAATCAACAGGGAGAGAGAGAGAGAGAGAGAGAGAGAGAGAGAGAGAGAGAGCAGTGAAGATAGATGACTTGCCTCACCGTTCATCTTGTGCGCTGCTGCTGCAGCTTCATCTTGTGAAGAAAACGTGACAAAGCCAAATCCTTTTGACTTGCCCGTCGTTGGATGGCATATAACCTTCACTGCCGTGCGTATTCAAGAATCAGATTACGATTCGTGATCCACGCAAAATAAACACATGAGTTGATATGAATACCTGCCTGCAATAACATCACCATGTCGAGAGAAAGCGTCCTTGAGAGCTGTTTCATTAGTATCGTAAGAAAGACCTGCACTTTGGAAGGCAGCGATCAGCAACTCGCTCCCTCCATTTCAAATTGTAGGTCGTTTCGGTAAATCTAAATACTATAACACGTACTAAAATCTGTATATCTAAAAGCGACCTCCAATTTGACACAGACGGAGCACCAGAGTCGCGCATGCAGCTAATTCTAGCTAACAAGAAATCCATCCATCCCTTCCCTCAAAAAAAAAAAAATTAGATGCCAAAACACCATATGATATGATTCAGGTGCTGGCGTGGGAAAATCATCATTTCATAGAGGATTAGAGGATCTGGCAGCAGCAAGCAATCGCAATCGGAGAAATCATCATTCATACCATAGAGGAGAGGAGAGAAGGATTTACCACCGACGAACAGTTTGGAGGTGCATCCGGATGAAGACGCGGCGGTCCGATTGAACAGCTTCCCGAACGGAGTCGCAGCACAGCGGAGGCGCAGCAGCGTCCATCCTCTCCGATTCAGTGCCATCTATCTCCGCCAAGAACGAAACCCTAATCCCCAAATCGGGAACGCTTTTGCAGTTGACACCCCGTGTAACCTCGTTATTACAGACAGCACCATGCCCCCATCCATACATGACATGCGTTGCTTCAGAGGATTTGTCTTTCTTTTTTTTGAATTAAGGATTTGTCTTTCTTGTCTGATAAATGCAATGCAATGTGACAGCAATCGGATCCTTGTTGCCATTTCCAATCCAACGGGGATTCCATTCGTTGCAATTGTGATTGTGATTGGAGGTCGGGCAACATGATCTGTCATGGGTTCCTCAATTGCATCTGGAGATGAGTTCAGTTGCAATGCAAGCCCTTCTCAATTCCTTCCCATCCTCGGCACCGGCTGCGGCTGCGGCTGCGGGGGCGCCGCTTCCGCCGCCGTCCGTCGGACTGGTGGCTCGCATTGTTATTATTATTCTGGGACTCGCTGACCCTTTTTTTTTCTAGGGTTTAAAAAATGGAAATGAGGAGGAGGAGAGCGTTCGTTGTCGCCGCCGAGCCGCTCCGTGCCGTGCTCAGATCCGCCGATGCCGGGCCTCCTCTCCACCTCGTCCAGCCTCCTGTGGCGCCGTCTCGGCCGCCGCAGCGCCGCATTCGCCCTCGCGCTCCTCGCCGCCGCCCTCCTCTTCACCTTCTTCCGCTATGCCGCGGTCCCTTCCGCATCCCCATCCCCATCCCCAACCTACGGCCATCGCCTCCCCACCCTCGTCGACCTCACGCTCGTCTACGACAGGGACGCACTGTGCTTGGATGGGACGCCGCCGGGCTACCACTTCCTGCCAGGATTCGGAGACGGATCCCACAGCTGGCTCCTTCACTTGGAGGTCCTTCTCTTTCTCTCTTTACTTTCTTTCTTTCGGAGAAACACTCAAACACAAACACAAAAAAACCTGATTCCTCCAGGGCGGGAGCTGGTGCCGCAACTTCAAATCCTGCGCTCGGCGTAAGAAAACAAATCTCGGTTCCTCTGCCCACATGGATACTCGCGTCGAATTCGTCGGCATCCTCAGTGACGATGAATCTCAGAATCCAGGTAATGCTGCCTTCCAATGTTGCTTCAACTCCAGCCACCAACAATGTATGGCTGCCTGCTACGAATGCAATGCATATTGGACTGCTCAATTCGTTGCCTACTGATTCTGCAGATTTTTACAACTGGAACAAAGTCAAAATAAGATACTGTGATGGTGCATCATTCTCTGGACATGTCCAGGATGAAGTCAAGGTGCGTGCGCCTGGCCTTATGTACTTTGCCTCTCGTCCCCCATCTAGCATTTTATTTTCTTTCCAGGTATTTTGACTAACATTCCTGTGATCCTCCCCAGAATGGCACGGGTTTCTTCTTCAGAGGCCAGCGTATCTGGGAAGCAGTCATGGCCGACCTTCTGTTAAAGGGCCTATCCAGGGCTAGACAGGTTTACCTTGGAAATAAAATACCAGTGCTTGTTGTAATCAGGCTTTTTCATACATCCAGTGACCAGTGCATTCGTCTAGCTTGTTGCCATATTGATTACCGACAGACCTGCCATGTTGTCTTGCATTGTTATCTATGCATTTGACCCTTGGTTTTTCTTCTTCCACATTTTAAGCAACTTACCACCATTCTAGCACCGCCACACGCTTTTCAACAAAATGCAATATGAACTACCTTAGCTCATGGTGAACAGGATTTTTGGGGCCTAGGAAGTAGGATGAATCAAGAACCAGTGTCATTCTACCTTTACTTTGCCATACTTTATCTCCTCTTAGGAGCTATTGAAAATTATTTGATGCCTTGTGGCAAAGGGATTCCCTATTACATTTATTCTCTTATCCTGCTGTATCTACATTGACTTGTTACCCATGCACTAGCAAGTTAGAAAAGCAAATTGCTAGGCGAATAGATTGCTATTTACTTGAATATGTTCTTGCTGGCCAGTTATCTTGGAAATTTACTTGAATATGAATTGAATAATGATAATATTGTAATGCTAATATTTTCCCTACTATTTGTAGGCTTTTCTTACTGGATGCTCGGCTGGTGGCCTCTCTACATACATTCACTGTGATGATTTCCGAGCACTTCTACCAAAGACACCTACTGTCAAGTGCCTCGCTGATGGTGGAACTTTTCTTGATGTGTATGCTACGATCTTCTTTAATATTTCCGCTCATTGCATAAATTCGCTTGCTCCGTGCCACTTGAGATTGTATTGTTTTCTGGATACTTCGGTTGAAATACAAGTAGAGTTTGAGCCTACCTTAGCGCTCGTTACAGCTTGAGTTATGGCATAATTTAATTGTGATAGATATAAAATAAGCTATAACACTTGTCTTCCTTTTATGCTTGCACTTGCAGCGTTCATGCTTCTTATATGCAAAATCGTTGTTTGCCACAGCATTGCCCCTTTGCTTGAGAATGCATAAAGCAAGTTCTATGAACAAAATATGCCATGTTGGTTGAATTTAGAATGATCTATCAACATTCATATATTTTCTGCCACCATTATGCCCTAGTTAACTTTAAAAATTTCTAGTTATACCTTATTTATCACTAAATATCGTTATCTTGATTTGTTTTGAAACTTGCTCGGGAATTGTGATGCAGCTCCAGTTTGTTATGACCTGAGTACAAAACCTGTTATTTATTTTGGTCAACTCAACTGAAACTGCGCTCACATGTTTTTATAATGAAGAGCTGACTGTAGTTTAGCTTGCTTGAAATTGACTTGGTTGCAGACCTATCTGTTGCTAGAACTAATTAGCTTATTTCCATTAACTAGTAAAATGGCATCAGAGAAGTGAATTAACGGTGATTTTATTTCTCCCTTCTTATGCATTACAGAGAAGATATTGCTGGAAGAAGGTATATGCGGGCTTTCTATAACGATGTTGCTCGGCTGCAGGTCTCTCTCCACAACTCAGCCCAAATGAATCAGTGGCATTCATATCGTATTATTCTCTATATGTTTTCTTGCAGAATCTCCCTCTCCCTCTCCACAACTCAGCCCAAATCAATCAGTGACATTTATATCATATTATTCTCTACATGTTTTCTTGCAGGATGTGCGTAAAAAGTTCCCTCATTGCAGTCCAGATATGGAGCCAGGGCAGGTTGTCCCCTGATCTGTTTTAAGTTAACATTTTCTTTCTTTAATACTCACTCTCTTCAATGTTCAAGCTGGCGTATGCTAATTAGTTCCCTCTTACTTGTTACCAGTGCTTCTTCCCGCGGGAAGTTGCAAAAAGCATCACCACACCGATGTTTATACTCAATCCGGCATATGATGTTTGGCAGGTGCCATTACTCGTACCCATTTTGATGGTCCATTAGCGCATATAAAAATCGACATGACTCTTACTGCTCTTTTCTGTCTGATTTTACTTTGCAGGTAGAGCATGTCTTGTCCCCAGAAGGTTCTGACCCTCAAAATTTATGGCGAAATTGCAGAATGGATATTACCAAGTGTAGCTCAAAACAGCTGGAAATTCTCCAAGGTTGTAATGGAATCTTATGTGGTTATTCTGGGTAAGCTTGCATCTTGGAAGTTGGTATACTGAGGATATGGAATTTTCAGGTTTTAGGAAAGCACTGCTTGATGCTATAAATGAATTCAAGAATAGAAGAGACTGGGGTATGTTCATCGACTCGTGCTTTATACACTGCCAGTCGATGAAAGCTATTACTTGGCACTCCCCATCAGCTGCTAGAATCAACAACAAGGTAAGCCCATCTCTATCTTGTTATACATGCACGTGCTGTTTGTGATTTATGGCATCGTATCTGAATCTGAAATGTGGTGAACAGACGGCCGCTGAAGCGGTGGGTGATTGGTTCTTTGATCGGAGGGAGGTGAAGGAAATAGATTGTGAATATCCCTGCAACCCGACATGCTACAATGCGGTTCTTGATGAGCCCTACCCGGAAGACTGACTGTCTTTGAGAGTTTTGGCGATTTGTTAAGCGCGATCGATTCTCCATGAATTGATATCTGTTGAGTTGAATGTGATCAGAATTCAGACTTGTACCTGAGACCTGTTAAAATATGAGAACATTAATATAGATACAACCAATGGATCAGTATGAGTAATGGTACGGTGTGGTGTGCTCTGCTCGCTCTTGATCTGTATTTGATCGTCCCATAATATGAATGAGGCAAAAGCATGGGCCTGGTGTTTGCGGCCCGCCTCAAGGAAGAAAGAAGGAGCGAGCCACGCACCACATGGGCGCCGAGGTGTTTGCGGCCCATATAAGATTTGCTTCCAGAAGAGGCCGCAGCCCAAACAAAAGCATCCTCGGGTCGGGCTGGGCCGGGCCCTGGTGAGAAGGAGGAGGAGGAGGAGGACAGGTGGCCGGCCACGTGAATGGGTCGGCCAGCCAGGCTTTGCCTTCTCCTCTCCCTTGGTTTCTTCTTCTTCTTCTTTCCAAAAATTCCCTTCTTCAATCCATCCCTGAATGAAACTGGAGGGAGACAGACAGAATCCAATCCAACATCCTCGCACCCTCCCACTCCACTTGTGATTCGTGCGTGATTCCATTTCCATCGATTCCTGCTGCCTGCTGCTACGACCACGATCGAATGCCGCCGACGGAGACCTAGGGTTTCGATCTCGTCCACCAGCACCAGATGCCGCTCCGGGAGGCGCCGCTCCCGTCCAAGCGGCTCGCCAGCGCGCGCCACTATGCCCCCGCCGCCGCCCCGCCGGTGCCGCCCCACCGCCCGCCGCCATCCGCCTCCATATCCACCGCCTCCGCCCGCAAGCCGCCCGAGCCGCTCCGGAGGGCCGTCGCCGACTGCCTCTCGCCGCCCGCGCCGCACACCCACGGTCCAGCTGCCGCCGCCGCTTCTGCCGCCGCCGAGGCCTCGCGAACGCTCCGGGTACCAATCCATCCCTGTCTTGTCTATCAGCGGTATTATGTGTACCAGCTACATTTCCATACTCTTACTTTGCGCATGCTGCCCATCCCCTGTGCTACGCCTTTGCATGTAGCTTCCGCTTGGGTGTGAATGCCAATGCTGATATGCCTGTAAATGCACTGTGCAAACTTCATTTATCTCCAAACATCGAGGACCAGAAAAAAAGGGGGTATTTCCTGATGTGTTAGTTAAATACGCAGCAGAGCAGTGACGCGCCCTTGTTTAGATGTCGACACGCCATTCGCTTTTGTAGATCGAGGGCCAGCTGGTCTCAACCTATTCGCACCTCGTGAAACGCTCGCGTGCATTGAATGGCGCAAGTTTGTATCTATGCTTGTGGTAGTTAAAAAAGGGAGAACAAACTTGTATTGAACATTGTGAGTACGAATGGCCTCACAACACCACTTATCACAAGAATTCAGATACCCTTTGCTATATCCTGGTAGTTATGGTTTCATGATCAACAAAGAATTACTGACGTGTAGGACAACATACTGTAGAACAACATAGCATGGCCTACACCATCTGGCCTGTTTAATCATTTGAAACGTCAACACATTCTCTTGTCCAGGTGTGGTTATTTTGCTTTCTAAATTTCCTGGTATATCTGTCATGACCTCATAACTGTGCAGCACACCTGGCTTCTCTGCTTTGCGTGTTATACTGCTCTTGATGATGTCAGTGTTAGTTGCAAAGGAAGTTATCTAATGCAGCACAACATTTTCTTAATTTTTGTTATCACCTCAAATCACTTCCTTCGTATTTATGCCGTTTCTAAATGGAGGTGATTATATGCTGACAGGATTATATAGCCAACCCTTCAACCATAGATATGGCTTATAATGTCCTCATTGACCATGCACTTGCAGAAAGTGATCGCAGGTATGCTTTCAGCTTTGACATCTTAATGTGGCTATCATTTTTCTGGATTACCACTCTTTCTCTGCAAGGCAACAGGGGAGACAGGAACTTTAATTTTTTTCAGCATGATGTCCTAATTTAGAATGAATCTCTTGTTTGGTCTAAAAAGAAGAAAAAACTCTTGTTTCTAAATGGCATACATCAATTAATTAAGTAGTTTTTAAATCAAAAAATGCTTAATCTTATTCATTGCTTTACTTGGTTCATTTTGAGATTCATGATGCATCTTTATGGGGTATTGACTTCTCCCATTTTCCTAATTTGGACAATCTTTTGAACCAGCCCAGCGGTCGTCCCAAGATGTGTGGCATTGTTAAAGAGATATCTTATCCGGTAACTGGATTGTTTCTTGCCACTTATTTCAGCTTGTGAAATTTGTTTGCACTAACTCTGTCGTGCATGTGGTCTTCAGGTATATTCCAAGGGTCCAGACTCTGCGTCAAATTGATCTTTTCTGTGCAAATACGATTGCAAAATGTGAACCAATGGCAAATAACAGAGCAGAATCTCTTGGCCAAGTATCAGCAGTAGCTGCACCAAATTCCTCACCAATTGCCCCGCCAATATCCAACTTTGCTTCAGCATCTCTTGTGAAGTCTTTAAACTATGTTCGCTCATTGGTTGCAAGACATATTCCAAAATTGTCATTCCAACCTATAGTCCAGTCTGTTGCGTCCAAGCAGTCACTTCCTTCACTTTCATCATTTTTGAATAGGTCCTTAGCAGAAGTTATTAGCAACAGAGAACATCTTGAATTGAAGGAATGCCATAGTTCATCCGATTTGATATCATCAGCTAGCGATAAAGTTGACGGGGGTGAGCCTGGAGATGATAGCAAATATATATCCTTTGACATTTTAAGCTGGCGATGGCATGTGTATGGCGAGGAACGGCAGGCATCAACTTCTGCCGAAGAAAGGTATATCTCTTGTACTTGTTGTTTTTTCTTATCCCCATTTTTTTTATTGTTGCCAACACTAACTATTTTTCTCATCTCCTTTACCACCAGCAGTGATTTTGTGGGTCTTCAAGATTTTCATACACATGGTTTTCTTGAGGTTGGTGCTGCAGCTCTTTTAGTTGGGGATATGGAGGCGAAAATTAATGATCAACACTGGAAATATAGTGTTATCAAGGAATTTCCAGATATTGATTTGCTGCAACCTTCAACTTCTGCCCTAAGTACTTTTGCGTCGTCGCAAAGCCATTTAAAAGCAATAACTGCCTCAAAACGCATGAAGTCAGGCCCAAATCATGTTTGGTATGCCCTACTATTTATTTATTTGTGTCGTCGTTGTGATTAATAGCATATCTTTCCTTTCATGCTCCTCTTAGTATTTCACATGAAAGTTGTTCTGAGTTTTCCAATATAATGTCTTGCATTTCCCTTTTCTTTTCTAGAGTGATTTTTCGTTCCATTGAAATCTTTGCCCTGCTGGCAAATTTCTTATTTATAGTATCCTAGGATTTTTTAGTTGTAATCTTAATCAGATTAATTTGTTCAGAAACAGTTTTCCGTATCTGGACAGCTGGCGTATCCTTAGTGTTCTAAGGATGCGTTTGGTTGGAGGAATCGGGTGGAACGGAACCGTTCCATCCCATTTTTCGGGTTGTTTGGTTGGTGGACAAAGTGGAACCGATCGGTTCCGATATGGAATATTCCAACCATATGCGGAACGGTCCGGTTCCGAAAAATCGACGGTACCTGCTCGTCCCTCTTCTTCTTCCTCCTCCTCGTGGCTTCCTCCTCCTCTTGATCCGCGGGCGGCCGGCCGCCGGGGGAGCAGGGCGCGCGCCGGCCGCGGGGGGGAGCAGGGGCGGCGCACCGTGGGGGGCAGGGGCGGCGCGCGGGGGGGGAGCAGGTCGCGGGGGGGAGCAGGGGCGGCGCGCCGTGGGGGCCTGGGCGGCGCGCGGGGGGAGCTGGGCGCGGGGGGGAGCAGGGCGCGCGCCGTCACCGGGGGGGGGGAGCAGGGGCGGCGCGCGGGGGGGAGCAGGGGAGCGCGGCGCGCGCCGGCGCCGGGGGGAGCAGGGGCGGCGCGCCGTGGGGAGCCTGGGCGGCGCGTGGGGGGAGCTAGGCGCGGGGGGGAGCAGGGGCGGCGCGCCGTGGGGGGCAGGGGCGGCGCGCGGGGGGGGGGGGGGGGGGGCGCCGGCCGCGGGGGGAGCAGGGGAGCGCGGCGCGCGCCGGCGCCGGGGGGGAGCAGGGCGCGGGGGGGAGCAGGGCGCGCGCCGGCGCCGGGGGGGAGCAGGGGCGGCGCGCCGTGGGGGGCCTGGGCGGCGCGCGGGGGGGGGAGCTGGGCGCGGGGGGGGGGGGAGCAGGGCGCGCGCTGGCGCCGGGGGGGGGGAGCAGGGGCGGCGCGCCGTGGGGGGCCTGGGCGGCGCGCGGGGGGGGGGGAGCTGGGAGCGGGGGGGGGGGGGGGAGCAGGGCGCGCGCTGGCGCCGGGGGGGGGGAGCAGGGGCGGCGCGCCGTGGGGGCCCTGGGCGGCGCGCGGGGGGAGCTGGGCGGCGCGCGAGGGAGCACGAAATGTACATCCCGTTCCACTTTAATTCTCGAACCAAACAAAAAACTAGAACGGTTCCGTTCCGCCTACCAAACAAGAAATGGAACCATTCCATTCCAAGAATCTGGAATGGAACGGTTCCGTCCTACCAGATTCTCCAACCAAACATATCCTAAGCGAATGTTAAACTGAAGGCTGGTGATACTTGCTGTCATCTAGATTCGTGCTTATTGTATAAAGCAGATGCCTACATAATTTTTGTTACTACGTACAGTTGTTTTAAGGAAAAAAGGGTCAAAATAAACTTATTTTTAATAATCTTTTTAATAATCTGTCTTTTTCTTTTTGGTAGGATGAACATACCAGCAAACACCTTCCAGCCTCGAGCACGTCCCCTTTTCCAGTATAGACACTACAGGTACTTTATCTGTTTCATTTATTTACTTGCATGGTATCGCACACCCTCATTTGTTGGAACATTTGTATTTGTTTGCAAACATACAGATCCATGTCATTGTTGCATTCCTGAACCTAAATTCCACATAGGTTAGGTTAAGATGAACTCATTATGACCCTTTGACCCTTTACCACCCCCCCCCCCCGCCCCCTCCCTGATGTACGGGAGAATATATAGTTATCAAAGGCACTTTGAATCATATACCCTCTCCTCTATATACTTCATTTAGAACTTCATGTATCTTTACGATGTGTCACAGTCATGCCTTGCTCATAATGTTACCTTCTTTTACTAGTGAGCATGTTTGCCTTGCTCATAATGTTACCTTCTTTTACTAGTGAGCAGCAACCCTTAAGATTGAATCCGGCTGAAATTTCTGAAGTCATAGCTGAAGTTTGTTCCGAAGCAACTTCAAATGCAAGTCAGTCTATTGCTCCATCAAGATTGAGCACCCAGAATCGGCAACCTTCAGCAGATGTGGCATTCAGTGTCCTTATCAAACTTGTCATTGACATGTATAATTCTATATCCCATTTCTTTCTTGTTATTTATGCACCAATATCAAACTTCGCCAATTTTCCTGGTATTTTAACTACCCTTGGCATTGTTGTCATGTATTCTCTTTCCACTAGTTTTACGACTGATATCATGGCCTGATCTAACTAAGAATATGTTTTCTCAGCCAAGGTTATACCATGTTCAATTTTTTTTTCTGATGTGATATTTTTTGTTTTCACATGAATGTATCTTGCTTATCGCTCTTCTGTATTCACGTATATTAACATGGCTCTGTTTTTATTACGTAGTACTGTCAACAGTTGTGTTGTCTTGCCTGTGTGAGTATAAATGCAGGATGTGCACATTGTAAGGAGTTATCTTCTTACAATCTCTTTTTTAAATTAGAGATTCAAATTATTAGTCACATAATACAAGAGTGCATGCATATAAAAAATGGTCAACAATAAATTTTGGAAGACAATAAAAATTCATCTTTCAAGATGGTGATATTACATTTTAAAGGGATTGGTGAATTTCATGATTGAAATGACTTTCTCAGAGTGTCGAGCTATCTTCCCCCCTAATCAGTACTACATGACAGGAAATAGTTTGTTTTACTACCCTGGGCTTTATCTGCTTAACCCCTCAATAGAATTTGATAATTCCAACTCGATTTACTCCCCCAAACTATTCAAATTGGTCCACAAACTGCTCCAGGAGTAGCAGCAATGCCTGAGGCCTAGCCGATGTAGGCATGGCGCTGCTAGGGAGGCGAGAGCGGCACTGATTGCTAAGGTCAAGAAGTAATGGCAGGAGTTGCCATTGGTGGTGGCGAAAGGAGTGAATGTATCCGTGTTGAGGGAGCTGTAGGTTTGGGCACTGCTCTGCTTCGCCGTGCCCGTGCCTAGGCATATGAGGTCTGAGTCATACGAGCCACATGTACAAAGTCACTGTAAAATGAACTAAGGAACGAGTTTTACATGGTTTGAACAGTTAGGGGCCTGGTATTGGAGTTGAGGGATGAAAATTAAACCACCGTGTTAGTTAAGGTACGAAAATTGACTATATTCTTGTGTATATTGTTGTTACTAAAGAAGTTCAGCACTATTCTTAACGATGAAGCGTTTTCACTTCTGAGCTACAGAAGATATACAACACTGATGTCTCTCGGTAATCGGTAATTATGAACATGTTTGCGATCAAAGTAGTTTAAACAGCTGCTAGCCTGTCATACCTTCTTGTCTATCATATAATGTGATTGCTTTCTCAGGGGTCTTCCTTTATTTTTTTTAATCCAGGTATATGATGGATTCCGAGACTGCTGCACCCCTGACACTTTATATGCTTGAGGTGCGTATTTTTCATGATGGTTTCCTTCAAATCAACTTTCAATTAACTTTTGCGCATTATTAACTTGTCAGGGTATGCTGAGCTCTCAAAAGACATCTGCCAGAACAAAGGCTCTTGATTTGATCCTAAATCTGGGGGTACATGCACACTTACTGGAACCTATGGTTGTTCAAGATGCACCGCTTATAGATAAAAGTGAAGCTGTTAACCATTCTTATCTAAGCAACGAATATGGATCAAGTATAGATGAACCAAGGGCAGCAGAACCCGAAGAAGAGCCGAATATCAGTCCTGCTATTGATCAGTTTGAGTCATGGCTTCTTAAAATACTTTTTGAGGTTCTCCTTCTCCTAGTACAGGTATTTATTTTTTCTAGGACATTGATTTTGAGCATGCATTTTGTTTGTTATATTTGGGTTCTAGTGTCAAGGAAATGTGTTAGCTGTTAGCAAATATACTATTTTTTTTATTAGTGTTCTCAGAAAGAGTTATCTTTCACCTTTTTGGGTTATATTTATATTTATGGAATTATTTATGTTCTTTTATGTGGCCGTGTGATGCTCCAATTTGCCCGTGTGTTTATGCTCCAATTTGTCCTTGTATTTTTTATATTATTTAATTCTAAGAATATTGTTTTTAGTACTGAAACATCATCAATGCTTAATTAATCAATTTTGTGCACTGTCTTTTTGTTTGCTGGTAAGCTCATATGTGTGATCATTTTTTTCTTGCTTCCATAGATGGAGGAACGACAGGAGATTGTGTGGGCCTCAGCTTTGAGTTGTCTATTTTACTTTGTTTGTGATGGAGGAAAAATTATCAGGAGTAGACTGGGAGGTCTGGACATAAGGGTAAACATAACTTTCTTCAAGTTCACTTTTGTTATGTTTTTGCAACATTTCTTAGTTGCCAAACATAGTTGCAACATTTCTTACTCTGGGTTGTCACGCGTTTCTGTAATACCTAAAAGATCAAAATGTTGGAGACTGTTTTATTTAATATTGGAGATAAATCATGTAGCTGCCAAGTTAGCCATTTTTATATTTCCTTCACTACTAGGCACAATATGATTTTGAACATGCATTATACTTTTTGTTTACTGAGTGGGAGTCAAAACCACTGGGGAAACTGAAAAGGCCAACTATCAGCACAACAGAATAGTTGAATCTCCGGATTTTGCTGACGTGTTTTTGAGATATGGCCACAGTACTATTCGATCATAAGATTTTTTTTTCTAATAGGCTCTGCAATGCACATGTTAGCCTTTTGACTTAAGCAGTTCAGCTAAAATGTAGAGTATATACTCTTTACTAGTTTCTGTGAATGGTTTTATTGCTGAAAATGTTCTTCAAGTCACTTGTGCATTTTTTAAATCCTGAACAGGTAATAAAGACTCTTCTTGAAATTAGTGTGGAGCACTCATGGGCAAAAGTAGTGCACAGCAAGCTCATATGCATGCTTACAAATATGCTGTACCAAGTATCAGATGTAACTCAGAATGGTGTTCGTGATACTCATTTTGTTCCTGAACGGATTGATCTTCTTGGTGGAATTGACTATATTTGTCTTGAGGTTTGGTCTTGCTCTTAATTTGACGCCTGGCCTTTCTTTATGTGGACTGGAATGGTTTTTTAATACCCCTGTTTTAAGAAGTCAAAAGCAAGACCATAGGAAAATGTATCATATTTCCTGTTGACAAAGGAACTTGTTATTGCTATGTAGGATATCCATGTTTTAAGAGTTACCGAATTCCTTCTTTGTTAGGACTGGATGTCCTATAGGGCAAGCTCAATAAATCATACATTATTATTAGAGAACTTCGCACTTGATCTGTGCTCCTCCCAATGATCCAATTTTTGGGCACCTTCTCCTTTAATCATAGATATGAAAATTGGTGAAATAGAAATTCATTTTGAAACCCAACTTTGCTTGAAGGCCTAAAAGCATTTCTTATAATCCTGAATTTGAAGAAAACTCAGCAAGACACAGTATTTGCTCTTTTTTCAACCCTCCGACCATTATATTTCATACTGATTTAAGTACTACTAAAAATAGTATGACTTGCTTTCTAAATAATATTTATTTCATCATTATGTACGATGTGTTAATAGCCTCTTCCAAAATGAGATATATTATTAAAAAATCAATATTTTTATTAATGAATACTAAAAAAATGCAGTGAACGTTGGCTTCCACGATAACTTCTATAGCTTTTTCTGGGAACATGCTGTGAAAATCGCTAATTAAAAAGTTGTTTATGAGATAACAGATTGCCCTTGGTAGTTCATAACCAGCGATCAGTTCCATTTTGAATCTTCATCTGTTATGACATAACACATTGCCCTTATCATAGTGTTTTGATATTTCTGATTTCGTTGGAGGTTTCCTGGTTAATAATATACTTAATTATGTCATCTTTTATCTCTATGTTAATGAAATTTATCTATCACCTTTACAGTATTCACGAGCCAACTCCAGGGAAGAGAAGCGAGATTTATTTTTTGTCATTTTTGATTACGTAGTGCATCAAATAAATGAAGCTTGCCTGGCTGGTGGTATTTCAACCTATACTTATGATGATGCCCAGCCCCTTGCTTCCCTTCTTGCATTCGCTGATGCTCCTGAGGCCTTTTATATATCTGTGAAGCATGGTGTTGAAGGCGTCGGTGACATGCTGAGGAAAGCTATATCGGCGGCATTATCGCAGTCTGCACACTATGACCAATTGAATGTGGTACTGTGTGTTGGTATTATTATTTACTAAGATATGTGCATATGACTCTTTCTTTTGGCTCTTTGCCTCCAATGTTAAGACAATATGGTGCTACTTGATGCAGGTGTAGAACCTTCGTTGAATAGTTAGCCCCTTTATCTCTTATAGGAATGCAAATATATCATTATTACTCAGTATGCAGAGTGCATAAGCTACCTGTATGCACAACCATAATGACTTCTCTAATCAACTGTTTAATCTGGTATCACTAATGATGGTCCATACATGTACACATAGAAACAGCCAGTAAATATTGAATATTCGCTCACTAATTTTCATAATTACCTATATACACTAATTTTCATAATTATCTATATAGATCAAAGGCTTATGTATCCCTTGTTCTATTTTACAATTAAATGTATGTTATAGATCTTTTGTAATAGGAACTAGGTAGTGTGTGGATGATCTGTAACCCACACGAAATTTGTTTTTGAGAAGCACTTTTCTCATTCTGATCAAAATGTCTATTTATGTAGCTTCTGGACAAGGTTATGAGAAAACTTGATGGAACTGTCAGCACGTTTTCCAGGATTGACAATGAGTTTGCTTATATGATCCAAGTAACAAAATCATGCAAGTGCTTTAGCAGCATTAAAGAAGGATGTGATGATGCTGATGTCGCGCTTAGAGCCAGGCTTTGCTGGGCGACTTTGCACTCGCTTCTTCACTCACAGATTTCATCATATAGACACCATGGTTATATTTGGTTAGTTGAATTGCTCCTTTCAGAAATCAGTGAAGAAACAGATGGTTCTATATGGTCTAAAATAAAAAAGCTTCAAGCAGAAATTGAAGTTGCTGGTAGCCAGGATCTATCATGTTCAGAAGTTTCTCTGCCTGTTTGTATGCTCTGTGGGCTTCTGAAGTCAAAACACAACTTCATTAGGTGGGGATTCCTGTATGTGCTGGACAAATTTCTGATGCGTTGCAAATTATTATTGGATGACAGTGATATGCAAGTCCAAACAACTGCTGATCATAGCAAAAACTGTCTTGATAAAGCTTTTGCAGTTATAGATATTATGAATAGTGCTCTGTTACTAGTAGTTCAAAACAATGAGACAGACCATATCAACATCTTAAAGGTAATTCCTTGATGTATTTCAATTTTGGTGCGTGCATATGTCATACATACAAGCCAGCACCATTTGCATATGGCACCAGTTGCATTATAACTGTCTGTTACAAAAAGAAAGATGTTGCATCAGCTACATTTTAAAATAGAAGTAATATCGTATTCTTTCTTGATTATGGGAATTTGGAATAGTTCAAGCTATGAGTTGATTCTGCTCTCAGTTACTAGTTTCTTGCCTTTAACTTTAGACTGCGCTTTCCTCTTACCAATTGAAAATTAGAGAACATTGTTTGGAGTCCATTGAACTTATTCAAATCAGTCTAACCTCCGGATCTCCTACATAATGAGGTGATGAAGTTTACGTAATACTATAAATTTGATTATTTTGTGATTTGGTCCTTCCTCTTTCAGATGTGTGACATGCTGTTCTCTCAATTATGCCTGAGAATTCCTTCCACAAATGCGATGCATGCCGGGGGCCTTCAGTCCCTTGGTCAACTTTTTGGTTGTACAACCAAGAACATTGATAGTCATTTGGAAACCCTTGCATCACACCAAAGTGTTGCAAACAAGAATCTTTGCCGGAGTGAGACATTGCAAGATATTGGCATGAATCAATCTGCTCAATCCACTTTACTCTGTGAAGCATCAATGGCGGCACTACTTCTGAGAGGGCTCGCAATAGCCCCCATGCAACTTGTAGCCCGTGTGCCGACTTCTTTGTTTTTCTGGCCATTGATTCAGCTTGAAGGGGCAGCCAGTGATGACATTGCATTAGGTATTGCTGTTGGTAGCACAGGAAGAGGCAATCTTCCTGGTGCTACATCAGATATTCGAGCAGCACTTCTATTACTATTGATTGGTAAATGCACAGCTGATCAGGAGGCACTGAAGGAGGTAGAAGGCAATGAGTTCTTTAGGTATCCTCCTTTTATAGTCCATTATCTTGGTAGGTTAAGTTGTAATGTCTAATGTGCATCCAATGATTGATATTCATCCATTCAACCAACAGGGGTCTTCTGGATGATACGGATTCAAGGGTAGCATATTATTCTGCTGCTTTTCTTCTGAAGGTACGTCTGAGGCAACTGCTGATTGAGTGCTGATAGTTCTACTCTGGTTTGCCTTAACACAGTTTGTATGAACAGAGAATGATGACAGAGGAACCAGAGATCTACCAGCGGATGCTTCAGAGCCTCATTTCGAAAGCTCAACAGGTTAAGGTCTTCTGCCCTATGTATCTCGTAGGGATGAAATCTGAAACATTTACAGGAACAGTGCTATGCATCTTGTACCCAATAGCTCCTGCTGACATGTTGAGGCAGTTCAAGCCTCTTAAGAAATTTCATTCCGTGTCTATCCTGTCACTGAATTATGTGGATGCTGACATGTTGTTTGTGTTGTCACCAGTGTAACAATGAGAAACTTCTGGAGAACCCATACCTTCAAATGCGTGGAATATTGCAGTTATCAAATGACCTAGGAGTGCAATGATAAGGCTGTGATGGCATTTCAATGGATAAAGCTATAGGTTAGAATCTGTAGTACTTTAGGCTGTGTTTATTGCAGAAGAATCTGAAACTGCCTTCCTCTGCTCCAAATTAAGAAAAGGTGTGTCCTCCTGAACTAATTCGCTGTCATACCATTGCGGTATGTTGGATTTGCCTGTTAGTCTAGAATTAGTCTACTTGACATGGTGTACTTCATACTTTTAATGCTGGCTTCTAGAAAAAGAGATGTGCCGTGCAGTGCCCTCTTCTCTATCTGTAGATTCAGCCATTCAGGAGCAACGTGATTCTCCACATGTGGTATTTGCCCATTAGTCTAGAATATGCCAGGCTGCCAGAATAGTACTCGATGTGTGCTTTATTATGGGTTCATTAATATTTCTTTTTAATATTTTTACAGATGCAATGCAAATCATGTAAATTACTGGGTTGGCCGGATTCATGTACAGGCCTCTGAATTTCTTCGTTCTTTGTTCGACTTGGTGAATATCGTTCCGTGGGAGCCACTGTGATTGACAGGATAATTTGGAGATCATCCTGTGATATGGACACCGTGCCATCATGGTTTACCTACCTGGATGAATTGACAAAGGTTAAAGACCCTACAATTTTGTAATCCTGACCATTGAGATCGAGGCAGCACAACTTTTTTTTGAGGCATGCTCGGTTCAATAAGTAGTAGGTCTCTTCCTTACCTGTGTGTTTGGTCTCCTTTACCTTTCCATATATGGCAACTGACCAAAAGGAGTGTAGATTTGTATTGCCGAGTGATAACAATGTAAATTTGTAGGTTGGTGGTGATTAATTTGGAGATGATGTATCCCTCTGTCTTAGCTATCATGTTGGGGAAGAGGTTCCTCTGACGTACTGCCGCGTCACAGCGCAGTGACACGCACAGTACGTCAAGAATCCTCTGAATTTTGAAAAATCCCCAAACACCCTCGTACCAACTGAATGAGTAGTAGGGCCAACATACATGAGCTATAAATAATGCCTTGGGCCAAAAAATACCGAAATTTTGGAGTTATTCCAGTGATCCCGAATTGACTACCACCTTATGCCTCATGCTTTACGCCAATAATCCTTTGAAATCCAAAACTTCACGAACTCACCCACTAGGCCAAAAGTCTGTCAAAAGACCAAATCTAATCCACCGACATATCTAATGGACTATAGTAACGTAGTAATAGGTTGTCAATGCCCCATATGCAAACAATTGATAAACCACAATCACATGCATCTTTTCCTCGACATCCAGAGAGCCAATAAAATCAGCAAAGGAAAACTCTTATTTCTTACGTTTTGGAATAGTTGTAAGATTCCTTGCCCTTAGTTCTATAAAGGAGAAAGTTTGGAAATGATGCGTAGCGACCAAGTGTTGGGGTACACACAATTACAGTTCTCGAGTTCCTTGCCAAAACACTCGCAAGCTTGCTCAAATATAGAACAAACTTTGGTCTTGAGTGAATCCCACATGTGTCTGCGAGAGGGTAAGCGCATGTATTTGTCGACTGCGAACTCTGGAAAAACTCTTATCATGGCACCTTTGAAGAACGAGGAGACCATTGGCTGCCACGAACGCTTGCTCCTCCGTTAGAGTAAGCAATCCTTGAGGCTCGCTCTATGCCATATAAAAACGTTCATGGTCACTAATCACACTATACTTTGGTGCGCTGTTTCTTATAGTTCATACGGTTGAACGCGTTGGGCAGCAAAAACCAATGACAGAAAATTGCCCATAATCAGGTTTCTGAATTGTTGGACAATTTTTATTTTTATTTTAATCCAAATATATTTAGAGGTATGCGTGGATAAGGAAATGGAAAAGAAGATTTTATTCCTGTCCATATTATGAATGTAGAGACTGCATTTAACAAACAGAATGAGTGGATGAAAAACGATGGATGGATACATCTCTTGCCGGTCTTTGGATGCATGCATGGCGTGCTATGGTAGGGATCGGATGGATGATCATGAGCTGAGGTGGGTGAGCAACTCCGCGGCGGTTGCGATAGCTCCTCCGGTGATGGCGTTCTTCACCACCTTGTGCCGCTGGTGGTTGTTCACGGCAGAGATCAAGGCTCCCGTCACCGCTCCTCCAAGCATTGCATTCTTCTGCACGCGTGCAACATTAATTTTATATATATATATATATATATATATATATATATATATATATTAACACACACACACATACCATCCGTCTCAAATTAATATAATTCATTTGCATTTATTTCCAACTACAAATCCATATTAAACTATTAGTTGTTTTGGCTTTTAAAGATACATAGCATTTGCTACGCACCTACAGATGCTATGCACCTAGATATATAATATATTTACGTATATAAAAAACTATGTATCTAGAAAAGTTAAAACGATATATATAATTTGAATTTGAAAGGAGGGAGTAGAAGACTCTAGAATACCCACCCAGTCCCTGTGACCACGGATCTTGTCGATTCCGTACTCCACGCCCACGTATACACCAGCAATAGTACCTGATCGATGAACAACGGACTTCATTATTCAGTTAATAACGGCGCAATATGCATGCAGATTGATTAGTAACTAAAATAAAAATGATGCATTACAATACCCCAATACGCGCCTTCCTTGCACATTTTCTTCAGCTGCAAGCATGTATATATAGACCACATTAACCATCATATGCATAATACCTTACAGATAGAATATAATTAACTATATTTATATCAACTTACTGCATGCTCGACTTTGTGCTTGGAGACGTCCCCTGGATGCATATATGCAGAACGAATTCGAATGAATCAACAACTTTGTGCTTATATATGGAGAAGTTTCTAGATCGAAAAGAGAAACTAAAATCCTAGCGATCGATCGATACCTTTGTGGAGACACTCGAAGGTCTCCTCGGCGGCGACCTTGCAAGCACCAACCTGCAAGAGAATCAATCAACAGATGAATGAATTGCATTGCATTGCAGACATGATGGAAGGAAGAGGCTGACTATCTATCTATCTACTTACGGTGCCGATCTTGATGAAGCCGTCGACGGTGCGGTTGAGGAAGGGATGGCCCATGTCCACGGCCAAGTCCAATGTCGGCGACGTCAGGTTGCCGGAGAAGCCACCGTGAGGCATTGCTTGCCTTCTCGATCGATACCTGATTGCTTGCCTTTAGATAGATAGATAGATATTTATATAATATATGTATACAATGTAGTAAGGGTCAACCTGAACGAGCGGTGATATCGGTCGATCCATCTGTATCGGATCGATTGAGTATGCCTGGGCGACCGGTCCAACAATATCGGATCACTGCATGCCAGCTTTGGCACCATTCCCGGCCTCATGGCAACAAACTCCAATCAATCATAAACAGCGAGACAAACACAAGGTAGCAACAACTCTGTGCACTTCACTTGTTACACGCTTGCTCAGCCAACAAGGAACATCAGCCGAGTCAATACCAAAAAAGATGTGCCTATTACATTATACGAATGACTGAAGATAACAGAGCTCGGCAAGTAGGGAGTAATTACCCCTCATGCTTGCTCTCCTTTTCTTTTGCTCGGTTGGAAGACCGATCGAATTTAGACTGTTCGGAAAACTTGCAACAAAAAACCACCAAAACCTTGCGGAACAATAATTAGCTATTCCTTCTCATCCTACCTCAGTGTCAACAAGACAGACAGCCGCCCTACTCTACCAACATCAATTCCAGCAATCATCATCCACAACCAATCACAACAGCCTGCTAAGAGACTTGATCAGAAGCTTGATGTCCCGCCGTGTCGTCTCGTCACCCGTGAAGCCAGAGATGTCCGAGCTGATACTCTGTATTTCAACCAAGGTAACGGGGCTTGTCAACCTCTTGTTCAGTTTGAGAAACACATACAGCAAAAGTGCAGGGTGTGTGAAAAGTACAAACCTCAATGTTCTTAAGGGTAAATATAAGGGTGAAAATAGACTGCTTAATCAGATCCGTGTTCTCTGCGGTAAGCATGGATGACTTGAGCCTTCTGCAGGGCAGCACCAACAAAGAAAAGAAATCAAGTGCCCCATTCTACCATTAAAGGAAAATAGGATTCGTTACATCATAGTGCTGTACCTCAAGTCACCAGACGCATCAGCCAGGCCTTTAGTTATAGTCTCTACATCCTTCAGTAGATCGCTATCACGAACCTCAGAGAGCATAGGCTGAATTTCCTCTGCTAAGGCTTCAATCTGTTCCACAAGGACCACAGCTACCATTTAATTCCATGTATAACAAATTTAACAGCAAAAGTAGCTTCTAACACAACTCGATCCGTATTTCGCAGACAGAATAAATTTGCAAAGTATCTGGAATAAGCACCACGATCCACCCACTTTTCCAAAAGCATGCAACATATAGAAGAATAAACCTAACACCACTAAGTGCCTAAGTGGAGGTCCCCTCCTCTTCACCATTACTCATAAAGCAGAGGCAAGTAAACATACTATACCAACCGGGGAAGGCATGCTGCATAGTGAACCTGATCTGCAACATTTCAGCAGTCCAGCTCAAGTCTAGCTGAAGTCTACCTGAGCCCCATTGCTGAATGCAGAACTGGTATTTGGGATATCTAGTAGTGTGCCAAGGCGAATAAGTGCTTTCGATGAACAATCAATAAGAAGGTGATTTTGCGCATTGGCAGATGCAGTGACGTGTTAGGAAAGCTGTGCAGAAGCAGAATGAAGTCCAATTGATAGCAGCTTAGACTGAAATAATTGGTTCCAACAGGATTCCATCAACAAGATACATAACTCGCAAACAGTTCCGGACGTACCCGTGTAAGAAGAGGTTGTGCTTCTTCCATTATAGATGCAACCTTTTCAGCCAACTTATAGCTTTTGGTAACACCGATTTGCTCCATGTCTCTTCCTAGACGGGTAAATATTCCAACCAATGCATCTAAGCTCACTCCTTGTTGTCCTTTCATCCTCTCTTTGTCACAGAGAATCAAACCTTCTTTGGTACAATCAGGGTGTAGTGGTCCTAGTGAAGGTGCAGGGAGTGGATCTTTTGGTGTGATATCAATGAGTGTCTCCATTAGAAGACCAGACTGGTTCACCTCAACCACTGAATTACGTGGTATAATGATTTTATCATCCTCAACCTGGCACGTCAAAGATTGTTAGCACTGGCATTTGGCAGGCCAGCAGGCAGGCAGGCAGGCAGGAGTATATGGATACTACAGCAGTAGACGAATGAATGAACGAATGAATGAACGAATGAATGCATTGTTAGGAAAAGGGGGAACCTCGACGAACGCATCGATGCTCCTGAGGGATGAGTCGACGCGGACGACGGATCCGACGGTGACCCCTCGTATCCGGACGGGCGTGCCGACGCAGATCCCGCATGCCTGCGTGAACTCAAAGATGGTGTTGTACTTGCGGAACCTGGAGCGGAGCTGGAAGCCCCTGAGCCAGGCGAGGGCGAGGGCGAGGAGCGCGGCCCCGGAGACCATGAAGAGGCCGACGCCGCCCTCCCAGACGCTGCGGGTGCCGAAGCCGTAGTCCCCGAGGGGGTGGAGGGTGCGGCGCCAGAGCGTGCGGGGCACCTGGAGGAGCACGGCGAAGGGGTTGGTGGCGGCGTCCGGTGCGGGCGTGGCGTCCGGGGCGGGCGTGGCGAGCAGCGAGGCGCGGCGGGGTCTGAGGGCGAGGCTGGGGGAGAGGAAGGCGGCGCGGGGCTGCGGGCGGGAAGAGGCGGTGGGGGACGGGGGAGATTTGGCGGCGGCGGCGGCGGCGGCCATCATCATCATCTGGTTTCTCGTCCACCTACCGGGGGAAAGGGGCGCGCATCCTGCGGCAAAATCAATCAATCAATCTATCTATCTGTCCATTGTTATTGGGGTAGAGGCGAGAATTGCTTACTTTTACTGTAGCAAGCAGGAGCGGAAAGGAATCCAAACGAAGATGGGCAGGAGGAAGACGACGACGAGGAGGAGGGAGGGAGGGAGATCAGATGAGACCTTCCTTTTGCCCACCAAGCACAAGCGATTCCGCACGTTTTACGTTAATTAATTAATTAATATCCAAAACAAAAACAAAACCTGAACCATTTGGCTTCGCCCGGACTCGAACCGGAGACCTTCAGTGTGTTAGACTGACGTGATAACCAACTACACCACGAAACCATCTTGGGCATAAATATAAATAACTACTATGAAACTGACAACCCAGATTAAAATCACTGTAATAGTAGCGAGTCACCCTGAGGTCGAGAGTTCGAGCCTCTCTCACCCCATGTATTATTATTTTTTCTTTATTTTTGTTCTGCAGCATCCATCAATTAAATCAGCTGGATTAATGTCCTGTCTGTCAGTTGTTAATTGAGGAATCCTCCAGCAGACTCTTTGCTTCATTTCTTTTATGTTTAACCAAAGAGGCAAAGACACCCAAAAAGTTTCACATCATGGGATGATTGACAGCTGGCGAATTCAAAGGGGGCAAGTTATCACTTTGTCCATTGTCTTGCATGGCCCACAGCAGCATGCTTTACACATGCTTATGTTCCTTTCTATCCTTGCAAAAAACACTGCCAGACCATACACTCTCATCTTCAAATATTACCACTAGTCTGGAAAGACAAGACAATGAGATGGACGCACAAACGAAAAGGGCTCAAGATACATATCCTCTCCACATCACACCATAAATCAAAATCAATACACAAACACACTTACACACAGATGGAGCCTTCTGTAGCGCAAAACAATATATTCCCTATAACCAAATGAACAGAAACATATACTTTTCAACAAGCCCAACTCAACTTGTACATCCCACAATTACAGTGTGGGAAAGAAACAAAAGTGTGCTCCAAAGAGAGCAAGGGAACAGCTGTATCGCTCGGAAATCAATAACAAAGGGGAAAATTTTGATTTTGTAGTAACTCTAAATTGTACATGGTATGCAGCAGATTTCACCGCTTGCATATCCATCCTCGCCGAATGAATGAAAACCAAAACCAGAAAACAATTCTTGTAGTGTTTTTTCTTTTCCTTATGTGCCTTCAAAAAACCTGGCACTAACATTGCCTGTTAGTATCCATCTCCTATCTCACCTTATCTGTAAACTCCAAAACTTGTAAAAAGGGCCTTGTTTCTCCCTTTTCCCGGGAAAACAAAAATGTCCAGCAGCAAGCTACTGCTCATTTTCCTCGGTGTTCTTCTGTATGCAGGGAACAAAAATCTGTATCAACAACTGAGAAGGGAACGCCGCCACCGCCTCCCAAACTTTGACATCCTCTTCTTGTCAGCCTTCATTGGCATCATCAGCAATCTTCCGGTTTCGAGCTCTGACTGGAGGGAAGTTTTCAGTCTCTTCAGGTGTCCAATGCACACCGGGTGATCCGAAGCTGTGCCGTGGAAACCCTGCTCAGTAATCAAGTCTTTCCTCTCATACTTGGACTGCCATTTGGCTTGGAGATAAGGCAAGGATCTCCAAGGAGGAAGCGGCATAGAGTTCTGCTCCAGGGACCATTTTGCAGCGTCTACCATCACATGCAGGAACTGCTTCAGGCATGGAAGGGTGCCAACGTAGACCACCGGGAGCAAATTCAACAGAGTGCCATAAGAGTCAACTGCCCTGGCAATTTCAAAGTGGCTCCTGAAGTCAATGTCAACTATCAGACGCTCTGGGTCGGTAGTATCACCATGCACTATGACATCAATGTACTCGTGGTCACCTGATTGGGAAAAAGACAAACAGTTTAGCCACACAGCTGGATTTGTAGGGCAGATTCTCAGTATGGAGCATAGGTAGGCAGGCTGCCATCTCAGGTACCTCCAGGTATCTTGTCAAAGCCCTGCCATTTGGATGTGCAGACTGCTGCATCATATCCCGAGTATCTCAAGAGCTTGACAAGTAGACGGCGGATGCAACCGCCACTGCATTGACCTCTTTTGAAAGCCTGAAGCTCGGACCCATGGATAGAGAAGAGTAGCGAGTGGACCATGGAGAGAAGCTCATTTTGTTTCTCATCTCCGAGTTGCTTGAGCATCTAAAAGAGGGTGCACGGAATGTAAGTTGTGGTCTATGCAGCATCCGACAGTACTTTTTTCAGAACATTTGTGTACACTACACTACACTAGTATATAATAAATAGGTCATAAATGGAAGCATACTAGCAGTTTGGTGGAATTGTAACATAACATAAACCTGTTGTAAACATGGTGCCAGCAAAATCCGACAGGTTGATGTAATTAACAAAATTGATATCACTAATAATAATTGATAGGACTAATAATAATTTATTTATATTTCCTGTTTTGGATGAACGAAGCAGCAAAACCAATCCCTAAATTAATTAATTACTACTCCTGGGGAGAAGGGGAAAGCCGGTTTGATGGGGGACATCCAGGGGTGGTACCGTACCGTGATGTTGTCTGCGAGGTGGGCGAGGTCGGAGAGGGCGGACTCGTTGTCGCTGGTGGCGCGCGAGTCCCCGGCGCCGTTCTCGAGGAAGTCGGTGACGAGCATGGCCAAATCCGTGTCGCTGTCGTGGCTATGACTCCCGAAGGCGGGGGGAGCGGCGGTCCGCAGCCAGAGGTCAGGGACCGGCGGACCCCCTCCGGTGGTGGGCGCGACCCTGGCGGAGGCCCTCCGGCGCGGCGCGGCCGCTGCGGGCGGCGAGAGGGCGAACTCCTTGGCGACGAGCATCATCTTCGGAATCGAATCGGGGCGGGGCGGCGAGAGGAGAAATCTCGAGGGAGGACCAGAGGAGGGGTTGGGTGGGGAATGGAATGGAGGAGGAGAACGGAGCCGCAAGCCAGCCAACCAACCGGAGACCAACCAACCAAAAGGGAGAAAAGCCAACGCAACGCAACCCAACGCAACGCGGAGAAGAAGAAAGAAAGAAGAGAGAGAAGCCCCTCGGAAAGCCCGTGGCTCTAATTATAAATTAGATTATTTTAGCAAATTTAGATATACATATAATTTTTCTGATTCTACAAAATATTTGCTGAAACCACTACGGATGGAGTAATATAATATAATAATATATTATTGTTTGAATTCCGTGCGCTCGATATTCTCGATGCTTCTAGAGGTTATGGTTAAGGATTAAAGTTAACGGATGGATCCAGCTCGAGCGTGCTTTCTTGGGGCTCAAGATACTGTATTAGTAAGATTTTTTTTTCCCTGAAGGAACGAAATGCCATTGCCCGAGGAGGCGGTGTCACATGCACGCATGTAATGGCATCCAGATACTAAGTACTATAGTACCACCAAATAATTGAACCAATTCACCTTAATTATTAGCAAGCTATCAAGCCGGGGATCCAATAACAAAAAGAATCTCCCTCGATATTTTAAATAGCGGGCTATAGCGGTGCTATAGTGATTTTGCAGAACTGCCGCTATGACCACAGCATTACAAAATAGTGCGCTGTAGCGGGCAATAGCAAGCTATAGCGGTGATAATTGCGTTTTGAGAATCCTACCGCTAAATAGTCCGCTATTTAAAACATTAATCTCACTCCACACAGCCACAGGGAACGACACGAAATGGATAGCGGCCCAACTTATTTCACTTGTTCGATGGGGCGGACGTGGGCCATGGTGGGCCGAGAGAGCTGCTACTTCCACGCACTTTTTTTAAAAAAGGGATAACAAAAATTAAATTTGAAAAAGGTACCCTTTTGAAAATTTTCGAAAAATGGGTGCCTCCCGCCCGATCAACGCGTTGAGGCGACTGAAAATTTTTCCCAGACCCCTCCTGAGGGTCTCTTCGCGAATAAGAAAAGTTTCTTATTCGCGAAGAGACCCCTGAGGCATCCCGCCCGTCCGTCGGGCGGGAGGCATCCCGCTCGCCCAACGGGCGGCAAGTTCCCATTTTCTCATTTTCTTATTTTCTGTTCGAATTCTTGTTTTACATACTATTTTAAATTCATACTTTTTTCAAATACAAGATTTATTCGCCATACTCTTTTGTATACATATTAAATTTTAATTCAATTTTACGAAGAAGATTACTGTATCTAAAACTTATATGAAGATGGTTAAACGATAACGTTTTGCAACGTAGAATACAAATATTACGATAGTACGATACATCAACCAACCCACTAAAAATAAAATAGTATCATACAAAAACAACAAAAACAGTTTAAATATATAGAGTCCATCGAATTAGGAGTATCTACCCCGCCTGTTCCGGACCTCGCGCTCTTTTCGTCCTCCCCCCTAGTCCTGGGCCGAGTATGTGGCCCTCCAAGTACGTGAATGCATCTGGAGCACTGGCCCTCCGAGTACGTGAATGCATCTGGAGCACGGTAAGGACGAGGCGGAGGAGGTGCTGGCGTGAACGGGTCATCCTGGGACTGTGCACCTGGAGCGTCATACGTCTGAGAGGGACCAATGATGTCAGGCCCGGCGCCGCCGCCCACCAACTCCGACCAAGTGACGGAGCCGCCCTCCCAGTCATCCCAGTCCGGCACACCGAATAGACCACCGTATGCAAAAGCTCCCATCGACCATGCATGCTGAGTATAGCCCTGAGAGTACGGAGCAGCTGGCGTCAAACCCGACGGGAGAGACGTTCCTGGAGCATATGCGCCAAACGTTTGAGGCTCCATTCTTGCAGGAGGAGGTCCCATTGCCATCGAGTGCATGACTATAAAAACAAATGAAATTAGTCGTGTAAATCAAAATTGATCGAAATGGCAATTATAAAGGACTTACAGCTAGAACTGGCGGTAGTACCGCTGGACGCTGCGTGCGGTGCAGCAGAGGTCGACGGGCCAACTGTGTACATGTGGGCGGACGCATAAGATGAACTGGAGGCCCCCACGTCGTCTCTGCCGCGACACGTCAGTGCACGTAACGCTCGCGTCAAGTTGTCTTGAATCTTACGAAAGCTGTCTTTGTACTGTGCGTCCGGTACACGTACTCCACGTTCAAATAACGTGATCTGAGATGTAGCTCCTCCGCGCAGTTGATCAAATCGATCTGCATACGTAATGGGAAGCAGAGTAATATTGTTATCGATCTTTTATAAAAAAAGATTTAATAATTGAAGTTGCGAAAGACGTACCGCGCCACGCTGCGACTGATCACGGTACAAGGGATACGTGTCCGAGATGGTCGGCTGGTGCTGATGCTCCGCGTCATCAATACGTGAAAGAGTGACGTACGGACGCGTGCGAGTGAGGTACCAGCGGAGGTATGCGCCGTAAGACGCCTCCGTGTGTGGCTACGGCTCGTGCCACACATTGTCAGGTGCGTCTAGCCACCCTCCTACGTACTCCTGCAGCTTGACAACCTAGTTGACCTCGTTGGCATGATATCCCCTGCGCGAATATTTGTTGCAAACATTTGAAAGACAACATTATTTCATGATAACGATTATATAATTAATACAAAATAAGTTATCACAAACATACTCGTGTACGGTGCGCGGCACCGCCTGGAACGCTCGAGGTAGGAGAGAAAAGTGCTGTCATCGCTCGAACTGCCTCATCACTCGCTCGACGCAGTACGGCTCCACGACAATATCGAACACTAGGTTCGCCTTTGTGAGCCAGTACGCCTCGTCACGCGTGCAGAGGGAGGACAACCCGTGCGGCGCACGTGTCTGGACAGCCGCAGCGGTGTACGGGGTCCAGATGACATCCTATGGCCGCATCCGATCAAATTCGGACACGAACTGCGGGTATGCTTTTCGGACCTGCCGATGTGCCCAGCTCATCTGCAAAATTACACAACTGCGTCGGTACTTTGCATATACAGAAACGTACAACAGTAAATTAAAGAGCTTACCCGTTGATCGGTCCAAAGCGAACCTATCGTGAGGCTATCCTCGTGCCACATCCCATACATCTCGGGCGGATAAGGCTCCTCGCTGATTAGGGGCGTGCTATGGCGAATTGCTCGTACGACCATAGCTGCAGCAGAAGTGGACAGCCTGTGATGACGGCGGTCCTCTCCGTCTTGAAACAGGCCTGGCAAAGACCTCGGTACGTGGCAGCAAGCAATGCCGATCCCCAGCTCCACCCAGGTTCCTGGCCCGGCTCCGCATCGGCAATCGCGCGAGCATACTGGATGAGAACCTTGTCCACATAATTGCCGCTAGAGTTGCAGAAAAGAGTCCAGCCGAACAACCACAACAGATATGCCTCCAGACAGCGCGACACCTCGTACTACCCAGCCAGAGGGTGAAGATCCTGAGCCTGAAATATATTTCTTCAATGCTTAGAGGTAGTCACATATGATTCAATTAAATTAATTAAAAATAAATGTACGTACCCCATATTGTATTACCCAACCCTTGGCGGGGCCGGACGCGTCAGGTACATCCACAAAATGTGGCGGGTTCACTGGAGCAAACCGCTCCTGAAACTCCGCCCTCCAGGTAGGTGGCACGGCAACCGAGCCAACAGCTTCACCTGCAATGGGAAGCCCGAGCAGGTACGACACGTCCTGCAACATGGGGGCGATCTCCCCGCACGGCAAGTGGAACGTGTGCGTCTCCGGATGCCACTTGTCCGCCAACGCCGCAAGTAGAGAGCGGTTCAGCTGCATCCGCTTCTTGGCGCCACCATCTCGGCTGTCACCGGCCTAAAGCATACGTGCGAGTAGTAGCAAACCAGCCTCACGTAACCTGTATATTTTGCATTGTGGTTACAATTATCGTACAAGCTATACATTCATTCCGTACAAAAATACAAAGTATCACCTGTCAAGCTAGCGGTCGTCCAGGTGCAACAACTCCTTTGCTACACGAGGGCGCAACTCGTGAAGCTGCTGCCCCTCCACCGCTGCCAGGTACGACCTGTGCCGTTCATCGGTGTTCGCGTCAAAGAGCTCCGGTGTCTGCGCCATATCTGCATGAAAAATACAACTACCCTAAGACATATTCCTACAAACAATGAAAAATACTAAAAACTATTCAAAATATAACTACCCTAAGAAATATTTCTAACAACTATTGAAAATACTAAAAACTCCTCAAAATATAACTACCCTAAAAAATATTTCTAACAACTACTAAAAATACTAAAAACTCCTCAAAATATAACTACCCTAAGAAATATTCCTAAAAACTATTGAAAATACTAAAAACTATTCAAAATATAACTACCCTAAGAAATATTTCTAAAAACAATTGAAAATACTAAAAACTCCTCAAAATATAACTACCCTAAGAAATATTCCTAAAAACTATTAAAAATATTAAAAAGTATTCAAAATATAACTGCCCTAAGAAATATTTTTAAAAACTATTAAAAATGCTAAAAACTCCTCAAAATATAACTACCCTAATAAATATTTCTAAAAACTATTGAAAATACTAAAAACTCCTCAAAATATAACTACCCTAATAAATATTCCTAAAAACTATTGAAAATACTGAAAACTATTCAAAATATAACTATCCTAACAAATATGCCTAAAAACAGTTGATAATTATACGACTAGAACGAGAATATACCTCCAAACGACGTGTGAACAGGGCTTCGCCGCTTCCTCTTCTCTCTTCCTCTCCTCCCTTTCTTTTTTTCTTGATTTTTACTGAATAATATGAGAATTTGGGGGTGGTTGGGGGCTTAAATAGTTGGGGGGGGGGGAACGTCCCGCCCGTTGGGAGGGCGGGATGCCCCGACCTCCCGCCCATTGGATGGGCGGGATGGATGAGGATGGTCACCATCGTCGTCCGTCAACGGCTGGCTCCCTTTGGCTTGTGGATGGAACCAAAGTCAATAGGGTCCACATAACGGACAGCGTTCACACACACACACCCCCTAGCTAGCTAGTGGCGGGACAGCGAGGCCAACAAATTACAAATGGTCGGCTGCTGCTGTGCTTTAGTACAATGCAAGTTGGCCTGATTACCTGCCTCATCGTGCACTCTGAAACTGATGGCTTATCGACCCCTTCCTTTTTCGTTTTCCTCCTCCTCATACATACTAGCTTACGCTTCGTCTGGGAATTGGGAGAGCTCCGGGATGCTCCCACTACATTCTTTGTAGGCTACTGTAGCACCCTGGAACCGGAGCTGGTGGAGCTATTTTTAGCTCCACCGGCTTTCACCTCTTTCCTAGTTTGTTTTAGATCTCAATTTGCGTTCCAGCTCCTCGCTACATTGCAAAATAGTATAGCTGCAGTACCATCTACTGTAGCAGCATGGAGCTGAAGCAGCCTACCGTAGCAGCATGGAGCTGAAGCAGTTTTCCGTGGAGCCATGCCAAAGGAGCTCTTAGTTGCTTGCTTTGTCATGGACTGTAATTCACCTTCATCTTCATCTTCTGCTTTGCTTGTCTCTCCAGCTAGCTATGCTCTACCTCCTCACCCTGCTTGAATTGTGCTGGCAGCTGGCCAACCTACCTAACCTGCTTAATTATAATTACCTTGTAGCTAGGGGAGCGGCGGCGGCCTGAAACCCGTGACTGGAGTGGACTCCTCACCATGGAGCGAGCTTTAATTTAGTTAATTTATTAGGCGTCACCTCCTCCTCCTCCTCAGCATTATATTATATTCCGATAGCCTAACAAGAAGTAGAAGAAGAAACAACCCGGGCGGCTGCTAGATAGTAGCAATCAAGCAGCCAAACATTATGGGGAACTGCTGGGGCACCAACCAGCAGCAGACGTCCAGCAGCAGCCGCCGTGTCTCCGCCGCGGCATCCATCATCGCGGCGGTGGCGCCTCGCAGCGAGGGCGACATCCTCCAGTCCGCCAACGTCAGGAGCTTCACCTTCAACGAGCTGAGGACCTCCACCAGGAACTTCCGTCCCGACAGCGTCCTCGGCGAGGGGGGCTTCGGCTTCGTCTTCAAGGGATGGATCGATGAGAAGACCTTCGCCCCTGCCAGGCCCGGCACCGGCATGGTCATCGCCGTCAAGAAGCTCAACCAAGAAGGCTTCCAGGGCCACAGGGAATGGCTGGTACGGTGATTATTCTTCATCCATTCATTCTTGATTCTTCCTCCTCCTTCTCGATCTCATTTCCATCTCATTCAATTGAATCATGCATGTTTTGCAGGCTGAAGTGAATTACCTTGGCCAACTGTCGCACCCCAATCTTGTGAGGCTCGTAGGCTACTGCCTTGAAGATGAGCAGCGGCTTCTGGTCTACGAGTTCATGCCACGAGGAAGCTTGGAGAACCATCTCTTCAGGAGTAAGCAAGCAACAGCTAACCAAGATCGATCGAGTCAATCATCAGATTTAATTTTATTTTATTTGTGGAATTAATCATACAGTAATTGCTACTTACTGATCGACTTGCATGCAGGAGGTTCACATTTCCAGCCGCTCTCCTGGAATCTTCGAATGAAAGTCGCCCTAGGAGCCGCAAAGGGGCTTGCGTTTCTGCACGGCGAAAAGGCCAAAGTTATCTACCGAGATTTCAAGACATCCAATGTCCTTCTAGATTCGGTAAGCACGTATTTTTACTTATATACTCTCTCCATTTTAAATTGTAGTTCGTTTTAATAAATTAAGATATATAAATTTTGCTATGTATATAAATATAATGTATATATAATATATAAATGCATAATAAAATTTATGTATCTAGATTTGCTATATATATATATATATATATATGGAACGGAGGGAGCAAAGGGAGTATATGCACACACTATTCTTAATTAATAGTAATAATAATCTCATGCACTACTATATCTGCATGCATGCAGAAGTACAATGCGAAGCTGTCCGATTTCGGTTTGGCCAAGGACGGGCCAACCGGCGACAAGAGCCATGTGTCCACCAGAGTCATGGGGACCTATGGGTATGCTGCTCCTGAATATCTTGCAACAGGTGAGGTGGTTCTCGATCGTCCTGCGTGCCCTAATTATTAATAAAGTAAAGCGCTGGGAAGAAGGGGGATATAGTAGCTAATAGCGCAGACAAGGAGCTAGTCCAATGCATGACAATGAACTAATGACAATGCATGGTTTCAGACCTATATAACTAATGGCCGGTAGTATGAACTGAACCCCTTTAATTTACTTGCTAATGCTTGAGCAGATGGATCAGCACATGCATGTATGCATCTCCTATTAATTTAATTAAGCAAGGGAACACCCACCCTAACCAGAGGAATATTAATTACGACAGGCCATCTGACTGCCAAGAGCGACGTGTACAGCTTCGGTGTGGTGCTCCTGGAGCTGCTGTCCGGGCGGCGCGCCCTGGACAAGAACCGGCCGTCCAGCGAGCACAACCTGGTGGAGTGGGCGCGGCCGTTCCTGCGCAACAAGCGCCGCATCTTCCGCATCCTGGACGCGCGGCTGGGCGGGCAGTACTCGCTGCCCGGCTCCCAGAAGGCGGCGGCGCTGGCGCTGCAGTGCCTCTCCGGCGACTCGAAGAACAGGCCCACCATGGACCAGGTGGTGGCGGCGCTGCAGCAGCTCCAGCAACATGATGATGAGGATGACGATGACGATGCCGCCGCCGCCGCCAAGGACACCATGGAACAGCAAAGAGGACGACTGATGTAGATAGATTATTTGATTGCATCATTCAACATCTATGTATCGTTCCTCTTCTCTTAATGAAAATGTGCCCAGATACGGTAGTGAAAAAATCATCTATATATCATTCCCGTGTAAAGTAAAAGATATCTACAAATTCTTTCTAGCGCTTTTGATGAATCAAATTCGGTCGTTTTGCCAATTCAATCCAAGTTTTATTTTCTTTAATTAATTTCGCCTTCTCCTTCTCCCTCTCCTCCTCCTCCTCCTTGTGTGCTGTGGGCCTGTGGCAAACAGCACCACAGCCAACAATAGATAAGAGAAACATAGGCCCAGCCCAGAATAGCATGGTAAAAAGCCCGACTCGGCCCGTTCCAAAGTGGATAGATAGGGAGAGCGCCAAAGACAGCCGTGAGCAAGCAAAGGAAATGGCCGCCGCGCCGCCGCACGTCCGCGCAGCCCCTCTCGCCCGCGCCCTCCGCGCGCGCGCCTCCGCCGCCGCTGCCGCCGCGCCACCCAAGCCTCAGTCTCAGGCGAATTCCCGCCGCGCGCTGCTCGGCCTCTCCGAGCCTGACCTCCGCCAGCTCGCCCTCGACCTCGGCCAGGTACTTCTCCACCACCTACTGACCTACTACCTTAAAACTCATTACTGAGTGAGTTTGACTTGCTTGCTCATCGTCCACTTGCGCACGCAGCAAAGCTACAGGGGGAGGCAGCTGCACGACCTCCTCTACAAGTCCAGGGCCAAGCAAATCCAAGAATTCAACCACGGTCAGGCTCTGCCATTCCTGCATGCCACCTGTTTGTTATTTTGCTTCCCTCAAACAACTCAAGGTCCTTGCGCAGTGCCCAAGGCGTTCCGGGAGGCTTTGCTCGGCGCTGGCTGGACCGTCGGCCGCTCGCCAGTGCACCATGCCGTGACCGCCTCGGATGGCACCACCAAGGTGACATTATGATGCATTGCTATACGCCTCTGCACTGCCATTGGCATCCGACGCTCGCTGCTAACAAGCATCACTTTTCTCGTCGTCCTTGCAGATACTTCTCAAGTTGGAGGATAACCGGTTGATCGAGACAGTAGGGATTCCTCTCGATGACGACAACAAAGGATCTTCTAGGCTCACTGCCTGTGTTTCATCGCAGGTGCCGTGGACACTGGAACCTCTACTATTGGAGACATTAATGTGTTTCTTGCTTTTTACACCTCTAGTGCATATGTATACAGGTCGGCTGCCCCCTGCGTTGCTCATTTTGTGCCACGGGCAAGGGAGGGTTTGCGAGGAACCTTCAACCACATGAGATTGTTGAACAGGTTCCCTCTCACCTGCTTTGTCCCTCTTTTATCTCCGATTGTGACGTTGCTGTATAAAACATCAATGCTCCGCCATTGCAGGTGTTGGTCATCGAGGAGATGTTCAAACACAGGGTCACAAATGTTGTGTTCATGGGGATGGGTGAGCCCATGTTGAACCTCAAGTCAGTTCTGGAAGCACACCGATGTTTCAATAAGGTCTGCTGACAAGTAACTAGGCTATCTTCCTTCTGCTCGGTCCAACGTCATAATGCAGCTTACCATAAACCATTTTCAATACATAAATAACTAGCTGATATTTTGTCTACATTGTCAACATGAATTTTCTACTCCCAGGAACTGAAAATTGGGCAAAGGATGATGACAATCTCCACAGTAGGTGTTCCAAACACAATAAAAATGCTAGCATCTCACAAGCTTCAGTCAACACTGGCAGTGAGGTACCTCACTAATAATCTAAATCTGGCTTAAGTTTCTGCTTGCATTCACCACACTTCATTGTTAATGAACAATTTTTCCTTGAAAAACACTTCCCAGCTAACATTTTCTAAACTCTGAAGCCAATCGTATTTGACACAAAGTTTTAGCTGAACAATGTTTTCTCAGATGCATAGGACTAGGAAATGCATGCAACACTGTTTCTGCAATTTCTTGCTGATCAGTCTGTCGTATTGTAAATCAGCCTGCATGCCCCAAATCAGAAGCTACGGGAAACAATTGTTCCTAGCGCAAAGTCTTACCCCTTGGGAGCACTAATGGATGACTGCAAGAGTTACTTCCTCGAAACTGGACGCAGGGTATCCTTCGAGTACACTCTGCTAGGTACTCTGACCGTGCCTTCACACTGCATCAATATGTTTTTGGACAAAATGTCCTTGAACTGCGTTTATTATATATATATTCTATACCTTATTCCATACTAATATGGGTGAAGTGAAATTTGTGGCCAGCTGGGATCAATGATGAAAAGGAGCATGCTGAAGAACTTGCAGACCTGCTTCGTACATGTGGAGGTGGTTATCATGTGAACCTAATTCCCTATAACCCAATTGAAGGTTCTGAATACAAGAGGCCATACAGAAAAGTGGTATGTTTCCTCAATCTTAGCGCAACACCTTTTGAAAGAAACTTTTTCCCGAAGCGAATGCTGAGGTTCATGTTGGCAAACTGCATAGGTTCAAGCGTTTGTTGATGCATTAGAAGCAAGGAAGATAACTGTCAGTGTTAGACAGACCCGGGGGCTAGATGCTAATGCAGCCTGTGGTCAGCTGAGAAATAAATTCCAGAAGAATCCGCTGCTTGAATCTTCAACCTCAGAGCCCAATCTCGTACCTGTATGATGGAAGGGCTGGAGTGCGTGTAGATTATAACATTTTAAGCCTTTTCAGGCATGAGGTTTCTGTTTTTCTGAGAAAATAGGTGTTGTAACTAGTAAAGTCAAGCAAATTATGTAGACATAAATCTAAGGAATTTTGGAACATTCTGTTGTGCCCCACCAAATCATGTAGACAGAGCTTACATTGGATACCATGAACTGCAATTCAGAAGTCATGCTTGTCTCAGATCTTACAAAAACAGATCTTTTTTCACAAGAGAATGGTGTATCGCCTCCCTGGAAGATAGATACTCATTCACAACGAATGTCTTCATTAATGATTTGTGGTGCTACTCTATACCCTTGGTATTTGCAGATAATATATAACATCCTACTGTACCGACACTGGTATTTAAAATTGAAAGCTCAAAAAGCTAAAAGTTAACACATCACTCCATGATTGCCACAATTCTGTTCAGGAGGTTCAAGGCAAACACTGTATCTTCAGAATTCACCTTAGCAGTAAGATACAGTGGCCCCGAGGCATGCCCTTCCGCAAGGATCGTAAGTAGGCAAGGTTTTGAAGTGCTCGGGATTTCACTGCTGAATCTCCAGCATAAGCCAGATGCATCGTCAACATTGAAAGTAACTGGCATATCCATTGAAACAAGTTGCACGTTGGCATTGCTCAGTATTTTTGATGCAACACTCTGGGCTACTTGAAGGTTCTTATCACTGTGCTCTAGCTTCTCAAGATGATCTTTCAATGTGCACCTGTTGCAAATTCATCAGATTAGTTTCAGCACATGTTACCGACCGGAGGGAACCTAATTCCATATTAAACGAGGTGGAACTTCACTGACCTCCTAGCATACTCGAACATTCCCCTCAACTGGTTTTCCTTGCAAAGGAAAGCATTTAGGTCCATAGGTAGTGGCCGAACAAAATAAGCAATGTCTGGGTGAAGTTTTGCTGGATGTGTTTTCCCATTGCAAAGCACATACAGCTTTAGAGGCAAGAGATGGTGATGGAAATGAACCTCAAGAACCATCTTTGCTGTTTGTTGCGGAGCCAATGAATGAATTCCTTCCACAGGAACAATAGTGGGTACACTACAGGTGAAAATAATTGCCATAAATGGGCTGAGAATTAATATAAGTCTAGCTGTTTTGTATACATGTGTTGGTTGCCGATGATTGTTCAATATACAAGTAACGGAAAACCATTTTCCATTAAAAAAAAGTTAAACAAATGAATACAACAATGTCACCATAACATATGAATGCTGCCACAGAAATAATTGAATTACAGATCAAGATGATGCATACCTCACAGATCCTTCTGATGTTTGGCCTATAGAATCCATGCTGTTAGAAGCCTCCTCAGATTTAATGGTTATATCTGTTAGTTGTTGTGTACTAACATTCTCCAAATATAAGTCTACACATACTAGAAAGCGTGATCTGGGCGAAACCTCAGATGAGAAGGCATATAGAACACTTAAGCCATTACTGTCAGATGAGTCCAACAGTGTATGCCATTTAGGTTTTCGCTCAAAGCTGAGATTGGTAAAAGCAACTCTAGCAGATGATGCCTGCGACGAACTCTGAGCAAGTGGCTCAGCAGGAGCCTCATCAAGCCATGATTCCAAGGCTGACTTAGACATCAACTCAGTCAAATCAGTGGAGATGAGATCTGCCAAATTTTCATCAGCATTTTGACATGTCTGGCCTTCCTGTATACTAGCATCATATATGTGTACCAGTGGAGCATCCTGGTTATCTTGATGATGAAGGGATCCATTGGTATCCCCATCCGATAAGCCATCGCCTTCACCATCTGAATCATAAACAGAGCTGCTCTCATATGTTGAATATCCAGATTCAGCATCAGAGTTATTACTTCCAGAAGGTTTGGCTATGCCTCTGGTTGGTTCCATGATCTTATTATGGCTTAATTCCATACTCTGAGGCTTTGGAAGCGGTTCATAACCAGGAGCTGCATGAAGAACAACCTGTGAAAGGGAACCTGGAAGATAAATGCGATAGTTGCTTGCTGAAGGAGATGTTGGCTGCAACTTTCCACCAAATATGTGGTCGGCAAGCTCTTTATAAATATCACCATTCTGAGGTTGATATGAGGAGCCTAGGTGAGTCGTGTAGCACGGCAAAAGTCTTGAAAGTAAACGAGCACGATCACGGACATCATAATTCAAGTCATATGTAGCCAACTCAATGACATATGCAATTATCCTTTTGAATTCTTCTGTGTTTTCTTCCAGACAATGCACTACAACCTGAAAAAAGTAAACTATTACCAATCTCCAGACAAGAGCTGGAACCTAATTTAGGATATAGACACGAGCTGGAACCTTAATTTAGGATATACCTTGGCAAAAGCATTTAGGATTTGAAGCTTTGTTTCGACCACGTCAGCAGTGAAGGACCATGCAAGATACTTGAGAACAGCAGGAACAATCTTTGGAATGAGATCTCCCATGAAGTTATACTCTCCAAACATCCAAATAATCAAGGATTGTGCTGCAGGCTCCTTAATTTTGTCCATACTGCGCACCAAGCGGACAATTACCTGCATAGAAGTAATTCAGGGAAGATGCAAGATCGCAACATCATCAATTTAAAAAATAACGGATATCCTCTGTAAAAGAATTAGTGAGGGTACTGGATTAATTGTCAAGTTGGGAAGAAATGCATTCAAACAATAGCAGATAGTGTGATATATATTATGTATTTATTCTCACATACAATTCTAACAATGTTTCAATACTACAGCATGCCTCTAAAATGTGATTATTAAACCAACTAAAGAAAAAGAAAACAGTTCTTCTTTAGAACATTTGTAGGTCCTTCACACTTTAGACAAGTTATCGATTATCACTGATAGATGATTATGACTAAAAGCAATTCTTGATTGTTGACTTGTTGTTCACACAAGGTGATCTAGGAACTGAAGCATAAGTTGTACGGTGCAACCAAGACAATAGACACACCTGAGAATGTTTTATTCAATGAGCATTACAAGGTCAGCTAAAATGCAGTTGTCAAATGGACACGATAGGGGATAAGTTCCAGAGCCCCTATGATGGACGGTAAATTAAAAAAGAAATAGAAGTCAAGAGGCTAAAAGAACCAGGATAAGCTCTCATGAACAAAAAAGAACATCAGGTGCTTGTTTCCTAAAATGGAAAGCAAAAAGGATAGGCAGCCTGGGTAAACTTGGGTTTAGCAGAGGAGTGGGGGAAGAAAAACTCTTGGTCAAAAGAAAAGAAAAAAAGAACAAGAAAAGGCCAAATAGTACCTTTTCATGGGATACTGGGTCCATTTTCACTATTGCTTTGATTGACAAGATTGCTTGAACCAGAACAGCATCTTCTCCATCAATGTGAACTGAGTTACTAATAGATGATTCTGTAATATGATCAAAATAGAATATTAATTACAGATAGAATGTTTTATCCCAAAATATTCATAGATGAAAATTATTACCATAAAATACAAGTGCCAAAAGTCCCTCAAGGCAAGCAGTGGCAATAGAGGGAAGCTTCTGGGCGCACAACGCAATAGCTGCAACAGTATCTGCCACAAATTTCCTATCTGGATCTTTAATGTAATCCTGGCAGCGAAAACGAAGCACCAGAAACATGCATTAACTGAATGACAAATAAGTATCACTAATTTGTTTAAAGGGTGCATTTTTGTGAACTTGACATCAAGGAAAGCACAGAGCAGCAAATAATTTCCAGAACCATGCATGAACAATGGCCACAACGAAACAAACAAAACTAATATGTCTTCAAAAAAGATGTAGCAAATATGTATTACCATTACGTGGCCTTAAGATTTAGCAAAAGTTCAACTATAAATTTCATGTGAGGGTGTAAATACATCATTGCAAGTTCCAAAGAGAACCCAAGAGATATATTGTTCATTGCAGCTACAAGAATTTACCTGAAATTCTTCAAAAATGGCTGGAATGGATGGCTCTGTGGCAATAGTTGTCAGTATTTCAAGCTTCAAAGCCTTAGTCTGGTATGGGTCTGAAGCGTTTATAAAGAAGTCCTCGTAAAATGGGGCAAACAATGATGGCATCGTCTTGGCAAAAACTAGTATGTTGCCAAGCATCTGCAGGAGCAGAAAGAATAGGGAAGCTCGGGTCAAAGTAAGAAGCTGCATGATGAAAACTATCAGACTCCAATTTACAAATTTCTACTGTCACCTAATGCAAAGTTGTATATTGTTGTCTTTGCTGAGTTAAAAAAATATACAGAAACAGAAATTTGCCACTAAAAAAGAATCATGGAGAAATTATAGGTAGCCTTTAGACTTTTGGGGAAATTCTAACTCAAGTTCATAGATTGACTTAGAACAGAATCTCTTTGCTATACAAAACCAAGACTAAGACCTCTCCGAATGATCTGATCAAGTGAAAAAATTGAGATGGACACTAACACAAAAAGAAGTATCTATGAAGTACCACATATGCTGCATCAGGAGATGACCGCAGAGTAGACAAAATCGGGCCAACGACTCTCTTGACATCCCCGACAGGAGCCATGATCCAATGCACACTTGCTGCTGCAAGTATTACTCCACTATTTCGACTCCATAGAAGAGGCGACGTACACTTCAAAAGAATTGCAACATTATCGTTGCTGTTGGTGGTGACAGATGAAAATCTCGAGCTATTGCCTTCTTTATCAGCAAAACCTGAATATTCTTCGATGTAGTGCCGGAACAGCATGATGTTTGATATAGAGCCGCCACCAGAACCCCCATTGGCAATAGAATCAGTAGGTTGGGTGGCCATGCTAGTAATAGGGTCCGAACCCATGATGCCCTGAATCTCCATAGAAAGTAAAGAATCCTTGACCAAGCCATGTCTAGCTATTACATACCGCAAGAGGATCTCAATAAGAATAATCTGTGTCCATTCCTCAATATCAGGGAGTGTCTCACATAGCCTCTGGAAATGCTTTGACAGCAATGCTAAACAATTTGGACAGGCAGACTTAAATGCAACAGCGGCAGCTCCCACTACTCCAGGTGAGCTGTCGTTGAACAAGGTGTCTACAATCTGCAACAACAGTAGCAGAGCATGCTTTAGGTGCATGTGGTATGTAGAGTTTAAGATGCAGAAAGAAGAAGAGGGGTTATGGTAGACGAACCTCCTCTAAAGCCATAGCTTGATCCGGAAGCAAGTCATACAGCTTACAGAGCGCATAGGCAGCACATTTTCTAACATATGCGGATGGATCCCTGGAGCATTTCTTGACAGCAACCAGCACGAGCGGAGCAACGACATGTAGCCTAATGCCAGCCATGGTGCGCAGCGCCCAAGCCCTGACTAATGGGTTTATATCTGACAAGTCCTTCTGGAAAATGTTGATGGAAAGAAGGGCTTCGTTTTGGCGCCTGCAGGCACAGCGGGGAAAAGTAGTAGTGAGAATTACATTACATACATACCATACTGATGTGCAGTGGTGGTTCAGTGGCTGATGCACGCATGGCATGGCATTGGTTACATACTTGTCGGCGTAGTGGAGGAGGTAGAGGTAGACGAGCTTCTTGACCTCGAGCGACTGCGAGGCGACGTTCTTGACGACCTGGCCGCCGGGATGCGTTTGTTTGTGGTTATGTTATTTTTTTTAGAGGAGGGTGAATTGAATTGAGTAGTGAGAGCAGGAGGGAAGAGGAAACTGCCTGCGGGAAGAGGTTGGCGACGTCGACTCCCTGCGCGATGAGGGCGAGGAGTCGCTTGAGGGCGTCGACCTTGTCGGCGTCGAAGCGGGAGTCGAGGAGCGCGGGGATGGAGGCGTCGTCGGGGTCATCGTAGAGGTGCGCATCCGTGCCCATCCGGCCGACGACCCACGAGGCGGCCGCGCCGCTTGCCTGGAGGCCGAACATGCTGGGGCGGAGATGGGCGGGTGGATCTCGCGCCGGGTTGGGGGGGTTGTGGCCGGGAGGCCGGAGGAGGGGAAGAAAACCACCACCCAACCCAACTGGGGAGAGAGAGAGAGAGAGAGAGGGTGGAGGGAGGAGTGGGCCAAGAGCTTCCCAGGCTTTGGACTGCTGGTTTTGTTGTTCGTGGGCTTACGTTAATGGGCCATCTTTATTTTTCTTTGAGAAACCACCACCCATTATAGTTCGCTGGTGGTGCAAGGGGTCGCCAGTGCCAGCAGATGGATGGGCCACGCGCGGTCCGTAGCGGACTTTTTTTTAAAAGAGGGTTTAAAAAAATAAAATTTGAAAAGGGTGCCGATTGGTAAAAATTCGGAAAATGGTTACCTCCCACCCGATCAACGGGCGGGAGGCGTCGGGCCGGGGACCTCCCGCCCATCCAGCGGGCGGCCTCTTCGCGAATAAGAAACTTTTCTTATTCGCGAAGAGACCCCCGAGGCATCACGCCCGCCTAACGGGCGGGAGGTGCTCTATTTTTTGTTATTTTTTTTGAAATTTATGTTTTATAAACTATTTAAAATTCATAGTTTTTTCAAATACAAGATTTATTCGCCATACTCTTTTGTATACATAAAAAAAATTAGTTCAATTTTATGAAGAAGATTACGTATCTAAAACTCGTATAAAGATGGTTAAGCGATAACATTTTGCAACGTAGAATTCAAATATTACGATAGTACAATACATCAAGCCATTAGAAATAAAATAGTACGATAACAAACAAGTTTAAATATACAAATGCCAAGTTACAGTTACAATTACAAACACACATAATGATCTGTTAAAAGTCAATGCGGCAAATATTACAAATACACATAATGGTCTATTAAAATTACAAATACACATCCAGGTCTGATACAAATTCAATGCGGCAAATATTACACATGAGCAAACAACGTTCAAATAAAATTACAACTAAACGATGCCTGATGTCGTAGTAGCACTCGATCGGCGACGTCTCCCACTTGTTGATGCAACTGGAGGTCTTCCATCTGTAGCATCACTTGTAGGACTAGCTTCAACAGAACTAGGCCCAGCATCATTGTTTGGACAACGTTTATACGTGTGTCCACTCTGATTACATGCACTGCAGCGCTGTATCCTCGGACGGAGCTCTGATCATTCATGTCATTACGAATACGCCGTGTCTGACGGCGCCCTCTTTTAACCCGAGATGTTCTCGGGTTTGGAATATATATCACAGGATTCGCTGTCTCAGTGAACGATCCAACCATACGGAACCCATAGATCTCATACTGCCAGGTGATGGCCTCCTTTCTTAAGTAATGGGAAACATATATATCGACAGGATGTCCAATATCCGCACAAGAAGCCATTACATGAGAATAAGATATGTGCAGCAACTTTGGTCTCATGCATGAGCAACAACAAGTTCCATCAAACTTAAGGATGCACTCCTTTACAGGAGTTTGACGTCTCATGCCACGTCGTGCTCTGTCTTTGGGAGCTACCTCAAACTTGAGCTCTTGCGTACCACATTGCCGTACGTGGTGTAGCTGGACGCTAGCTGCCTTCTTCGTTATATAATCTGTCATCATTCTCCCAAAATATCTGTCAGGATCTTGCATGTATACCTGATTTTTAGTGAACCGATCCCTAAAGTAATCGGTACACCCGCGGATGATGAATTCCACAATTGCAACCAGTGGAAGCCCATGAACACCTCGCATCACCCAATTGTAAACCTTAGCGAAGTTGGTGGTCATTTTGCCGTACCTTGCACCATCGGTATCGTAAAGCAACGCCCACTTCTCCTTCGGTTCATTCTCAATCCATTCAAAAAAGGTTTTTACCACTGACCCAGACTTTTTGCGAGTACGTGCAGTATTTGTTGGCAAAGGACACAAAGCCTCTGCTTCATCCTGTGTAGTTCTGGTTTTTGCTGCGTCCTCGCTTCTTTTCTTCCCGGTCAGTTCATCAAGTTTCTTCCACTGGTTGTTAAATTTTTGTTGATTTGTTTCCTTGCATAGCCTCTTAAACATATCCATAAGGTGCTTGTTCTTGAATTGCCTGAAAAAGTTTGCACCGATGTGTCTCATGCACCACCTACTGCGAACATCACGCCACTTAGGCAGCTCTCCGGTCTCCACACACCCCTCCTGCAAATCTAGTATTGCCGGCGTGACGATCATGAGTCAGGCAGACATCTTCCCTATCTCGAACGACTGCAAGCTTAACCCGTTCCAGGAACCAGTACCAACTGTCTGTGTTCTCACTCTCAACAAAAGCAAAAGCAACAGGAAGCAATTGATTGTTTCCATCCACTCCAATAGCTGTCAGCATTTGCAATCTATACTTTCCTGTGAGAAAGGTCCCATCGATGCACAGGATAGGCCGGCAGTGTTGGAATACGTTAATGCATGGACCCAAGCTGAAAAAGGCCCGCTGCAATATGAATGGCGGACCTTCTCCTCTGTCTAGACTTTTCAGGTCATAATAGCTTCCAGGATTTCTCTGACAAAGAACGGCCATCAATCGAGAAATATTATCATATGCAGCCTCGAACGTACCAAACCTCATCTCCAACACCTTCTGTTTTGCACTCCACGCCTTGCTGTACGAGATGGTATACTTGTACTTCTCCTGAATATGCTTGATAATATACTTTGATTCAAATGACAGGTTATTTACTATCATCCCGTACATCTCATTTGCGATGTATTGCGATGTAAGGTTGCGATGGGACTTCTGCACGCCCGGCAAATGACAAGTGTGCTGAGTGATAATTGAGCATTCCCAATAATCCTTCCGTTTACCCTTATAGGCATGCACCCGCCATGGACAGCCCTCCTTCACACATACCACATCGTACTTACATGATTTGCACTCGACTGTTTTGAACTCTCGCATAAGAGAGAGATACCAATACTTAACAGTTTTCTTCACCTCATCAATTGAGTGGTACCTCGCACCCTGGACAATTTCGTTCTCCCTGCAATCCCAAGGCACGCTGGATCCCTCATCTATGACAAGATGCCTTAAGTCGCTGCTTACCCGTTCTTCAGGCACATCCTCGTCATCATCAGACGAATCGGCATTCATTGCTTCATCCTATTTACGTTCTTCGTCTTGCAGCTGTTCAACAATAAAGGGTATGTTCTCCCCCTCATCAGCCACGCATTGAGGTGCTGCGGTGCCACCTGCCTCAATGTTTGGCTCATCAACTTCTTCATCAACATTTTCATCCTCCGGAGCAGCTTCAATATTTATCAAAGAGATCTGGTGCACACTAACAAGGAGTACCAGTGGCCATTGCCAATGACTTGCATTTTGCAGATAAGTTAACCAGTCCTCGTTGCTTGCAAGTGGCATCAGCTCCCAGATCAAAGCGTGAGTGGTACGATTTATGACGCACTAAACACTCATAGTGTATGTCTTCTGATTAATCCTTAATCCCCTCATTAACCAGTTGCATAGGGATTCAAATGTTCTCTCGTGCGATCTGGTAATTCCTCTGACCGCACAGTTGAATTCACTTAAATCTACCCCATTCGGCCCATAAATCACATTTCCTTCTCCGTAATATATACTGAAAATACCCTTCTCGGAAGACATATCTGTCAATCATTAATAAACTAGTTATACTTCATATTAATACACAACGACCCTAAGTTTCAGCGATTCCCCGATTATATTTTCCAGATTCTAAACTATTCAGAATATAAATTATACTAAAAATAATTGAAAATACTAAAAACTATTCAAAACATAACTACCCTAAGAAATATTTTCTAGATTATAGTTATTTTCAAGTAATTATACGACTAGAATGAGAATATACCTCCAAACCGACGTGTGAACAGGGCTTTGCCGCTTCCTCTTCTCTCTTCCTCTCCTCCCTTTCTTTTTTCTTTCTGATTTTTGCTGAATAAAATGGGAATTTAGGGGCAGGTGGGGGGCTTATATAGCAGGGGGGGACTGATGCCCCTCGGCACTACCTCCTGCCTGTTGGGAGGGTGGGACGCCCCCGCAGGGGCCTCTTCGCGAATAAGAAAAGTTTTTTATTCGCGAAGAGGCCCTCGGGAGGGGCCTGGAGTTTTGGAACCTCCCGCCCGCTCATTTTTCAAATTTTTGCCAATCGGCATCCCTTTTTCGAATTTTATTTTTTAAACCTTTTTTAAAAAAAGTCAACCTGAATTGTACCGGCTTAAGTGCGCTGATCCTTTCTCAGAAGGCATTAAAGGCTCAACCGCACTTCAAGCGGTATAATCCCGTGGTCTGTCGGGTAAAGTCCTGATAAAACCACCTAACTCAGGATCAAAATAAGGTACCTCGTACGAAGGCGAGTCCAGAGATACAGGCGCCGATAATTTTTACATCACAAGCATAATATTACATTAGTATTCTGACATATAAAGTAGTGAAACCTAACTAGTACGAATTTATACAAACTGTTCAAAGTTTGAGTATCTGCAGCGGAAATTAAAACGCGGCACTACTAAACGTCGCGAAACGGACATTGAGCTAAGCCCAAGCTCAATATCACTCGAAGGGTCCGGGGACGGATCCCACTCCACGGTCCAACCATCATGAAGTTCATAGGGCCATGGTACAGGCAGATCAGAGTCTTCAGGGGGATTACCTGGAACAAAAATTATATTGCAAGGCTGAGTATTCTAATACTCAGCAAGGCTTATCCGTTTCGTGGTATACTTAGCCATGTAACTAAACGATGGGGCTTGTACTAGTTCTGGGTATAGTTTTAGCTGAAAAGCAACAAAGAGTAGATCTTTAATTTTAACTTTTAGCTTTTAGGTTCTAGTTGGTTATCCATTCTAAGTCAACAACTATAGCTACTCAAGCATGGTAGAACTTTTAAAGCAATCATCATCTTTGATCACCATCAGGTTGCTTTTATTACTCTATGTGGCAAAGGGATCAAGCAGTCTCAATCTCCGCGAGAAACGGATGATTCCAAATTGAATTTCAAAACCTTGCAAGGGTAAACCGAACTCACACGCTTGGAACATCCAAAAATCATTCCGAAGCAACCGTTTGCCTTTCATTCCGACTTGTGGATCAGGGCCACCACAAATGACTGTAGGACCATACGCACATCCAATGTGCAGGACGTACGTCTGTGGCGCGACTACATGACCGTACTTCTGTCCGATGTGCGGAACGTACTCCCGCACGTCGGTGCGTGTGCGAAAAACCAAATTACGAGTGGTGGGGGGTATGTCCACTCCTCGAGCCGATCGGTTACTAGGCTTACCCCTTACCATATTTCGCGGCATGAGGCTACTTTTTTCAAACGCTTAACCACCGCTACCACACATTGTTAGACCCGGGGCCACGGGACTGGGTACATAATGTAGTTTAAAGAGGTCTAAGAGATTAAGTCTGTCTTATCTCTTATTCATCTTGTTTATCTCTTATTTATTCCGTTTAAATAGGAGACAAGGCTAACCGATACAGGGGGAATCTACTCGAGATATGTTCTGGTACGGTTCCTTTGCTGGTGTTGGTTAGTATCTTTGTAACCCTAGCCTCTCGGATATATAAGGGAGGACAGGGACCTCTCTCAAAATACGATCTCTAGGTCATTCTATACAAAAGGCAATACAAACCACCATACAGGACGTAGGGTGTTACGCGTCTTGCGGCCCGAACCTGTCTAAGTTCTGTGTTCCTTACACCTTCGAGTTCCTGATCTCGGCGTCTCCTCACCTAAAACTTACCACCTTGGGTATATCCCTCGGTGGGCAGCCGGTTAAACACCGACAGCTGGCGCGTCAGGTAGGGGGGCGCGTCGAAGATCCACCGGCGAGCTCGATGGCATCTTTCAATTTCATCAGGTCAGTTCCCTCTCAGGGTACGACATTCATTTTTGGCTCGTGGGTCTGCATCGCAGATGGTGTGGGCAACTTTTGGCGATTCCTTGTCGACATGAGGCCGAAGACCTTCGCTGCCGATCTTCGCAGCGACCTCGACAAGTTCATCGACGGGCTCGACAACTTGCCGCTTCATGCCTCTGCAGCACAGATCGAGATGGAGTCTGCTGCAGGCTCGACTTCTTCTGGTGTTGCGACAACTTCCCCTGGTTTGGACTTGTTCCAATCTAGGGATCTGCATAGCTGATCTCCACTCGGCTCATGCAAACCGGCCACTGATCTTCAGGAGGCCAATGTCTCTGGGTCCCTCTCCATGTTAGAGAAGGACCTGGACTTGCTGCTCCAGGGCGGAAAGCCGGAAGCCACCGCGTGTCGGGGGGCTTCGGGTTGTTTTGGTACCGGTGATCTGGTGATCACCTCTTTGCCGGAGGGGCGCATTGTGCTTTAGAGGGGCATGATGCTCTCCGATCTACTCGAGGCAGAGGGTCGACTTGTGGCTCACCTCGAGCCCTTGCCTTTTCAAGAGGGCAGGGCATTGGCTACCGCGGCGGAGGGGTCGACTGAACTAGTCGACGAAAACTCCCATGAGCTTTCCTCCCGCCAGGTGATGATGGCCGAAGAAGGCAAGGGTTATGGGGATCTTCCCATCGTCAACTTTGAAGCGGTCTCCGAAGATGAGATCACGGCCAACGCAGGCGACAAGAACGACGCCGACCGTGAGGCGCGGAGGGCCAGGAACAGGGCCCGCACAATCTGGCGGAGGAGGGCCAACGAGCATAGGCGATCTAAGCATCGCGAGCTTGACCCTGAGTTTATCGCCGTAAGCGAGCGGGGTTTCAGGACTCCGGTGGCCAACATCGCCAGGGTAACGGCCATCCTCGAGCGCAGCCATGATCCGGAAGTGCGTCAAGCACTTCTTTACGCGCAGAGGGCTTGGATCCAGCTGGATCAGCACAACTCGGCGTCCACCATCAGGGAGGAGCGCGTGGGTGAGAGTCGAAGTCAGGCTCACAGCCGAACGGCTGGCGGCCGTCCTCGACACCAGCTCAGCAACGACAACGCTCGCGGGAGCCAGGCTCCTGGCGGGAGGCAGCTGCCACCGCAAGGGGGTCATCCGCAGCAGGCCAATCATCGACCTTCTCCAGAGGACCTGCGCCAGCACATCAATGAAGGTCGCGACGCGCGGATAGTGATCTCCTCCAGGCGCAAGGTCCGCGAAGAAGTCGAAACTGAAGGTACTGACTGTAGCGACCGATTCCTTGCTTTTTCTGCTCGTTTTAGCAGCTACAAGCATCCGGAGGGCTTCAAACCGATCGACATTACCAAGTACAACGGCAAGTAAGCTCCTCAGCAGTGGCTCCGTTGTTACTCCACGGCCATTGAGGTCGCAGGGGGGTCGAATATCACCAAAGTCGTCTACTTCCCGATGGCTTTGGACCCTGCACCGCTTACTTGGTTGGAAAGCCTCAGCAACAACTCAATCGACTCCTGGGAGCGCCTCAAGAAGGTCTTCATCGACAACTTCCAAGGAGCGATTGCTCGTGCAGGTACTCATCACGATCTTGCTCAGTGTAAGCAGGAACGTAATGAGCTCCTGCAGTCCTACACACGTCGCTTCTTCGATGTTCGCGCCACCATCGCCAACATCTCGGAGGATGACATCATCGATTGTTTCTACAACGGCATCACCGACCCGGGCATCTACAGGGATTTCGGGCGGAACAGGCCGAAGACTGTTGCGGGCCTTTGTGATATGATGCACAATTGGTCCGAACAGGAGGAGAAGATGCGGGAGCGGTTCCCGCGGCGTCAAGATAGCAATCTGCGGCGCCCAAACGACAACCGCAACGACAAAGGCCAGCGGGACTTTTCGGGTCCGACCCGGAAACGAAAGCCAGATGATGTCATCGCGGCTATCGATCGTCCTTCGCGGGGCAAGAAGTTGGCGACGCAGGAGGAGTTTGAGAAGCTCCTGCAAAAGAAGTGCCCTTGGCACCCAGGTGCCAATCATGCCGCCATTGACTGCTACCACCTTCGGAGGATGTTCAGCAACTCCGGTGATGGCAAGAAGAACAAGAAGCCTGCGGACAAAGAACCCGAGGATGACGAGGATCACGGGCGCAACTCGAAGTTTCAAGACGCCTCGAAGGTCGTCAACGTCATCTTCGGTGGAGATGAGGAATTTGGTTCCAGGCGGGACCAGAAGTTGCTTCTCCGAGAGATTTTGTCTATTGAGCCGGCGGTACCACGACCACTCTGTTGGTCGGAGGTCCCCATCTCATTCTCTCGCGACGACTAGTGGACGAGCTTTTTGGAGCCCAGTAAATTCCCCTTGGTCCTGGATCCTGTGGTGGCAGAGGTTAAGCTCACCAAGGTCCTCATCGATAGCGGGAGCGGGCTCAATCTCATTTTCGTCAGCACTCTGAAGAAAATGGGCCTGCATTTCAAGGACATGCTGGTTCCCAGCAAGTCCCCCTTTTACGGCATTGTCCCAGGTAACGCAGCACACCCGCTTGGTATGGTGGTCCTCCCAGTCACCTTCGGCATGCGGGAGAACTATCGTACCGAATTCATCAAATTCGAAGCGGCTAACTTCGAATCTTCTTACCATGCCATATTGGGTCGTCCGGCACTCGCCAAGTTCATGGCAGTGCCGCATTACATCTATCTGCTTCTTAAGATGCCAGGACTCAGTGGAGTACTCACCCTCCGTGGCAACTTGAAGAAGTCATATGATTGCAATCAGGAGGCGATCCAGTATGCTTCGACTACTCGCGTGCCAGATGCTTCGGGAGAAGTACTCGCGGCTGCGCAGCAACTTTCCCAATCTGGGCTGGAGATTTCTTCCAAGAAGGCCAGCAAGTCGAGCATCCAGTCGACTGATGTCGTGGCCCTCAAGATGATCCAGCTTCAGGAGGGAGATTCATCTAAGACCGCTATCATCGGTGCGGGCTTAGGTGACAAATAGGAACTCGCGCTCGTCAGCTTCCTACGGGCTAACCGAGACATATTCGCGTGGAAACTAGCGGATATGCCAGGGGTGCCCAGGGAGTTGATCGAGCATGCTTTGAATGTACACCCGAAGGCTACGCCTAAAAAGCAACGCCTGCGAAGGTTTGCCCACGATAAGCGTGAGGCCATTAAACGGGAGATTGCTAAACTTCTCGCGACTGGATTCATTAAAGAAGTAATCCATCCAGAGTGGGTAGCGAATCCCGTTCTTGTAAAGAAAAAGAATAATGAATGGAGAATATGTGTCGACTACACTGATCTCAACAAGCACTGCCCAAAGGACCATTTTGGGCTACCGCGCATTGACCAAGTTGTCGATTCGACGGCTAGTTGTGTCCTTCTCTATTTTCTTGCTTGTTATTCAGGTTATCATCAGATCTCGCTTAAAGAGGAGGACCAAATCAAGACTGCATTCATCACCCCGTACGGGACTTACGCCTACAAAACAATGTCGTTCGGGTTGAAGAACGCAGGAGCAACCTATCAGCGTGCGATCCAGATGTGTTTCGCGGATCAGCTGCACCGGAATGTTGAGGCTTATGTGGACGACGTTGTCATCAAGACCAAGGTGTCCAACGACTTGATAGCAGATTTGGAGGAAACATTTAGCAGTCTGCGCAGATTTTGGTGGAAATTCAATCCCACCAAGTGCGTTTTTGGAGTACCTTTGTAACATTCCTGTAATTAGAATATAGACACTAGGTATTAGTATGTTGTATTAGGGTTTGTACAGAGAACTAGGGGTGTATTTGTAAATTATGAATTTTATAAGTCCTTATGTACAATTGTGTGAAAATATTCTTAAATGTCAAATTCAAATGACTATAGAAAAGAAAAGTACAAATACTAGGTTAAAACCTAAAAGAAATAGACTTTGTATGAAACTAAGGGTCTATGTGTAATTAACACAAATATAAGGGTTACATATGAAATGGTTGGAATATAAAAGTCAAATTCATCTTTACTTAAGGACTAATGTATAAAAACACAAGCAATCATGACATTCCAGGAAAATGTGTAAATATACCCAAAGTTTGATCAAATTAATTGAATAAAGACAAAAGTAATTTAAATTCCACCCTTATTCATAAACTTAACTTAAAGAGTTGTAAACCTTGAGTTTCTGAACCCAAGCCCTAAAGCAATATTGTAGAGTTTGAAAAACTCTACAACTTTCATGTTGAGCACTTTTTCATTTGACCTTTGTAGCAGTGAGAATTTTTAGTTTACTGAGAGGTCCCTGAACTTTTTGGAAATCACGAACAAGTCCTTCTGACCCCTGCCTGCTTCTTCTACCTCTGCCACCGCCGCTTCCCCCTCTGCTCCGCTCTGCCTCCGCCGCTGACCGCTGGCACAGGACCCCGAGCTCCACATCCAGCTTCTACATGTGCCCATGTGTCGCCCCTTGCTTTCCCCGCCGCTGTCCCCTCCCTTCCTAGCCTCGCGCGCGCGCGCCACGACGACCCAGAGCCTTCGCCGGCCGCCACCTCCTCGTCACCGTGGACAGCCCACCGCCGCGCCTTAACTTCCTCTCTCTCACGCGCAGCAGCATTACCATCACCCCTACGTTCTATTCCTCCCGTTCCAGAGCCCAATTCCGAGTGCTCGACCCACGTTCCTCCGCCGCCGTCTCCTCTAACTCCGGCCGTGCTCGGCACCGCCGTGGGCAGCCCATCCCAAGCCGTTTCACGCCACCACCGTGCTCTAGCCTGCACCACATCACCCCTACAACGCTCCCCGACCTATCAATTGGGTTCCTAAGGCCTTACATTGGCTTCCCGACGAGCTCCCCAAGCTTTCCCGTCGCCGCCGTGTCTGTCCACCGTGGAGCTCCCTCTTACGGCCTCTCCTAACCCCTGTTGACCCCGGCCTGAGCTCCACCACATTCCCAGGCAGCTCCCCGACCGCTCCACCGTCCTCCAAAGGCACTGAAGTACTGCCCCACCAATCCGCCTCGCCGCCGGCCGCAGGCCTCCGTCGCACCACCGCCCCAAGCCATCTCCCTTCAATCCCGAGCTCGCACAGGTGCGCAAGGGACCCTAGTTGCTTCCCCACCCCTCTGCCCTCACCACCGGCGCTCGCCGTCGCCGGAGCAAGCCGGTCAACACCGGGTTTCTACCTTGACCGGGGGGGAATTGGGGGAAGGACTTCGGGTTAGAAGAATAAAAAATCCAGGGGGTTATGTGCATAGCTTTAGACTCAGAGGAATAGTAACCAAAGGACCTCTTGTGTAATTTATGCTGCCAACTTAGAAATGCTATAACTATTAGAGGAAAATTCATAAAAATGCAAACCAAATTTTGTTGGAATCCTTAGATAAAGATCTACAATATCACTTAAGGGATCAACTTCAGTTTCAGAATGTTTGATAATCTAATTTAATTGTTAAGTTTAGTTACTTGTAAGCTTAGTAAATGCATAGTAATTCATAGAAAAATGATAAAATGGTAAAACCAGTGATGTTAATTTTCTTTTAACATGTAGAATTGAAGAAAAATAATTATCCTAGTATTTCAGTATTATTTCCTTAATGTACAAATATTAATTAGAAATAATGTGTAGTTCACTTTGTATATTTAATAATTACACATTTAAATGCTCAAAAATCATGGAAATATTTTAGGGTACTGTTCCTTAATAGTATAACATGTGATTAAATTTCCAACCAAAGGTTAGGTGTCAAACAAATTAGACATAGTTTATATAGTCCATAATATAATAGTAACTTAAAGTTCATATAAACAATTAGTGTAATCAATGAATAAGGCCATTTAATCTAGTTGTTAAGAACCACCCCAACCAGTTGCCCCATGCCACTAGTTAGATACTTAACGTAGTTGAATTTGCTGTTTAATGTGTCTAAGTAAGATAGTTAGTACTCGATAAATGACTGCCCAGTGCAGGATAGTCAGGTTATTTGTCTCAATGTAATGTTCTTTTGTTTGGATTGCAACTTTATTGTGAAATAACATAAAAGTATATGCATTCCATAACTTGTACCTTTGCATCTCATATAGACTCGACCGCTCTCGCTGACAGAGATTATCAGCTGATTCCGGAACAAGAAGGAGATTATTCTGAAGACCCCGGGAATCTCGTCGCGGATTTCTCTGAAGCCCCGAACCAAGGTTCGGAAGAAAATAATTTGACTAACCCCAGCCCCACCAGCGAAGGCAAGCCCCGGACATAACCCCTATTTTATTATACTGCAAACTATACTGTTTGTATATGTCTTTATGCATTACGTTCTTAGGAATTGTTTGGAAACCTTAGTTGCATAATTCTAGAAACCAATGTATTGAACACTAGAACTAAGTCCGAATAGCTGCTTTGCTTATAGGACCGGTAGAAGTCGAGTGACTTCCTGTCACTCGCGCGATATATAGGAGTTGTAATGTTTACATTCCTGTTATCATTATAAGGATGACGGACGGGAGTTCTATGAGGTATCATGGTTGAGATGATACCCCGTCTGTGTTGTTGAACTGGATAAGGCCGCAGTGTGTGGTAGCGGTGGTTAAGCGTTTGAAAGTACTAGCCACATGCCGTGAAATATGGTAAGCGGTAAGCCTAGTAACCGATCGGCCCGAGCAGTGGACATAACCCCCACCACATGTATTTGCTTCTTTTGGTTACTTAGTTCGACGTGCAGGAATATGTGTTGCTGGGCAACCAGGAGTACGAGTTTTGTAGTCGCGCTACAGACGTACATCCTGCACTTTGGAAGTGCGTATGGTCCTGCAGTCGCTTGTGGTGGCACTGATCCACGAGTCGGAATGAAAGGCAAACGGTTGCTTCGGAACGACCCTTTGGTGTTCCAAGCGTGTGTGTTAGGTTTACCCTTGCAAGGTTTGAAATTCGATTCAGAATCGTCCGTTTCTCGCGGAGATTGAGACTTCTTAATCCCTTTATCACATAGAGTAATAAGAGTAACTTTGTAATTATGAAAGATGATGTTTGATTAAAGATTCTACCCTGTTTGAGTAGTTATAGGTGCTTATCTAGAATGGTTAATCAACTAGAACCTGAAAACTAAAAGTTGAAAATAAGGATCTACTCTTTGTTGCTTTTCAGCTAAAAACTCTACCCAAAACCTGAAAAGCCTGCATAAGTCTAGTTATGGGCTAAAGTATACCCAATCCCGGGTAAGCCTTGCTGAGTATTAGTATACTCAGCCTTGCTTTTGTTGATCTACTTCAGGTAATCCCCCTGATGAGCCAGCTTTCATTACACCGTGGCCCTACCCCTTGCCTGATGGTTGGTCCGTGGAGTGGGATCCGTCCCCGGCCAACACAGATTCCGCCGAGTGATATTATGACAGGGCTATCATAATATCTGTAATAACGACGTGTACAATGTTTACGCTTTTCAAACTCCGCTGCTTTGACTTATAACTTAAACCTATTTTGTAATAATCTCCCCTCAGTGGGAGCTACTGATGCTTTGTATAATTTTTGTAATATATCTACCTGTGGTGTAAAATGTATTGGCATTTATATCTCTGGACTCACCTTCGTGTGAGGTACCTTGTTGGATCCTGCGTTCGGTGGTTTATCGGGACGTTACCCGACAGGCCAATAGGATTATACTGTTTGAAGCACGAGGTAGCCCTCCAAAGAGGACACGCGTACTTGAGCTAGTGTAATTCAGGTTGGTTCTGCCACAACCTTCAGGGAAATTGCTCGGGTTCATCGTCAGCAACCGGGGCATCGAAGCCAACCCTGTAAAGATCACGGCCATCACTGATATGGAGGCTCCGGCCACAATCAAGGATGTGCAGAAGTTAACAGGTTGTATGGCGGCCCTGAATAGGTTCATATCCCGACTCGGGGAGAGAGGACTACCTTTCTTCAAGCTCTTGAAACGCCAAGATAAGTTCCAATGGACGGAGGAGGCCGAGCGGGCCTTGCAGGGTCTGAAACATCATCTTCAGTCACCTCCGATCCTTACTGCACCGTTGCCAGGGGAGGATCTACTACTTTACATTGCGGCAACAACTCATGTTGTCAGCAGTGCCATTGTAGTTGAGCGAGGCGAGGAAGGCTATGCATTTGGGGTGCAGAGGCCTGTCTACTTCGTCAGCGAGGTACTCTCCGAATCCAAGGTACGGTATTCAGCTGTTCAAAAGCTTTTATATGCAATCTTAATCACATCAAGAAAGCTACGCCATTACTTCGACGAATACAAGATTACTGTGATCACGGATTTCCCGTTGGGGGATATTCTTCGTAATCAAGATGCCACGGGGTGCATATCCAAGTGGGCAGTGGAACTGGGCGCTTTGTCAATCGACTTCAAGCCACGCACTGCAATCAAGTCACAGGCTCTAGTCGACTTCATGGCTGAATAGAGGGAGAATCAAGTCCCTACTCCAGTAGACAAGTCAGAGCACTGGACCATGTACTTTGATGGGTCCCTCAAGCTCGACGGCGGCGGCGTTGGTGTTCTGCTTATTTCTCCACGAGGTGAACAATTGAAATATGTCCTTCAGATCCTGTGGGCGGTATCCAACAATGAAGCCGAGTATGACGCCTTGCTTCACGGGCTTTGTTTGGCGCTATCACTAGGGATCAAGCGACTACTTGTATATGGCGATTCCCTTCATGTTGTTCAATAGGTCAACAAGGAACGGGACTGCAACAAGGAGACGATGGATGCTTATGTACAGGAAGTGCACAAGTTGGAAAGCAACTTCTCCGGCTTGGAGGTTCACCATGTATTGCGGGAGCACAATGTTGGCGTGGATATCCTGTCCAAACTGGGGTCCACACGTGCTCAGGTCCCGCCGGGAGTCTTCATCCAGGAGCTCAAGAAGCCATCCATCAAGTCTTCTCCGCAGGTAACCATCGACGCGGGTCCCCAACAACCTGGTCGAGAGGTTATGGTGCTAGGGGAGGACTGGCGAGAGGCTTTTATCGACTTCATTCGAGATCAAAGGCTTCCAGCAGGAATTGACGCCAAGAGCACGGAGGCGGCACGCGTCCTGCGAAGGAGCAAGGGTTTCGTCTTGGTCGATGGCAAGCTTTATCGGCGTGGCGCTCAGTCAGGAGTTCTCATGAAGTGCATCACAAAGAAAGATGGTTACGACATACTGCGGGAGATCCACGAGGGCGTCTGCGGAAACCATGCGGCTTCAAGAACGGTGGTGGGGAAAGCATACAAGGCCGATTTCTGGTGGCCCACTGCATTGACCAACGCGAAAGATCTTGTGTGCAGGTACCAAAATTGTCAATTCTTCGGCAAACAGACTCATGTTCCAGCCCATAGCCTCATCACTATACCGCCATCCTGGCCTTTTGCTTGTTGGAGCCTCGACATGATTGGCCCCCTCACGACGGCGCCAGGCGGTTTCACCCACGTTCTGGTGGCTATCGACAAGTTTACTAAGTGGATTGAGTACAAGCCGATAGCCAAGCTCACGCCAGATCGGGTCGTCGACTTCATCTCAGATATTTTGCATCGTTCCGGCTTCCCCAACACCATCATCACGGACTTAGGATCAAACTTCACGGCAAACCAATTCTGGGAGTTCTACGAGAATGCTTGCATTGAAGTTAAATATGTCTCGGTCGCACACCCAAGGGCCAATGGACAAGTCGAAAGGGCGAACGGCTTGATAATTGACGGCCTCAAGAACAGACTTTATGATGAAAATAGCAAGAAGGGAGGCAAATGGGTGCATGAGCTGCCACATGTCGTCTGGGGGCTTCGGACTCAGCCGTCCAAAGCCACAGGACAAACACCTTTCTTCCTCGTATATGGATCTGAAGCTATTTTGCCAGCCGATATCATGTGGAAGTCTCCAAGGGTCGAACTGTACAATGAAGGCGAGGCGGACGAGGCGAGGCAGTTCGAGCTCGATTCCGTGGAAGAAGCTCGCTGCACCGCTCTTGTTCAGTCAGCTCGGTACCTGCAGGGGATCCAGCGATATCATGATCGCAATGTCAGGGGGCGGTCATTCAGTGTTGGTGATTTGGTCTTGCGCCGCGTTCAGGACGAATCTGGCCTACACATGCTCAACTCAAGGTGGGAGGGCCCGTTCGTCGTCAAGCAAGTTACAAGGCCAGGGTCTTATCGGCTACAATATCCTGAGGGTCAGGATGTCCCGAACTCCTGGAACATTCAGAACCTGCGCAAGTTCTACCCATAAGACGAGGCCCGGTGATAGCTGAATCCCTGGGGGCTTAGAAGATTTTGTTTCCTCGAATCAATTTGGAAGCTATGAGCCACAAGATTTGGGTTGTACATTCCCTCTTACGCGCACGATGGCCACGGTCACGTGCAAACACCTATATAAATCGACTTCTTGTCGTGAATATTGCGGGGGCTATGACCACATTCATATCCTTTCGACTTCATTCTCTAACGGAACCCTCGGCTCCGTCTAACTCCTCTACATATCGATTTCCGCCGCGACCTTGGATGGTCGCACGTGACAACAGTCGCATTTTTTTCCCAACATAACCGACCCGTTCGATTGGTTTATTCCCAGTTTGTTGGATGAGCTCGTGCAAAGAGCTGCTTCGACAACATCCTGCGTGGTTGCACCCAGAGTAGTCTCATCCCGGCCAAGAGCACGGCATACCAACGGCGACGCCCACATTCGCTTCCAGCAAGTCTGATCCATTCGTCCGGGTCCTATATAACTTGCGGAGCGCGCTCCTATGAGGAGCAACCCCGACTACGTCCAGAGTCGATGCACTCGGGGTAGTTTTGCCTTAAAACCTGGCAATTGCGCGACGATGCTCGCGTTCTTTCCTAACAGTTTTAGACCTACGAGTTCGGGTCGTGGTCAACTTGTTAGATAAGTTCCTACATGGAGCTATGGCTACCTTTAGGGTCGTTGCACCCAGGGTAGTGTCTGCCAGACCCGGGGCCACCGGGCTGGGCACATAACGTAGTTTAAAGAGGTCTAAGAGATTAAGTCCGTCTTATGTCTTATTCATCTTGTTTATCTCTTATTTATTCTGTTTAAATAGGAGATAAGGCTAACCGATACAAGAGGAATCTACTCGGGATATGTTCTGGTACGATTCCTTAGCTGGTATTGGTTGGTATCTTTGTAACTCTGGCCTCTCGGATATATAAGGGAGGTTAGGGATCCCTCTCAAAACAGAGGATCATTAGGTCATTCTACACTTAAGGCAATACAAACCACCATACAGGACGTAGGGTATTACGCGCTTTCCGGCCCGAACCTGTGTAAGCTTTGTGTTCCTTGCACCTTCGAGTTCCTGATCTCGGCGTCCCCTCACCCAAAACTTACCACCTTGGACATATCCCTCGGTGGGCAGCCGGTTAAACACCGACAGTGTCTACTACTTACGCCTTGTAAGCCTGGATACCAATTCAGCCTAGGCACATACACAAGTAGAGACATCAAAAGAAACCATATATATATATATAAGGAAGCGAATACTTGTTTTCAGTACCCTAATCCTGCATTACACTTTGAACTATGCGTTCTGATACAGGTTGGGCCTCTAGGAGGTATCTGTCGAATTGCTCCTCGGTGCAGTGCGCCGCCATGCCTTGAGCAAATATCTCCAGCTTCGCGCTCGACAGGAAGGACTTCACAATTGCGAGGGCGTTGTTGACGCACGTGACAGGTGCCTCGGAAAGGAACTCCATCACTTTCTTTGGGGCCTCGCGGAGACACTCTAGCAGGGGCCGGGGGCTTGCTTCGCCTTCTTCTGGTGGATCCACCACGTCCACCAGCTCCCGGGCGGCCCCCCTGATGCTCTCGAGTTCTTCGCCTAGCGTATTGATTCGCTGAAGGTTGTTGATGAACTGTTGCTCAGTGTCGCCGATCACCTTCTGCAGCTTCTCGACGTCATCTGTACGGTGATAGAGCAGGTTCTTCACGTCAGTAAGTAGCTCTTCTTTACTGGTTAAGATTCTCCTAAGCTCTATGGTGGAAAGCTTTTCAGAACCCAAGTTGAGTCATACATTGCAAGTACCCGAGGGGAGCAATGGTTTACCTTGGTGCGCCCTCTTTTGCTCCCTGAGCTGCTCCTTATGTGCCTCGAGCTCCTTCTTCTGCTCCTCGAGTTGTTGCTGGAGCTCGGCGTTGACCTTCTCAAGATGTATGTTTTCCGTCTTCTCGTCGTCAAGGCGCTTCCTCAGGGCAGCGAGTTCCTTGCGGTCGCGGGTAAGGGTCTTCAATTCCTCTGCCTGCTTCCGGGAGTGGGTGATCACACTCTGCATAAAAAAGGGAAATCCAGATTAGCAAACTCGATATAGCCACTGGCAGAAAGGCTCTCAAGTCTTACCATGGTAAAGTCATGCGCCTTCTTGAGGTTCTCTACATTGCCGTCTGTCAGCAGCAGGTCATCTGCCGGGTCGGTGGCGACGGCATCTTGGCCACCAGACCCGGCTAGCAGCAACTGAGCAGGTCTCCCGGAGGCTCCTGCAACTTCTTCAGTACTCAGCCGCTGCGCACCTGCAATCACATATGTTCTCAGCATACAGCATGCAGATCCCGGTAACTAGCCGGGGTGCTCAGTTGCTCACCTGCGCCATCCGTGGGAGCGGTGCTAGGGGTCTCGACTTGTTTCACACCACTGGCCCCGACCTCGACTTGTCGGAGCTCAGGCGGCGGCAGGTCGGGCAGCGTTGCGTCTATCCCAGGGGTTGGCTCCGCGGGCGCTGACCCTTCTGGTGCCGATGCCTCGGGGGCTGACGTAGCGGCAACTGGCCCAGCACATGATGATTCCTCCCGGGTCGAGGACACGGGGACGGGGGTAGCCGAAGCTGGCGTCAGCTGGAGGTCCGCGGCACTTGCAGCACTAACGAAGTCGAAGTTAGTCAACACATAGGTCGAAAGATCAAATCATTTGCTGTGCAACCAGAGGCAGACTTACAGTACATATTTCTTCTTAATAGCTTTCTTCATCCGCACGGCCTGACGCGGCGTCCCCGTTGCTGGCGGCGGGGTTTCACTAGCTTGTGGCACGGTCCCCGGCACGGCGATGGTGCCGGCGGCGGCGGCCGCGGGGCTCGTCCTTTCTTCTTCGGGCTCGGCCCGGGCGAAGGATGCGGAAGGACTACAGGAGGATGTCATAAGTACAACTCAGCATTAAGGTACCGCAATACAACAAACCAGTAGGCTTTTACCCGGTGGTTTCGAGTTCCTGCGCCTTGCGTTTGCGCACCAGTCGACGGCCTTGCGGCACCAGTGGCAAAGCGCCGGTCAACTCCACGCTTTGCTCGGAGGAGTCGTCCCGGCACGCTTCTCCTTCGGCTCCTTCCCCCGCCTGCGAGCTCACGCCCTCGGTGGACTCGCTGCTGCGTTGAGCTGCAGCAAGGCGAGCCCTCTTGGCTTCAACGGCGGCAGTGGGGAGGAGGTGGTCTGGTCGGGGGATGTCAGGTCGCGGCGGGTAGCTGCGGTACAGCTCCGTGCGTCCCTGCAGGAGGTTCTTCAGTTAAGTAACGGCATAACAGAGGTTATCCTCAGCAAAAAAAGAAGTCGAATACTTACTGGTTTGGGTGGATTTCGTGCGGAAAACAATGTGGGCACGTACGGCACGGCGTCCACGTCTAGCAGCACCCGCTGAACTCGTTGGAGCGCGACTTCATCTGGCAAATCCTCTGCGCACATGCGAGAAGGATCAGCGGGGCCTGTGTACTCGAATCCCAGGCGATGGCGCTGCTGGATGGGTTGGACGCGGCGTTTGTAAAATGTGAACATGACGGAGGCGCCGGTCACTCCCTTCTTCTTCTGTGCCTCTATGACATCCAGCAGCTCCTTGACCTGATCCATCTCCCCGCCGGAGGGTTCGAGATTCCACTCTCCCCTCACTACAGGTGGTCTGTTTGACTTCGTCGGGAGATGGGGAGCATGGTTCTCGATGTAAAACCAATGGTTCTTCCATCCAGGAAGGTTGGAGGGGAATTTGTATGTGAGATATTTATCGCCGGCCTACTGACGCAGTTGGATGCCGGCGCCCCCCGCAACGGAAAGATTCTTGGAGGTGGGCTGTGGTTTGAGGCGGAAGAGGAAGCGGAAATGGTCCCAGTGGGGTTCGATTCCAAGAAAAGCCTCGCAGTAATAGATGAAAATTGAAATGTGGCAAATAGAATTTGGGTTGAGATGATGAAGCTCAAGCCCGTAGTAATACAGAAGGCCTCGGAAGAAGGAACAAGAGGGGAGGGCCAACCCCCGTTCGGCAAATGGAGAAATGTGACGATTTCGTCAACATTTTCATGGGAAAAGGTTCACGGTAAGAGGGGCGCCAGTTGACAAAGTTCTTTTCTTGCAGCAACCCCTCGAAAACTAGGTTCTTAAGATGGTTGAGGGAGCACTTACTGTGTGTCCACTCCGCGGTCGAAGGCTGCGCCTCCTTCTTCTTCCCCTCGATCTCTGCTTTCTTGGGCGCCATCTCCTATTCGCTGGCCACGAGATGCTCGGGGGCTGCGGGGAGAGTGGCGGGGAGGTTGGAAGGGGAGGATTTCTGCGGAGAGGTGGCGGTGGCGTTTGGCTCTGTTTGGGGATTTTGGCGGTTCTTGGCAAAATGCAGATTGAAAGCATAGTTTGTTCCCACTGTTGTCACGGGGTTAAATAACTAGCGGGGTGGGGAAAAGTTACAGTTCTGAAGTTCAAGTGTTATTTTTTTTTTGGAATATTCTGAAGATGAGAGGTCATTTGGTGGACTGTTTGGATTAAAAATCCGATTAATCATTTTTTCAGGGCTAGTTAGCCCGAAAAAAGGGGTTTTTTCGGGTTGATGGTGTAGTTTCCATCATTTGTATCATCACTTTGGTAATTTTTCGAGTCATCATTTTTAGTCTGCATGCTACGGTTTTTAGATCCTTATCTCCATCTTTGTGGGATTTGGATTTAAGGCTCGGGGGCTGCAGGGTACGTGGCATCGACTACTTATTTTTCAAATTTCTTTGACGGATAAGGAGGATTACAGACAAATGGGACCCTCAGCCTGATTCTCCGATTCAACCTAAGGCTCGGGGGCTACTCCATATGGAGTGCGATTTTTCAAATCGCACGCTATGTCAAAAATAAAAATTCGGGGCATGAGCACCTCATAGCTTCGACACAGCCAAGCAAGTACTCGAAGAAGAATTTCAAGACAAAGCTTCAGAAGAAGTCGAAGACGGCTTCAAAAGTACTCGATAAGCCTGCAATACTCAGCTACGAAGAGTTCGGGGGCTTGTCAGACCCGGGGCCACGGGACTGGGTACATAACGTAGTTTAAAGATGTCTAAGAGATTAAGTCTGTCTTATTTCTTATTCATCTTGTTTATCTCTTATTTATTCCGTTTAAATAGGAGACAAGGCTAACCCATACAGGAGGAATCTACTCGAGATATGTTCTGGTACAATTTCTTAGCTGGTGTTGGTTAGTATCTTTGTAACCCTGGCCTCTCGGATATATAAGGGAGGACAGGGACCCCTCTCAAAACACGATCTCTAGGTTATTCTACACAAAAGGCAATACAAACCACCATACAGGACGTAGGGTGTTATGCGTCTTGCGGCCCGAACCTGTCTAAATTCTGTGTTCCTTGCACCTTCGAGTTCCTGATCTCGGTGTCTCCTCACCCAAAACTTACCACCTTGGGTATATCCCTCGGTGGGCAGCCGGTTAAACACCGACACACATTGCAACCTTATCAATTTTTATCAACACAGACGGGGTAACCTTTCAAGTCATGATACTGCACATGACCCCGTCCATCATTTTTATAGTGATTGCAGAATAGTAAACATCCAACTCCTATATCGCGCGAGTGACAGGAAATCACTCGACTTCTGCCGGTCCTATTAGCAGAGCATCTATTCGATAAGGACTCAGGCACAATACATAGGTTCCTAGGATCCATGCATCTAGGATTCCATTTCAACTCCTAGACTTAATGCATAATATAGATACATAAGTGTAAAACTGTATAAGTGTAGTAATTTAAAATACTGGGTTATGCATCGGGGCTTGCCTTCTTGAGCGGGGCTAGGGTCAGGGATGTCAAAGACTTCCGAACCTTGGTTTGGGGCTTCAGTTAAATCCTCGGCGACGTTCACCCGATTTTCAGAAAACCCTTGCTCGGGCTCCTGGATTAGCGCGTGGACTCCGTCATCGAGTGTCGCTGACTCTACATGATATCTAATAATTTGAATTAGGTGGTTCTTGAGTTAAGAATTTTACTTCACGATAAAGTTGCAATCTAACAAATTGATAACACAACTTCATAAAACAAGAAATTTGAATTCAAACCTACTATTTGTGTCTTAATTTAATTATCATAATTAATGGGATTAATTGAATTAGGTTAACAAGTTTGATTTTTATTTTGAAATCCACAAAGGCTATAGCCTTGAATTTTTGTGGTAAGTTTACTTCTAACAGATGAGCTTACTATGAATTTTTCATAAATTCCTTAAAATAGAACTAAAGCATTTGAATGAAGTTCAAATTTCAAGTTTAAATTCAAACCTTAGGTAAAACAGTAATCTTAATTGCTTGAAAATTTATTATAAGTTATTTAATATCAAAACTACATATGATAAAAGGACCTAAGCAAGAAAGCATCAGCATCATACTTGTTTTGCACAAAATTTAAATGAGTTCAAGTTACAGTGTAGTACTGAAGGTGAAATTTGCACACCAGTTTACTTACACCTTAAATAGGTTGCATACCAAAAATCACATGAAATATAGCTAGCATGCAAAAGTTATAAACAAAAATACCCTTTTGCTAAACTTTAAAATAACTGTAAAAGAATTTAGTTTCAAACTAAACTCTAGTAACAAATTGTAGAATTTACTTCAAGGATTCAAACAAAATTTGTTTGATATTTTTTTGAATTTCTTACGAATTTCTACAAATTTCTAAAGATCACTGGTTTTGAATTGAGTGGAGGGACTGAAATCTTGCAGTCAGACCCTTAGAAAGATTTAGATCAAAGAAATTGGATCCTTGGCTCATCGGGACAGAGAAGCCGAAACTCGCCGGCCAAATTCCGGCGACGGTGGTCGCCGGCGGCGAGGGGAAACGGGCCAGCGAGGACCAGGGGACTAGTGCGGGCCCTGCTGGAGGTGATGTGATGGTCGGGGTCAATCGGAGGGGGTAGAACGGCGACGACCCGAGACAGCGGCGGTGGAGTTTGATCACGGCGGCAGTGTTCCGGTGTGGCGGCTCACCGACGGTGGATCGAAGGTAGGGGAAAAGCTCCAGGGAAGTAAGACGGTTTGATTGATCACCTTGGCGAGGGTCGAGGTGGTCGGGAGGATAGATCTCCACAGCAGACCGAGGCAGCGACGGAGAGGTTGACGACGATGGTGTTGCTCCGGTGGTCAACGGCGGCAAAGGTCCTGCGGACGAGCATCAGTGAGCCATGGGTGATGCACTGCTGCAATCAATTGAGGCTAACAGCTACGGGGAGGGGGTGACCGACGGTGACCGTGACGACGACGGAGAAGATGAACACCGGCGAGCATCAGGGAGGCCAAATTGAAGCTTAAAAGTAGTCAAGTGAAGGACGGTGAGCTTTGCAGGGTTGAGGTGAGGCTACGGGAGGGGTTGTCGTGGGTTGGGAGGGGCTGCGGTGGTCTGCCCATGGTGGACAGGGGGCTCGTCGGAGAAGAACTCGAGCGGCGACGGCGGATCCGGGGCTTGAGGTGAAATGTGAGTGCGAGAGAGAGCGAAATGGAGGGAGAGGGAGATGCTGAATGCCTTAGACCAGCAAAGAAGGGTAAGGGAGGCACGCGTGGCATTAGCCACGACGGCGGCGAGGTGGCAGCCGGGCAAAGCTCGGGCAGAGGCGGGGTGACGTGGAGCGCGCGGGAGAAAGCCAGAGGAGAGGAGCTAGGTCAGCGGCTAGCTTAGAGACGACGCGTGGGAGCTACTAGAGCAGGAGGTGGCGCCGGTAGAGCTGCAGCAGCGGTGAGCGGCGGCGGCGGCCTGCGGCGGCAGAGGGCACCTCAGGCGGGCGGCAGAGCAGCGTTGCGTGGTCGGGGAAAGCCAGCGGGAAGGAGGTGAGGCGGTGGGCTGGCGCGGGGGCGACGCATGGAGGCTAGGAGAGGCAGGGGGAGGCCTTGGGCGGCCCGGCACGACGGCCTGCGGCGGCACTGCTGCGCGCCAGAGGGGGGGGCAAAGGAAGAAGAAGGGGGGGTTCCAGGGGCTGAATTGCGAGCTTTAAAAACTTCAGAGACCTCACTGTAAAACCAAATTTTCCACTGTTCTAAAGCTCAAATGAGAATATGATCAAAATAAAGGTTGTAGAACTTTTCAAACCCTACAACTTCTATTTAGGGTTTAAAACCAAAAACTCAAAGGATAGAACTTTACTTTAAAACCTTGGGCTAATTTCAAACTTTCTAAAGTCTTTGTCCTTATTAGGGTAAATTTCATGTAACCTTGGACTTAATTGCAAGTTTTATATAATGTAATGATGACTAACACTTTTACACTTTGACCCCTAGTCAAAATTGAAAGTTACATTTGTAATTCAAATATTTTGCATAAAAGGACTCATATTTTTGAAAGATTGCACCTAGGTCCTTATTTCCACACATTCACTCAATTCATCACAATTCAATACATACATTACACATTCTCTCCTAGTATTTTAAAATTTTGACACCTAGGGTGTCAAAACCTTCCCTCCTAAAAGGAATCTCGTCCCGAGATTACAATAATGATACATTGGAAGGTAGTTACCTAAGGATTCTTAAGGAATTCGGGAAAATTTTTCTGCAGATAATCTTCAGTTTCCCAGGTAGCTTCATCAATGGTATGGTGGTCCCATAAGATCTTATACATCTTAAGCTTCTTTCTTCTAGTGATTCTCTCTTTGGTATCTAGAATTTGAAGGGCTTGTTCGACATAAGACAGATCAGGCTCGATCTCGATGGCTTGTTGTTCAATGATCTCAGTAGGCACTTTGATGCATTTCTTGAGTTGAGATATATGAAAGAAATCATGAATGGCGGTCAACCAAGAAGGAAGATGAAGTCTGTAAGCCACTGGGCCACAGGATTCGGTGATTTCAAAAGGTTCGACATATCGGGGTGCTAATTTTCCCTTTATGCCGAAACGTTGAACACCCTTAGTAGGAGATACTCGAAGATAGACATAATCTCCTACTTGGAATTGTAATGGTTTTCTTCTTTGGTCTACATAACTTTTCTGTCTAGACTGGACTGTCTTAAGGTTGGCTTGGATAAGCTTAACCTTATCTTCGGCTTTGGTAACTAAGTCTGGTCCGAAGATTTGGTGTTCTTCGATCTCAGACCAACTCAAAGGAGTTCGACATTTTCGACCGTACAACGCCTCAAAGGGGGCTATTTGAAGACTGGATTGATAGCTATTGTTATACGAAAATTCGGCCAAGGCTAGATATTTGTCCCAGTTCGTACCATAATGAATGATACACGCTCGGAGCATATCTTCAAGGATCTGATTAACTCGTTCAGTCTGTCCATCAGTTTGTGGATGGTATGCAGAGCTTCGAATCAGCTTGGTTCCGAGAGAAGACTGCAATTTGAAAGGACCTCAAGATGCCTGGGGGGGGGGGTGAATAGGCGAATCTGAAAATTAAAAACACTTCGAAAACGGTTAGTAACACAGATGTCCGGAAACTCCGGATATCGAGTCCGGAGTTTCCGGAGATAATGTCCGGACTATCCGGGTATGAAACAAGCTACACAAAAATAAAGATAATGGTGCTATAAATTAGATCCAGTAAATTTAGAGAGACTAGTGGTACCCTTGGAGTGTTTCTCACCAGTTGTCTTACTCTAGCGACTTGTGTAATAGTAGATCATTCTCAAACCCTAGAAAGTTAGTCTCTGTAAGGATCGATGGACCAAGAGGGGGTGAATTGGGCCTTTTTCAATTTCTAAAACAAAGTAAAGCAACCTTAACCTATGCAATACTAGTAAGGCGCCAATTCACCAACCGGATGACTAAGCTACCTACACAAGCTAAGAGAGATAAAAAGAGGAGTAAAGCCTAGCAAGGTAGAACAAAGTTATGATCTCTAAGTCAAGCACATGAATAAATTGCGTGAAAGAAAATGCTTGAATAAAGAGAGTGGACAAGAGACGACCGGATTTTTTTCCCGTGGTATCGATGTGTTGGCACACACCCCTAATCCACGTTGTGACACTCACAAAGAGTCTTGTCACCTCCCAAGTCACCGAGACGAGGGCGCTCACTAAGAGTCTCCGTTCACCATCCTGGCGTGGTGGAGATCAAGCCACGTACAATCTTCTTCTCCGGGCTCCCACAATCCTTGGCAAGCTCCGCGAGAAACACCTCAATCACCAAGATCGCCTAGGTGATGCCAATCACCAAGAGTAACAAGCTAAAGCCTTCACTTGAGCAAGAACCGATCACCAAGAACGGATGCACACAAGCTTCTCTCTACTCAAGTCCTTAATCTTGCTTCTTGATTGATTAAATGAATAAGTATGTGAAATGATGAAGCTCAAGGTGGCTCTTGACTATAGTATGAGTGTTTGGATGTTGCCTGGTGTCAAGAAGTGCAAAATGACCCATTGGAGGGGTATATATAGGCAGCTCACACGAATAGAGCCGTTGGAAAAAAAGCTGCCAGAAAGCTGCGTAGCGCCGGTTAATCCGACGTACCTCCAATAGTCATCGTCGGTTTAACCGATGAATGTAAGCTGCCCCTTCTGAAAACTAGCCGTTACAACTTGGGCAGATTAACCGACGTAACATCGGTTTAACTGGTGAGAGTAGTTGTCCACTGATCAACTGAAAAACTAAGTCTCTGGACAACTGCACCGACGTTAACTCAAACCTATCGTCGGTTTAACCGGTGAGTACAATTTCTGAAATCCTTGGAAAAACCATCTTACTGGTCAATTGCACCGACATCCCATTTCAAACACGTCGGTTTAACCGGTGTATTGACTTGTCCAGACATTGCTGACTTCGTTTAACCGACGTATAGAAAATTGAGAGCGTCGGTTAAACCGGTGTTAAAGATTTTTCTGATTTTGCCTTTTCTGATTTGTGTCTTGAATGAAATCCAAATATTCTTGAGATATAAGTTGAGAACCACTTATTTGAACTTCTAGAAACCTGAGTGACCATCGTGTGCATCCATTTTCAAATGACCATGTCCATGCTCAAGTTACTTAGCCTTAACCCCTCTTAATAGTGCGATCACTATAAAACTATAAAATCTATACTAACCTAAGTGTCCTTCTCAACCTTATGACACTTAGGACTAGAAAGATCCTTAGTCTTGACATATAATTGAGTTGAATGCCGAGATCGCCTTTTTGAATAACGAAAATTAGGGGCCTCTTTTGACATATGACCAAATGAGCGATAATGATCTATTAAGCTGCACAAACTCATTAGTCACAATATTGGTTGTCATTAATCACCGAAACATACCTTGAGGGTCTAGATGCTTACAATCTCCCCCTTTTTGGTGATTGATGACAACACAAACATAAATAACGAGAGAGCGAGAAAGATAAAGCAAGAATAAACACAAGCAAACGAAATCCATAGATATGTCTCAAACCACAGCATACTCAAGCGATAAATGTACATATCCATGAACTAACACCAAATGTGATACAAAACATCAAAGTCCTGATAACTATGAGCTCTCTCTAACTCTACCCTCCCCCTGACTCCAACTCCCTCTCCCCCTTTGGCAACAAAGCACCAAAAGAGGCGAGCTACTGATCCGGCTGTCGCGGTACGGCGAGGAAACGGTCCGGGTCGTCGTCGTCGTCGTCGGACGGTGTATCCTCGGTGACGGACGGGAGCTGCTGGTCAGAACTGCCTGCTGGATCTGAACTGACTAGGGGTGTAGCTGTCGTCGAGGCTCTCGTGCTGGCACTGCCTGGAAGAGGGTCCGTGGAAGTAGTAACCGGCTCAGTAGAAGATGTGTCAACATCTGAAGTAGTAAGTGCTGAAGCTGCCGGCTGTGTCAACTGCTGAAGCAAGGAACCCTCTCCTCCTCCCCCTGAAGGTAGTGTCTGTGGTACGACAGGGAGGACGGCTGACTGCACTGCTGAAGGAGACTCCTGGAAGAGTGAAGTCGCTGGCAGTGGTGAGAAGAGTGGACGACCCGCAGACCCAAGTAGTGCGGACATCGAGAACGTGGTCTCCGGTGTCGCTGAGGTAGCTGGAGCTGCAGTAGGGGATGGAGCTGGTGTAACGGCAAGCTGAGGTGCTCCAACACCCTGAAGGCCTGGCTGTCCTGGCTGCTGCGGGGCGAGTCCGGTGTGACAGTAAAGCTGTGAGATCATCCCGAACATCGCCATCATGCCCTGCTGCATCTGCTGGAACTGAGCGTCTATCCTCTGAGAGACTCTATCAATAAGCCCGACAAAACGCTCCTCGGTCGCAGCCCGCTCTCGGGCGGCCTCCCTCTGTATAGCAGCAAGTTGAGCCTCATGGGCTCTCCTGGCCTCCTCCTGTGCAAGCCGGTCCTCTTTCTGCTGAGTCACGAGCTGCTGTAGAAGTGCGGTGAGCTCAGACGGCTGAGACACCTGGGACTCAGAGACTGTAGCAGCGACGGCTGACTCTGGGGCTGGCTCTCTGGACCCCCCTGCCTCGTGGTCGTGACTAGCTGGGGCTGCTGCAGGGAAGTACTCCACGTCCTCGGAGGAGTCTGACTCAGGCTCAGACCAGTGTATCTCATCCTCTCCTCCGGGAAGCTGTGCCTCGGCGGCTAGCAGTGCCTCGTCCTCCTGTGCCACACGAGCCTGTGCCTCTGGTGTCAACTGTGCCATGGCAGCTCTATCGGCCTGTCTGCCTCTCCTCCGGTCTTGTGGTGCTGTCGGACGGTAAACTGGGAATCGGGGAGCCTCGTCCTGACGGTAGACTGCACTGACGGGTGACTCAGCTGGCACGATCATAGAACAGATATAGCTGATCCAGTGAGCATATGGAAACTGACGCACAACACCCATCCCGTCAGTGATAACATCCTCGATCTCAGCCAAGATGAAGTCAACTATATCAAACGGCTTGTGAGTGAGGATGTGTAGAAGCAGGAGCTGCTGCAGTCCTGTAAACCCTTCTGGGTAGCCACTCCTCGGTAGCAAAGTCCTCCGGAGTGCCATGTGTACTGCGTATGCCTCTGGGGTCAACAAGCTGGGAACTCTGGCGTAGGAGGCAGGGAACGGCTGGCGGAAACACTGAGAGATCGCCTCGTGAGAAGGTGCAATCCCGCCAATCATGGCTCTGCGCGGTGGATCTGCATCTCCGTAAACCATCTCGTGCAGGGAGACGTCAACCAAGTCAACTCCGAGAATCCCTGCTAATGTCGCCCTGGACAGACCAAAGACCTGGCCTCCAAACACAAAGTGTACTGCTCTGCGCTCTGGGGCTATCCAAGCTGTGGTATAGAAAACTCTAACCCAGTCCTCGATGTATCTGTTCTGCTCAATCTGGAGTAACCTGGGCAGGCCCCTGAAGTGAGCGAAGTGCTCTCTGACGTCTGCTCCCCCTGCGGCTGTCCTCAGAGAAACCCAGTCAAGCACTCTGTGCGGGAAGATCCTGTGGCCCCGCCTCTGGTAGGTCTCGTAGAAACTGGCCTGAAGAAGCGTCCAGAACCTACGGTCGACCCTGCTGTCACGGGTCACGGGGAACCAGTCCTCCTCCTGAACACTCCACCTGAGCCTCTTGACCTTCGCCGCATTGGCCTTGGTCAAGTTCTGGAGCAGCACACCTGGCTCCAGACGCACAACAGTGTCCATGCAAAAAACTGCGCGCTCGGCCTCTAGGGCCTCGGCTCTACGAGCTGCTGCTGCTGCTGCTGCGGACCTACAAGGCTCCTGTGGCTGGTGACCTCCTCGCGTCCTCGGTCCAGTGCGACGCTCGGTCGCTGGCGAAGTGTCTCCTGCTGGGGACGTCTGCCGAGTGCGGCCAGAACATCGTAGAGTCGGTGACTCCTGTGTGCCCTGCCCCTGTGACTGCTCAGACTGCTCAGCCTCTGTATCTGCATCTGACTATGCAGCTGCTGCCTCAGTCGTGGCTCTGGTGGCCCTGGCACCTCTGACTCTACCCATACCTCGACCTCTGCCCCTGCCCCTGGCTGGCGGATCCCTGATCGCGAACGGGCGAGCACGGCCTGATGCCTGCTCCTCGGCAGCCTTGGCCACCATCTCGGCCCTCTCGGCCTCTCTCTCTGCGCGAGTCTGCTTGCGAACGGGCTCCTCGACCACAACCTCCTTCCCCTTCCTCTTCTCACGACCCATCCGACAACTGGGAGTGACAAGGACGCGGCGCTGCGAGCTAGGGCAAGCGCGATGGTTCGGGCAAAACACCGAACGCTTGGCGTGCGAGGCGTGGATGCGCGAGTAGGGTTTCGCGTGTGGCGAACTTGCACTGTGTGGGCGATGTGGCTTGATTTGCTTGGCTTGGGTGCGGAGAGGCGGAGCTGCGCGTTGGTGACGGCAATGGCGGGGCGCAGGCGGCGGCGGCGCGGTGGCGGTTGTGCGCCCGAGGCGGCGCAGAAGGCGCGAGGGCGGCACAAGGCGGCGGCGCGGGGGCAAGAGAGATATATGACAGGTGGACCCCGTGGATTTTCTTATCGCCGGTTGATCCGACGCTTAGGGTCCGAACGCCGGTTGATTGCGTCGGTGTAGTTTACCCGAGACTCCACCAGATCTGCATCTGAACGCCGGTTGAACCAATGCTCCGATAAATGAACTCGCAGGTAAAACGACACAAACGCCGGTTGATTACTAGGTCAGATTTGTGATACGTTCACCGGTTGATCCGATGCTCCGTAATTTGTATACACCGGTTGAACTCCTGGATTGTCTGAGCTGAAGCTGAAACTTAGTAACGCCGGTTAAACCGATGGGTAAAGATCCATTGAGCGTCGGTTTAACCGGTGAAGCCAAAAACCCTCACTCAGCTCACTCTTCTATGCTAAGTCCAATAAACTTATAAAATTCAAATAAACTCAAGTTAATGGACTTGCATAGGCGACTTTACCCCTCAAAGCAAATAGGATAGCTCACCAGCTTAGATAATTTTTCTTTTCAAACACATGGAAAAACCGCAAGAGACAAAGCGCCAAATAAAATGTATGAGCCATGTCATAGGAATATTGAAGAAAGAAAGCTTCAAACTCATCATGACATTGCTCACTAGGCAATAGCGCACCTAACACTTTACTCTTTTCACTTTTCATGAATTAAGATCTTGTATATGAAACAAGTCTCATTTTCATCAAGTGATCTCCTTTGTGACCCTTACACATGCAATGATAATGCAAGCTACAACCACAGGCGAAAGTAAGGTAAACATGAAGTGCTCATCTATATGACAAGAAATGCATAGCAAGAATTTAAATTCTACTTGTCAAGTTTGAACCCACGGGAAGCTTCTTCATGATGAGCCTTTCTACAAGCCTAGAGGAAACCAAGTGGACCACCACCTCTAGCTAAACCCTTGCTCATCACTATCTTACCATGGTTAGACAAGTGTCCTATATGTATGCATTTTTCTATATGACATGGCAACTTACATGACGTTTGCCGCATCTAACACATTAAGCTCATTCCTTAGCCTAACAAAAGTACTCTCGTCTAAAGGTTTTGTGAAAATATCCGCCAATTGCTCCTCGAATCTCACACCTTGAAGGGAAATGTCCCCCTTGGCTTCGTGATCACGCAAGAAGTGATGGCGAATATCAATGTGCTTTGTGCGAGAGTGTTGAACCAGATTCTTGGCAATTTTTACGGCACTTTCATTGTCACAAAGGAGTGGTATCCTATCTAGTTTCACACCAAAGTCCAAAAGGGTTTGCTTCATATATAGGATTTGGGCACAAGATGCACCGGCCGCTATATATTCCACTTTCGCGGTGGACAAAGCCACGGAATTTTGGTTCTTACTCGACCAAGAAACTAGAGAACGCCCAAGCAAGTGGCAACCCCCGGAGGTACTCTTGCGATCCACACAGCTTCTGGCAAAATCCGAATCCGAGTATCCCAAGAGATCTAAGCTAGCGCCTTTGGGGTACCACAAGCCTATGCTAGGGGTGTGCTTGAGATACCGAAGGATCCTATTCACAGCCGAAAGGTGTGATTCCTTTGGGTTAGCTTGAAAGCGGGCACACAAGCACACACTAAACATTATATCGGGCCTAGATGCGGTAAGGTAAAGCAAAGACCCTATCATAGAACGATAGAGGGATTGATCAACTGGTTTACCGTCCACATCCAAGTCGAGATGCCCATTGGTTGCCATGGGTGTCTTGATTGGCTTGCACTCATTCATCTTGAACTTCTTCAAGATATCTTTAGTATACTTTTCTTGATGGATGAATGTCCCTTCCTTCATTTGTTTGACTTGAAAACCAAGGAAGAAGGTCAATTCGCCAATCATGGACATCTCGAATTCGCTAGATATCATGGTAGCAAACTCATGGCTTAGTAAATCATTAGTTGAGCCAAAGATAATATCGTCAATATAAATTTGACAAATGAAAAGATCCCCGTTGACGTCTTTTATGAACAAAGTGGTGTCCACCCTCCCGATCTTGAAGCCTTGCATGATTAGGAAGTCACGAAGCCTCTCATACCAAGCCCTTGGAGCTTGTTTGAGCCCATAGAGTGCCTTGTACAACCTATAAACATGGTTAGGATTTCTCAGATCTTCAAACCTGGGAGGTTGCTCAACATAAACAAGTTCGTTAATAAAGCCATTTAAGAATGCACTTTTCACATCCATTTGATATAACTTAATATTATGATGTGAAGAGTAAGCAAGAAGGATACGGATAGCTTCAAGTCTTGCGACCGGAGCAAAAGTTTCACCAAAATCCAAACCTTCGACTTGAGAAAACCCTTTTGCCACAAGTCTTGCTTTGTTGCGTATCACCACCCCATGTTCATCTTGCTTGTTTCGAAAGACCCACTTTGTGCCGATGATGTTCTTGTCTTTCGGAGGAGCTTCGAGGACCCAAACTTCATTGCGGGTGAAATTGTTCAATTCTTCTTGCATGGCCATCACCCAATCCGAGTCCTCAAGCGCTTCCTCTATGCTAGTGGGTTCAATACAAGAAACAAACGAGTGATGTTCGCAAAATGAAGCATGCTTAGAGCGAGTTCTTACTCCTTTGGAAGGACTACCAATGATTTGACCAATTGGATGATCCTTGGAGATGCGACCATGCTTCACTAGCGGTACTTGCGTGGATGCTTGTTGGGGTGGATCATGGGTGACTTGTGCTTGTGGTGGAACATTTTGCTCTTCTTGTTCTTGGACTTGGGGTGTTGGCGTTGACACATTTTCTTGAGGTAGTGGATCATCTTTTTCTTGATCTTCATCCACTTGGGGTGCCGTGGAGGTGCTTGGTGTAGATGAGGAAGATCCCCCCCTTGATCATTGCCTTCATGCACCTCTTCCGGCTTGATATCCCCAATGGATATATTCTTCAAAGCTTCATCAATCTCTTCATCACCTACATTTTCATAGCCAACAACCTTCTCTTGGGAGCCATTAGATTCATCAAACTCCACATCACATGTTTCTTCAACTAACCCGGAGGTTTGATTGAATACTCTATATGCTTTGGAGTTTGATGCATAACCAAGAAAAAAACCTTCATCGCATCTACTCTCAAACTTACCGAGCCTTTTCTTCTTATAGATGAAGCATTTGCAACCAAAGACTCAAAAGTAGGATATATTTGGTTTCCTCCCGGTGATGAGCTCATATGGAGTTTTCTTGAGGAGTCGGTGAGGATACACTCGGTTGGATGCATGACACGCCGTGTTGATTGCTTCTGCCCAAAACTTCTCGGACGTGCCATAATCATCCAACATTGCTCTTGCTAAGGTGATGAGTGTCTTGTTCTTTCTTTCCACCACTCCATTTCGTTGAGGCGTGTAGGTGGCGGAAAACTCATGCTTGATTCCCTCTTCATCGCACCATTGTCACCGGATCTTCACAATTGGGGAGTTGTACTCCCTCTGAGCTTTTCTTGCAAATGTCTTGAAGATCTCTGGAGTTTCACCCTTATCGCCTAGAAACATGACCCAAGTGTAACGTGAAAAATCATCAACGATTACTAGGCAATAGAGGTTACCACCAATGCTCTTGTATGTAGTTGGACCAAAGAGATCCATGTGTAGTAGCTCGAGCGGCTTGGAGGTAGACAACATCGTCTTGATGGGATGATGTGTTGCAACTTGCTTCCCAGCTTGACATGCTTTGCATAACTTGTTCTTGTCAAAAGTGACATCCTTCACGCCGGTGATCATCCCTATCTTGTGGGCTTTCTTGAGGTTGCTCATGCCAATATGAGCAATTCTTCTATGCCAAAGCCACCCAAGTGACGACTTGGTGAAGAGGCATGTCATGGTGCTTGTTTGCTTTGAAGAGAAATTGACTAAATAGATGTTGCCATGCCTAAACCCCGTGAATACCAATGACTTGTCTTTTTCATGAGTTACTACAACACCATTCTTGTCAAAGGCACACGTTAGTCCAAGATCACATAATTGAGCAATAGAAATAAGATTAAAACTAAGTGCTTCTACAAACAAGACATTTGAAATAGCTAAATCTTTTGAAATTGCTATTCTACCCAAACCTAAGACTTTCCCCCTTGAGTTATCACCATAGGTGACATATTCATTATCGCCGGGGTCTTCAGGAGAGGTGAACATGCTATCATTGCCGGTCATGTGTTGAGAGCAACCGCTATCAAGTACCCAATGTTTTACACCGGCTTTGTAGTTCACCTACACATGGGAATTCAATTTTGAGTTTTAGAAACCCAAACAAGCTTTGGGCCTTGCACATATGTGACAAGAGCTTTTGGGACCCAAAGTTGCTTGGGGAGCTTCTTCTTTGACTCCTTAGCAATTTTGCCAATGAACTTGGCCTTCACCTTGCCCTTCACTTTACTCAAGAGAAAATGGTTATTTTGAAACATTGATGAGTAATTCTTGGGTAAATTAGGGAGAGAACGTGATGGTAAAGTGCACTCTCTAGTGTGGCGTCCGGTGACTTGGCAATGTTGGCAATATGATCCAACTTCCTTGATGAAGCTAATCTTGATCTCCGGAGAAGGAGTAGTAGCTATGTTTGGCTCCGGAAATGAACCAAGACCTCTCTTGCCATAGTCACGGGCATTGTTGAAGAGAATCTCCTTGTGGATATATTCTCCTCTTGAGAGTTTCTCCACACTACTCTTGAGGCTTGCCACTTGATCCATCAATTCCTTTTCCCTAGAAGGAGCAAGCTCGGCCACAATATTAGTGGCATTAGCATTAATGAGTAGGTCATCACATGAAGTAGAAGCATTGACCTTTTCAAAAGTTTCATGAGCAAATTTCTCAAGACTTGGGTCAATAGCTTCATAGGCAAATTCAAGTTCTTGATACTTGTGGGCCAACTCCCTATGCTCTTGATTGAGCTTTTTGTGGCTCTCTTCAACTTACTTAGCAAGTACAAGTGACTCATTGTACTTTTTGAGCAAGTCATTGTACTTACCAAGCAAGTCGGAGTGGGCAAGCTCTAACTTGGCATGAGTGCTCTCAAGAATTTTGACTTTGCCCTTTTCCCTCTTGATGACGGATGTATACTCATTAATGAGATTAGTGAATTCATAAGGATCAAGCTCTTCATCACTATCATCTTCACTATCTACCTCACATACCTTGGTGTTACCTTTTGCCATGAGGCACATAGGAGGCGGAGGTAGTGGTGGTTCTTCATTGGTGAGGGCGATGGTGACGATGTCTTCTTCATCACTTGAATCTTCGCTTGATGAGACATCGGTCACCCACTCTTGTTTTTCCACCAAGAAGCTTTTCTTGGAGTGCCCTTTCTTCTTTGGGAAGAGCTTGGTCTTCTTGTCATGGATCTTCTTCTTCCCAAGTCTCTTGTTTTTGTTCTTTCTTTCTTCTTCTTCTTCATCATCGCTTGAATCATGGCGATGCTTGCTCTTGTTATCCTTGTTTCTTTTGTCCGGCTTGGGGCAATTTGGACGGATGTGACCTTTTTCTCCACAATTGTAGCAAATTTTGTTCTTGACATCCATTGGCCGGAACATACCCTTTTTAGAGTCAAAGTTGAAACCCTTCTTATTGATCTTGTCATTCAAGCGTGTGAACTTTCTCATCATGAGAGCAAGTTCTCCATCATCTTCAACATTGAATGAGCTTTCATGATGATCATCTTCTTCATTGCTTGAGCTTGAATCTTGCTTGATCATCTTGAGCTTGCGGGATTTATTTGCCTTGGCTTTAGAGCAATTGATTTGCTTGAAGTTGGCTCTTCGGACATACCAAGAATACTCATTTCATGAGCGTGAATTTCCCCACAAGTTCTCCCACTTCCATTGTGTCAAGATTCTCCTTTTGAAGCATAGCATTGATGATGTTATACTTGGGCTTCGGGAGGAGCATGAGAATCTTGCGATTGATGGAGGCACTGTCAATTTTGGATATTTCAAGTGCATTAATGTCCTTGACAATGACATTCAAGCGAGAATACATATCATTGCAATTTTCATGAACTAGCATTTTAAAGGAATCATACTTAGCTCTAAACAGGTGATATTTTTGCTCACGAACTTTAGTGGAACCTTCATGAATTTCAATGAGCTCCTTCCAAATATCACTTGCTAAGTCCATACCATTAACTCTAGCAAAGACTTCCTCACTAATGGCTTCGAAAATTGCATTTCTAGCCTTGGAATTCCATTTTAATTGTTCGGTGGTGGGAGTTTCGGTGAACCCGGTCTTAGTTGCCAACCACACTTCGGGGGCAATCGCATCAAAGTATGCGGCCATGCGAACTTTCCAATAAGCAAAGTTCTTGCCCTCGAAGTGAGGTGACGAACCACCCATCTTGGCCATAGCTCTAGGCGGTGAGGCCTAATGATCCAAAAGAGCAACGAGGCTTTGATACCAATTGTAAGGATCGATGGACCAAGAGGGGGGGTGAATTGGGCCTTTTTCAATTTCTAAAACAAAGTAAAGCAACCTTAACCTATGCAATGCTAGTAAGACACCAATTCACCAACCGGATGACTAAGCTATCTACACAAGCTAAGAGAGATAAAAAGAGGAGTAAAGCCTAGCAAGGTAGAGCAAAGTTATGATCTCTAAGTCAAGCACATGAATAAATTGCATGAAAGAAAATGCTTGAATAAAGAGAGTGGACAAGAGACGACCGGATTTTTTCCCGTGGTATCGATGTGTTGGCACACATCCCTAATCCACGTTGTGACACTCACAAAGAGTCTTGTCACCTCCCAAGTCACCGAGACGAGGGCGCTCACTAAGAGTCTCCGTTCACCATTTCGGCGTGGTGTAGATCAAGCCACGTACAATCTTCTTCTTCGGGCTCCCACAATCCTTGGCAAGCTCCGCGAGAAACACCTCGATCACCAAGATCGCCTAGGTGATGCCAATCACCAAGAGTAACAAGCTAAAGCCTTCACTTGAGCAAGAACCGATCACCAAGAATGGATGCACACAAGCTTCTCTCTACTCAAGTCCTTAATCTTGCTTCTTGATTGATTGAATGAACAAGTATGTGAAATGATGAAGCTCAAGGTGGCTCTTGACTATAGTATGAGTGTTTGGATGTTGCCTGGTGTCAAGAAGTGCAAAATGACCCATTGGAGGGGTATATATAGGCAGCTCACACGAATAGAGCCGTTGGAAAAAAAAGCTGCCAGAAAGCTGCGTAGCGCCGGTTAATCCGACGTACCTCCAATAGTCATCGTCGGTTTAACCGATGAATGTAAGCTGCCCCTTCTGAAAACTAGCCGTTACAACTTGGGCAGATTAACCGACGTAACATCGGTTTAACCGGTGAGAGTAGTTGTCCACTGATCAACTGAAAAACCAAGTCTCTGGACAACTGCACCGACGTTAACTCAAACCTATCGTCGGTTTAACCGGTGAGTACAATTTCTGAAATCCTTGGAAAAACCATCTTACTGGTCAATTGCACTGACGTCCCATTTCAAACACGTCGGTTTAACCGGTGTATTGACTTGTCCAGACTCTGCTGACTTCGTTTAACCGACGTATAGAAAATTGAGAGCGTCGGTTAAACCGGTGTTAAAGATTTTTCTGATTTTGCCTTTTCTGATTTGAGTCTTGAATGAAATCCAAATATTCTTGAGATATAAGTTGAGAACCACTTATTTGAACTTCTAGAAACCTGAGTGACCATCGTGTGCATCCATTTTCAAATGACCATGTCCATGCTCAAGTTACTTAGCCTTAACCCCTCTTAATAGTGCGATCACTACAAAACTATAAAATCTATACTAACCTAAGTGCCCTTCTCAACCTTATGACACTTAAGACTAGAAAGATCCTTAGTCTTGACATATAATTGAGTTGAATGCCGAGATCGCCTTTTTGAATAACGAAAATTAGGGGCCTCTTTTGACATATGACCAAATGAGCGATAATGATCTATTAAGCTGCACAAACTCATTAGTCACAATAATGGTTGTCATTAATCACCGAAACATACCTTGAGGGCCTAGATGCTTGCAGTCTCACAAACAAACAACCACAAAGACAAGCTAGAATTGCAAGAGTGAGACAGAATTTGTTTCCCGAAGTTCACTCCCAAAGGAGCTACATCTCCGTTGAGGAAGGATTCAAGAGACGGTGCTCAAGAACCCTTATGCTCCTCTCCCAAGGGTGAGACCAACGCTCAAACCCAAGGTCACTTACTATGAATTCCTCAGAGAGGAAAGATGATTACAAACTTGCTGTGATGCTCACAACTCAATTTCGCATTCACAAGTGACATCTAGCCGTCTAGGAGCTTGAAGCTCCAAGAGTAACAAACTAGAATCCACCGGCTACACTTGGATGATGTGCTCAAAAGATGGAATCGAGGCTTACTTGCATAAATCTTAGCTCTTGCAACAATCTCACTTTAATCCCCTAAGAAAATCACTCAAGAATGGAGCAAATGGGAAGTGAGAGGGCTCTCTTTTGCTTGTAGGCAGTTCTGGTCGAAATGAGCAAAAGAGAGGTAAATGAAGGGGTATGGGGGAGTATTTATACCCCCTCTCACAGAAACTAGCCGTTGGGAGAAGGGTACCCGGATACTCTGGGTATATGTCCGGATACTCCGGACACTTGGGTCCGGAGACTCCGGACCAGAGAGTTTTGCGGACAGGTAACAGTAACTCGGAGACTCCGGGTGTATGTCCAGATACTCCGGACTCTCTGTCCAGACATTCCGGACAGTAACCCGGACACTCCGGGTTTGACAGTGAATTTTACAAGAAGTCCCTTTTTAGTGGTAGGATTGTCTCTCATGGTTTTTTGTAGATTCTCTTGAGCACAACTACCACGTCCACGCTTGTGGATTAAAGTTCCTTTTGATAGTACGGTGTTCCTATACTCAAATTCAAAAATAAAATCTAGTCTTTTAGTACACTTGAGAACACCGCTTTTCATATCCTTTTTGAGAGTTCATGCTTCGTTATATGCTTTGCTCAGTCACTCTTAGCACCTGCACATATGCTTAGTAACACGATTAAATATACATATGCTTTGTCATCTATCACCAAAACCCACTAAGGGGCCTAGATATCTTTCACAATTGCTCCCAGAAGCGTGCAATGAATTGTGCCCCTCGATCAGAAATGATTGTCTTCGGGACACCATGTAAACGAAAAATCTGATCCAGATAGACTTCGGCATACTTCTTGGCAGTATAAGTTGTATGCACAAGAAGAAAGTGGGTAGTTTTGGTGAGTCTATCAATGATTACCCAGATGGAGTCATGTTTCTGAGATGTGTTGGGAAGACCAACGATGAAATCCATACTGATATCTTCCCACTTCCACGATGGAATAGGCAGTGGTTGGAGTGTACCAGATACCTTCAGATGACTGGCTTTGATCTTTGGCATGTATCACATTCAGATACATACTTAGAAATTTCCCTTTTCATCTTGGTCCACCAAAAGTTTCACCTAAGGTCTTGGTACAGTTTAGTACTACCAGGATGAATAGAAAATTTAGATAGATGTGCTTCATCAAGGATTTGTTTACGAAGCTGATGATTCTTAGGTACAACAATACGATTCTTGAACCATAGAACTCCTTGATGATTAATGTGGAAATATCTATATTTTGCTTCTCCCTGAAATAGTTTCTGTTTGATAATTTTGATACCTTCATCATGTAATTACGACATGATGATATTATCTTGAAGAGTAGATTCGATAGATATGAGATTCAGGTTACCTTGAGGAATAATTTCCAGATTGAGTTTCCTCATCTGATAGCAAAGAGCTTCACTGAAGATTTCTACGGATAAGTAATGACAATTTGCCTTGCGGCTAAGTGCGTCCGCAACCACATTGGTCTTGCTGGGATGGTAGTGTACCTCAAGATCATAGTCCTTGATCAGTTCTAACCAACGCCTTTGCCTCATATTTAGGTCAGCTTGAGTAAAGATATATTTGAGGCTCTTATGGTCAGTGTAAATATTAAACTTGGCGCCCATAAGATGATGTTTCCAAATCTTGAGAGCGTGAATAACAGCTATTAACTCAAGATCATGGGTTGGACATTTTGTTGGAAATCTCGCCGAAGAGACCCTCAAGACAGTGATCAGGTATATGAATGCTCAGTATCGTTTCCAGTCACTTAAGCAAAGGTGTATGGACGACATGGTGAATTTGGCCCAGGATTTTCATAGGTTTCGTGGGCAACCTCGATGACTTCCAATCCATCCTTGTCATCGATATCCTAGATGTGTTTAGTGTAGAATGGTGTGACATAGGAAGTGTGTAATCTAGCTTGACCTAAGGGCCACTTGTTGTATTATATGTGGCAAGAGTAGGTATGGTTCAATGGCAATTGGTAGATTACCAGAATGTAATATACAGACCACCAGTTATGATCTATAACTCAAGTTTCTGTTCAGTCATATATTGATCTGTGTTATCGCCATAATTTGACTAGACCAAAGGATGGGCCGAGAGCAACATGGGCTGAAGGAAATCATCGTAATGGTCTGCGAATCGGCCTCTGTGCAAATGTGTCGAGGGCCAGGATGGCCATAAGGATAGTTTAAATATAGTAAGTTAGAGATTGAATCATAACCAGCTAGGGTTAGTTAATATCAAAGTCTCCGGACTATAAATATGTATCGTGAGAATCAATAAAAACAATCAATCATCCACAACAAACTCTCGGCGCATCGCCACCCCTGTCCAAGGGCTTTTTCTAGGTAATCGGCATGCTGCTTCGATCATGTCCTGCATGGTCGGAGCAGCGTCCCGTTTATCTGTTTATCCTTGTGTTGCTCGTACTGAAGCATTTTTGATGGCGAGTAGCACTAGTTATCATAAACGATTATGATGTTGCAATGATTCTGAGTAATAAATCTATGCTTTGCTTGCTGCTTGTAATCGTTTTGCTGTCCTTGTGTTCGATCTCGGGCGCAGGGGCTGCGCCTTGCTCTGTTATTACTTAGTAGATCTAATCTGTTATGGTAGTTCTTTGTCTTATGAAGAATTGGTTTAATATCTGTATGATTAGGCCCTTCAAACGGGTTAAATGTTCCGGCTGCATGTTTGGTGCTTTTTGATAACCTAACGAGGGATTGTTCCGGGAATCGACTTGTTAGTTGGTTTTTAGGCCTCTTTTTGGGTTAGCGTATGGTAATCTTTCATGTACGTTAGGCTTAACCACATGTAGGATGTTCCGGTTATACAGTGAAAGCTTTTACCGTCGTAGATTTAATTAGCTTGGTAATTGCAGAGCATGTTTCTATTTTTTCCATCGGATTCGTGCAAATGATCTTATGTTTAGTAGATCCGATCTGTTAAACGTGGCAATCGGCTTTTTCTAGCCGATTCTGATAAGTACTCGGAGGTTCGACTTGTTGTCGAAATAGGTCCGACCTAGTACAATGACTCCATCGGCTTCTTTAGCTGATCCTGGGAGTCGTTGTAAGAGCCGATCACGGCTCGGACAAATGTTTAACGTGTCTGTGCATGCAGGAAGATACCTGATAAATGACTTCTACACCTTCCTGATCAGGTATAGGTCACGTGGCACGCCTAGCACTTCACCAAGCCAGGGCGTGTGCCGGACTCTTGGGCCGTTGACCGAGGGACCGGGGCCCACCAGCAGTCCCGGAAGCCTCCTGGCTCCTCGTGTTGCCTGTCGCTGCTCGCCGGTGGGTTTTGACCGACAACACATTATGGCACGCCCAGTGGGACCACATCGACAACTGCGTTGACATATCGACGACATCGACTACTGCGTTGACGCATCAACCATATCGACTACTGCGTCGACTTCATCGGTTACTTCAGTGACTACTTCGACTACGACTGCAGTCGGCTACATCATCTTCTTCGGTTTCATCAACTTCCATTGACAAGATGCCGAATGAGAACCCGATCACTTATGAGGAGTTGTCTGAAGAACATAAACAAAAGTATGATGAAATAAAGGCTGCTTTTGAGGCCGATCTCCTCGGCTCGTTTGAGAGGACTCGTCACCATGGCATCAGATGGAAGGGGTTTTCATCTGAAGGGGCACTCGATGAAGTGGATCTATCTACCCCTACAGAAGAACGTACTCGGGCTCTCTGTCAAGAGGTCAATTACATGGTGGCTCACTCATTGCATCGACATTCTGAGAGTCTGGTGAATATACTTGAGCGCGTTGCGCTGCGCGTGGTGCAGGAAATTATGAAGCACCAGTACTCTCCAACAGGACCTGCTTTAGGGAGTCACAGAGGGGAGTTGCCTTCTCAAATCAGGCCACCAGTGTCTTATGCATTTACTGCCCAGGAGCGACAAAATTCTCCGGCATATGTCATATACAAGGAGGGAGGTCATCCTGCTGATCACCAATTCTTCAGTGAACCCCCAAAGGAGGTGCCGCACGGATATGTTTGTGCTTATATTCCAGATGGTGGTCACCCGGCGCAACCCCCACAGACAGCAACTGGAGGAGCACCTGTAGTCGATGCCGACGAACAGGCATGGCTGGGTGCTTATGCGATGAGGCCGAGCCATGAAGGTACGCACTCGGCCCCAGGAATTCATTCTGTAGATCAAATCAGTGCCATTTTGAGGGATCAGTTTGGCATTCTCCCAAGAAGGCGAGCGATCGGCTACACCAAGCCATATCCAAGTGACTTCGACTTGATTCCTCTACCGCCCAAGTATCGGCTACCTGAGTTCACCAAATTTAGCGGAGCAGAAGGATCTAGCTCCATAGAACATGTAAGCCGATATCTAGTGCAGTTGGGGATGATTTCGGTGTCAGATCCATTGCGAGTAAGGTTCTTCTCGCAGTCTCTCACAGGGCCAGCTTTTGGATGGTATACATCATTGGGTCCTGATTCTATCCGCACCTAGAAGCAGCTAGAGGAACAATTCCATATCCAATATCATTCAGAAGCTGCAGAAGAAACGAGGTGAAATTGGGTCCAGATTGCTGATTTGGCACAGGTCCGCCAGAAACGAGGTGAAATAGTGGCGGAGTACATCCAGTGTTTCAGGGAAGTCAAGAATCGATGCTACTCGATTCGAATTTCAGAGAAAGAAGCTATTGAATTAGCAATTTTGGGATTGGTAAAACCAGTCAAGGATTTGGTTTTCCAGCTGGAGTTCAACTCTCTGGCACATCTGGTACAAAAGATGACAATATACGAGCAACGACATCCAGAGTTGTACCAAGACAAGTTCAAGCGTCAGGTGGTAATGGTTGACGCTGAAGACTCCAAAGACTCTGAAGATGACCCAGAGATTGCAGTCATGGAGTGGACACGGGGGGCAAAGCCTGTGTCCTACAAGTGGGTAAAACAACAGGGTCCTTTAAAAGGATTTGACTTTGATATAAGTAATGTTGAACAGATATTTGACTTGCTTTTGAAGGAAAAGCAGCTGAAGTTCCCTGAAGGTTTCAAGATCCCAACAGCCCAGGAGCTTCAGGGGAGATTATACTGCAAATGGCATAATTCCTTCACCCACGGTACCAGTGACTGCAAAGAACTCCGGCGACAGATACAATCGGCCATTGAGCAAGGCTGATTAATTTTGGGGCAATATGCCATGAAGGTTGATACTCAGCCGTTCCCAAACGTAAATATGGTGGAAGGGTACGACCGATCAACGCGTCGGCAGCTTGATTTTACGCTTGGTATTAACATGGCAGGACATACATCCCGTCAACAATCAAGGAGGCAAGAGGCTGATTCCCGCGATCGGCCCCAAAAAGAGGAAAGGGATTATATCACCGAAGAGCAGGTGAGGCATGTCAGGAACCAGTGGCCAGTTTCTTCTCATCTTCTGAGGAAGTACCAATATCAGTATCAGCAGCGTCTCCAACACGAAACAGAAGAAGAAGAATACGAGCGACGCACTGGGAAACGCCTCAGAAGGCGAGAGGATACACGGGATCATTGGCATTGCCCGTTCTTCATGTACTGCTGGGATTCTGGTATGAAAAGACTACCTACCCTTGAAGATTGTCCAAAGTGCAATTCTTCGTAAAAAGATACAAGAAGCGCCTCAGTTTTTCAGCGCTTAGGGCCAGGGCAGTCTCACCGTGAACAAAACAAGTCGACATGTACGGTGGGAAATCCAGAAGATGGAGAAGATAGGTGTCACCGACCACGCTGGTGCCCTGATGGGCTCAACCAGTCTCAGAAGCGGAGGGTGCAGCGGCTGCGCAGCCTGGAAGAAGCCGAGGCCCAATACTTGGAAACATTAAGGAAGGCGCGGCCAGATTTGGCAGAAAAGGTCCACAATCCTCGACAAGTAGAGAGTTCTTCCAAGAAAGTATGGCGGCCCAAGAAGTCGAAAGCCGATGTGAACACATCGGCTGACGCACACATGGTGTTTGTTCTCCCTGCAGAGTTCCATGCACCAGGCCGTGAGGAAGTACCAGTGGCTCAGCTCGACTTGGGGCCACGACTAGTTATATTCGAGAAGCCCCGAGAAAAGAATTATAGGCATCTGAAAGCTTTATATCTCAAAGGGTACATCAACGGCCAACCCGTCAGCAGGATGCTAGTCGATACAGTAGCAGCAGTCAATATAATGCCGAACTCAGTGCTGTGCAAGCTGGGGCATTCTGTCGGGGACTTAATCAAGACCAACATCACGCTAAGTGACTTTAATGGACAAACATCAGAAGCACAGGGAGTCCTCAGCGTGGATCTGACGGTGGGAGGTAAAACTGTCCCTATATCCTTTTTTGTGGTCAACAGCAAGGGCTCATACACCGTCCTGCTTGGGAGAGATTGGATTCATGCCAATTGCTGTATCCCTTCTACGATGCATCAATGTCTAATTCAATGGGATGGAGATGACGTAGAAGTTGTCCACGCGGATGATTCTGCCGAAGTTTCGCATGCTGCCATGAGTGTTTGGGATGCAGAAGACCAGGAACCAATCTCAGAGATCAGCTTGGAAGGCTGCGACCGTGTGGAGGCTACAAAAAACAGGGTGAGGCAGGTCTTATCCACTGGCCTTACAGAGTAGATGGGGTGCCAAAGTCACTTTGCACCGGAGAAACAGGAGAGGCCGATCCCCGCGATCGGCCCCAAAAAATAGAATTCGAGTTGTTTTTTCATCCATGTTACATTATTATTTAGTTCATAGGGAGGCCCGCTCGAGCAGCCGGCCATGTGTTAATTGTAAAAAAGCACAAGTTAATGAAAAGAACAAGTCGGCCGATTCCTGCGATCGGCCAAATCCTTTTACATCACATCCATTATCTGTTTGCAGTGTCGACTTGATGGATGAAGGGAAGCTAGGATACGGGTTTACATCTGCTGACGAACTGGAAGAAGTCGATATTGGTCCTGGGGATAAGCCACGACCAACATTTATCAGCAAGAAGTTAAATCCGGAGTTGCGAGAGGCGATGATAATACTACTGAGAAAATATACGGATTGTTTTGCTTGGGAGTACACAGAGATGCCCGGGTTGGATAGAAGTATTGTTGAGCATCAACTCCCTATCAAGCCAGGATTTCGGTCGTTCCAGCAACAAACACGACAAATGAAGGCCGAAGTCCTGGAAGAAGTCAAGAAAGAAGTCGAAAGGATGATAGAAGCCAGCTTCATTAGGGCTTGCAGGTATGCTGAATGGATTTCCAATGTTGTACCTGTACAGAAGAAGGATGGCCGGTGGAGAGTCTGCGTAGACTTCAGAGATCTTAACAGGGCTACACCAAAAGATAAGTACCCGATGCCGGTTGCGGAAACATTGATTAATGCAGCTGCTGGTCACAAGATGTTGAGCTTCATGGATGGTAATGCTGGTTATAACCAGATTTTTATGGCTCCAGAAGATATTCATAAGACCGCATTTAGAGTACCGGGTGCAGTGGGGTTATTCGAGTACGTAGTCATGACCTTTGGGCTCAAAAATGCTGGTGCTACATATCAACGGGCCATAAACTACATGTTTCATGATCTGATTGGCAAGCTGGTGGAGATTTATATTGATGATGTGGTGGTGAAATCTGCATCGGCTGAGGGGCATTTAGGAGATCTACAGCGAGTTTTGGAACGAACTAGGAAGTTCGGGCTTAGAATGAATCCTAAGAAGTGTGCATTTGGTGTATTGGCCGGCCAGTTCCTGGGTTTTCTGGTTCACGAACGGGGAATTGAGATCGGCCTAAAAAGTCAAGAAGCTGTAAAAACAATGGTGCCACCTACCACAAAGAAGGAACTCCAACAACTCATCGGCAAGATCAATTTTGTTAGGAGGTTCATTTCCAATCTGTCAGGAAGAATTGAGCCATTCATGGAGTTGGTAAAAATTAAAGCGAATGATGAGTTCCGCTGGGGGGCAGAGCAGCAATAGGCATTTGAAGATATCAAAGAATATTTATCCAAGCCGCTTGTGTTAGTCCCACCCCAGTAGGGTAAGCCGTTTTATGTTTACCTGTTAGTAGGTACCACTTCAATTGCTTCGGTCGTCGTACAAGTGCAGGATGGCAAGGAGAGAGCTATTTTTTATCTCAGCAGAAGGATGCTAGATGCGGAGGCAAGGTACCCTGAAATTGAGAAATTATGCCTTTGTCTATTCTTTACCTGTACAAAGCTCCGCCACATCCTACTTTCTGCCGAGACAATTGTCATCTGCAAATCAGATGTGATCAAGCATATGCTGTCGGCCCCGGTGTTAAAAGGCCGACTCGGCAAATGGATGTTTGCTCTATCAGAATTTGATATCCGGTACCAACCTGCGAAAGCAGTCAAAGGGCAGGCGCTGGCTGACCTCGTTGCAGAGAGAACCAGCACAGACATAGCAGCGCTTTCCATCCGCGCATGGGCGATGTATTTTGACGGGTCAGTCTGTGGAGATGGTTCCGGTATAGGTATCTTGCTCGTCTCGCCTCGGGGGGCAACATATTCCTTTTCAATCAGATTGCCAGCACCTTGCACCAATAATCTAGCCGAGTATGAAGCAATGAATAAAGGTATGGAGTTACTCATCGAAGCTGGAGCAGAAGTAGTAGAAGTTTTTGGGGATTCTAAATTGGTCATCTCTCACCTTACGGAGACATACCGATGTGAGAGCGAGTTGTTGTTTCCCTTGTGGAGACAATGCCAGGAGTTAATGGTCCAGTTCAGATATATAAACTTCTACTGGATACCAAGGGCGCAAAATTCTGAGGCCAACGATCTTGCCCAAATGGCCTCCGGTTACAAGGACATAGCGGATGGAGCTGATTTTCCAATAAACCTATTGGATCAGGGAGATTGGAGAGCCGATATCTTCGATTACTTGAAGGATCCGGCTCGGGGGGCACCTAAGAAGATATGCTACAAAGCCATGAAGTACGTCTTGATAGGGGACGACTTGATCTACAGGACTCTAGAAGGATTATTGCTTAAGTGCTTGGGGCCGATTGAATCCAATCGGCTTTTACATGAAGTCCATGAAGGTATGTGTGGGACTCATCAATCAGCTCACAAGATGAAGTGGTTGATCAGGCGCTCGGGATATTATTGGCCTGATATGTTGGAAGATTATTTCAAGTACTACAAAGGATGCCAGGCCTGTCAGAGGTTTGGAAGAATACAAATAGTACCAGCATCGGCCATGAATCCCATCATCAAGCCTTGGCCATTCAGGGGCTGGGGCATGGACATGATTGGTAAGATCAATCCTCCATCTAGTAAAGGCCATCAGTTTATTTTGGCCATCACAGATTATTTTACCAAATGGGTAGAGGCTGTTCCTATGAAGACAGTAACGTCGAGGGACGTCATCGATTTCGTCAGGGAACACGTTATTCATAGGTTTGAGATTCCTCAGACCATTACAACAGATGGAGGGTCAGTATTCATATCTGATGAATTCAAAAAGTTCGCTGTCGACATGGGGATTAAATTGATCAGGTCATCTCCTTACTATGCTCAAGCAAACGGACAAGCCGAAGCGTCCAATCAAAGCTTAATCAAGCTGATTAAAAGGAAGATTGATGAACACCCACGGCTCTGGCATGAAGTGTTGTCAGAAGCATTATGGGCTTATCGTGTTTCATGCCATGGGGCAACAAGAACTTCACCGTACCATCTAGTATATGGACAGGAGGCCGTATTGCCATGGGAGATTACGGCCGGTTCAAGACGAATAGAGTTTCAGAATGAGCTGACTGCTGAAGAGTACGCAGCACTGATGAACGACAATATAGAAGACATTACAGAACTCAGACTTTGGTCGCTGGAAAAGATCAAAGAAAATAAGGCCAAGGTAGCCCGTACGTACAACAAGAAGGTTAAACCGAAAGAATTCCGAGCCGGGGATGTAGTATGGGAGGCGGTGCTACCATTGGGAACTAAGGATGCGGCATATGGTAAATGGTCTCCGAATTGGCATGGGCCTTATAGAGTTGATCAAGTTCTGCCGGGGAACGCATACATGCTTGAAGAATTAGATGGCATCAAATTTCCACTGGCCGTCAACGGTCAGCATCTCAAGAAGTATTTCCCGAGCATGTGGGAAGACGAGTGATGAAGCCGATGTAATGCATCAAGCTATGGACTAATATAATCAGGGTATTTCGTGAGGACATGATCGAGTACTTTGCAGTACATCGAGTTGATCTAGTCAGGTACTTTGTAGGTTGCAAGATAGCATTTATCGAGTACTTAGGAAGCTGGTGCAATGCATCAGGCTGCAGGATGGAATAAGATGAGCAAGTAGAAGAAAGCAGTGCCGGTCCATACACAGAATGGAAGGTTTAATAGCCGATGCTAAACCATCAACTTCAGAAGCAGTAATTGGGTCTTGCCAATTTTTGGCCTTGATAAAAACAGAGAGGACGATTGCAGGAGTCCCTTGATCTTAAAAGAATAAGTTCGACTTCTTCGCGAGGTTTTCCTGGTACTCGTGTCGTTTGACCCAATTGGGGAATGCGATCCAATAACAAGGAAAGAAGCCGACTATAGAGTACTCCTGTTAGCAGGAATATTTCAAAAGGTACTCGAGTTCTTGAATTTTTTTCAACCTGGGATAAAAGAGAAAACTCAGGATTAGAATCGGATAATCCAATGGGAAAGACCGGTGCGATGCCATCGGACTTTAAGATTAAAAGTCAGAGGTTGGCTTGCCGAAACAAAGGATTTATTTACAAAAGATGATTACAAAAGAAGCCGATCTACCGGCTCTGCGCGCAATGGCGGAAGACCCTATGAACTACCACCAGGAAGACCCTAGGGTCTTGCGGCGCTATACGGGGGAGGAATGCTGGTGTCGTCATCGCTGTTGCCATCGCCGCCGCCAGTGCTGCTACTGTCGTCGTCATCATCGTTGCTACGGCTGGCGTCGTCCCTGGAATCCTCGCCGTCCTCTGAAGACGACGATCCGCCACGAAGGTATCCTCCTGTTGCCGAATCGTCATCTGAAGAAGTAATCTGGGTATCTTTTTCCGAGGAAGAAAAGAAGTCGCCATCCCAGGAGTCATCGTCATCTTCGTCCAGAGCCCCGTGAAGAAGGATCTGGAGGTCTTCATCGTCGGTCAGGGGCTCGTCGTCCTCTGACCAGGTGCTGTAGTCCCACTCCTCTGTGTCCCAATGCAGAGGGGCGAGATCTTCATATGAAGCTATTGGATCGAACTCCGGCGTTGCCTCCTTGGAGGTTTCAGAGTCAGGAGAAGTAACGGAGATGGTTTCAGAGTCAGGAGAAGTGATGGAGATGATGAAAGAAGACGAAGGGGAGTTGGAAGAGACAGAGGAAGAGGAAGCCATTATCGGGGGATGCAAAGTGAGCTAGCACGGCTAATGCATGGGGAAAGAAGATGGGTGGAAGTAAATCCACTGATACCGGTTTATAAAAGCAGAGATGGAAGGCGAAGCGGCGTTATCGTGTTTCCCGAGGGAGAAGACGAAGGGTCGCGCCCAATAAGATTGGAAGGTGGTGCGTGTGTATGGGCCTTGGAAGTCGAAGGGCCGTGTCTGACGGCATTAGGAGCGGTAGCGTGTGCACAAGTCCGAGAAGTCGAAGAAACAATGGTTTTGGAATTATCATTGCCAAAACCAGGGGGGCATGTGTTATCGCCATAATTTGACTAGACCAAAGGATGGGCCGAGAGCAACATGGGCTGAAGGAAATCATCGTAATGGTCTGCGAATCGGCCTCTGTGCAAACGTGTCGAGGGCCAGGATGGCCGTAAGGATAGTTTAAATATAGTAAGTTAGAGATTGAATCGTAACCAGCTAGGGTTAGTTAATATCAAAGTCTCCGGACTATAAATATGTATCGTGAGAATCAATAAAAACAATCAATCATCCACAACAAACTCTCGGCGCATCGCCACCCATGTCCAAGGACTTTTTCCAGGTAATCGGCATGCTGCTTCGATCATGTCCTACATGGTCGGAGCAGCGTCGCGTTTATCTATTTATCCTTGTGTTGCTCGTACTGAAGCGTTTTTGATGGCGAGTAGCACTAGTTATCTTAAACGATTATGATATTGCAATGATTCTGAGTAATAAATCTATGCTTTGCTTGCTGCTTGTAATCGTTTTGCTATCCTTGTGTTCGATCTCGGGCGCAGGGGCAGCGCCTTGCTCTGTTATTACTTAGTAGATCTAATCTGTTATGATAGTTCTTTGTCTTATGAAGAATTGGTTTAATATCTGTATGATTAGGCCCTTCAAACGGGTTAAATGTTCCGGCTGCATGTTTGGTGCTTTATGATAACCTAACGAGGGATTGTTCCGGGAATCGACTTGTTAGTTGGTTTTTAGGCCTCTTTTGGGTTAGCGTATGGTAATCTTTCATGTACGTTAGGCTTAACCACGCGTAGGATGTTCCGGTTATACAGTGAAAGCTTTTACCGTCGTAGATTTAATTAGCTTGGTAATTGCAGAGCATGTTTCTATTTTTTCCATCGGATTCGTGCAAATGATCTTATGTTTAGTAGATCTGATCTGTTAAACGTGGCAATCGGCTTTTTCTAGCCGATTCTGATAAGTACCCGGAGGTTTGACTTGTTGTCGAAATAGGTCCGACCTAGTACAATGACTCCATCGGCTTCTTTAGCTGATCCTGGGAGTCGTTGTAAGAGCCGATCACGGCTCGGACTAATGTTTAACGTGTCTGTGCATGCAGGAAGATAGCTGATAAACGACTTCTACACCTTCCTGATCAGGTATAGGTCAAGTGGCACGCCTAGCACTTCACCAAGCCAGGGCGTGTGCCGGACTCTTGGGCCGTTGACCGAGGGACCGGGGCCCACCAGCAGTTCCGGAAGCCTCCCGGCTCCTCGTGTTGCCTGTCGCTGCTCGCCGGTGGGTTTTGACCGACAACAATCTGTCAATCTGTTATGCTATCTTTATATGTTTTCTTTTTGTGCCTGTACTAGCAGATTGAGAAGCTCAGTCTGTCGTGCCATAACCTCTGCTAGATTTGGGGGTGGTGGTGGTTGTTGGAAACCGTTAGCCTGGTCTGACCTGAAACCTTTAAGAGTTCCACGTGTAGCGCCAACCATCTGAAAAACATAGAAGATATCTATTATATCATGTTATCCTTGCTTCTATTTTCAGAATCAGTATCGTCAACAACCCCGAGGAGGTCGTGATGACCTCAACCCCCAAGTGGCAAGCTATCAGGAGCATTCATTCATTTCAAGGCCAGCATGCATGGATGGGCTCTGGACCCCAAAGCCCAGCCCAGCCCAGCCCAAGTGTCGGCTTGCACGGGAAGGAGGAAGGAAGCCAGCTGCCAGCAGCAGCAGCAGCAGCAGCAGCAGCGACGGAAATCCATTTTGAACTCCAGCCCGCCGCTCCTCCCCGTCCCAGCCCCAGCCCCAGCAGCCACCACCATCCCACCACCGGAACCATGGCGGACGCGGAGGCCTCCTTCGATCTGCGCCGGAGGATGCAGGACCAACGCGCCGCCATCCAGCGCCGGATTGCCCACGCACGGGACCGCGCCGCCGCAACCGCCGACGCCTTCAGCGCCGCCCTCCTCTCCGCGCGCTCCATCGCCAACCAAACCGTCTCCAACCGAGGCATGTCAATCCAATCTCTCCCCTGGTTTTTGCCGCCCCGCCTAGTGCTCTGAGATTGCATCTCTATTTGTTTTTAGCTCAAACTCTCATCTCTGCGTTTTCCGAATCATACAGCGCAACTCAATGAACTAAAACAACAGCTCCGGAAATTAGAAGCAGATCTTGCACAAGCCCTCTCCGGTGAGCACAAGCACATCTCCTCATTTCCACGCGCTTCTTTGTTGTCTTGGTTATGTAATACTCGAATGTTACCAACGTCTATTTCTCACGGCACGCCTTTTTGTTATACAATACATACATAGATGGCAAAGGTATGTGCACTGCCTAATTATTTTGTCTTCTTCCTCTTATAGATAGATGCTGTAATGTTATCCTTCTTCTGCCAAATTTCTTTTCTTCCTACTGCTTGGTCCCATAATAGCCTCCGAGTTCATCATTGTCTATCGCACCTCATACTAGTTTTCCCACCCCGCAGTCCAAACAAGCAAAAGGTCAAAACACAAGCTCATGGGCGACTCAATTTTGAACACCACGGCAACGAATGAACAGCTCAGGAGCTTGGTCATGGATCAGAGGGCTAGAAGAGATGAATATGTCAATGCCATATCAAACCAACTCCAAGGTAAATCCATAGTTCCGACTATAAAGTGAACTTGGTACCATGTGTGCCATCCAGTTTCCACGGCATAGTGTTTCAATCCATATGTTGCTATCTTTGGCTATTCTCTTAGAAGTTAGCAGTGGGACTTGTCAATGGAGCACCTGTTTTTTTCTAACTTACATCAATGTTCCCTGGTATCTGTCGTATACTAAATACAGAATCAGTGGTGCTTTAAAGCTCTAAGTTTGCTTTTATGCGCACACTTTATCTCTGTTATTGTGAAGTTGGTTCTTTTGTTCAGAAACTTTCCTGGGATAGGCATAATCTGAAACCTATATGCCTTGGTCGCAGCTATTGAATCCCTTGAAGCTGAGAGTGATGCAAAAGGGGATAAGAACCTAGAGAAAGCTATCATGTGGTACAACAAGTTTCTTGGTTTTCAAGTTGTTGGAGGAGAAGGTAATGGAAATTTTAGTGGTGTCGTTAATTGGTATATTAGTTTGTTGCAATAGGGTCTGACAAATAGCTTTTCGCTAGGGGTGAGATTTGTGTTCAACAAAATCGACGTGCAAAGTCCTGACAAGGAGTATTCTTTTTGCATAAAGCTTATTGAAGAAAGATACATCTGTGAGTTGCAAGTTTCTTAGCTGCACCTTCCGATACTTTTTAGTGATTTACATTTGTGCATAGATGTTGAAGTTCTTTCTCTTGTTAATAACAGTAGTCCAGTGTGTTCCCTCTGTGGATGGCTCCGAAGAACTTGTGAAGGATCTTAACTGCAACAATGATCTGTACAAATTTGTGAGGACCGTGAGAGAGAGGTTCCAGATCGCTACAATCAGTGGTACTTTATGATACATATTCTCATTACCTGTTCTGTTTCAGAAAAGAATGTCTACATTAATGGAACTTCAATCATGACAAAGGTTCCAGGTTCAGGAGTATTGAGCATGACAAAGTCTTATGAACTTATGTAAATATTTGTTCTGTAAATGTACCAACTAACTCATCAACATATTATTTATTCAGAGTTACGGTTGTGCTTTCTGCAGGAAATCTTCCGGCAATCTCCTTTTGCCCTCACATGTCATCCATAACATCTTCATCACTCTCAGCCTTATCGCTTGATTCCGGAAGTGAAAATAATACCAAGCAAAGGCATACTCGAAGTCGGTCAAAGAATCAGGAAATTGCTACTAAGGACGGACTAGCATCCCGATCAGCAGCTTACCCCGGTTCCATGGTATGCGTGCTCCCCGCGAATAATTGTGAGTACATCCTATCATCCTCCTTGTGCATAGCTAGCATGTAATTGTTATTTAGTTCGTAGAAAAAGCAAGGCAGTATTCAGTGATAATAAAATAAATCGATATGGATATTGACTGTAGGAACGCTCTAAAGTTGCCGTCAGACAGCTGGCTCCGGTGTAGCAAATTCATCTGCGGCTGGGCAAACTTACTAGCAGGCAGCGGAATGTACACTAAATAGACACGTGGGGATCCATTATCCATCTTGGAGGACTCCCCATTCTCCATGGCGACTTCCTACTCTCTCCTTCCTACAGCAATGGGCCGCGGAGATCTGTACAGTAAAGTTAAAGCACCTCTGTGTGGCAGATGATTAGATCAGGCATCAAATGTGAACTTTGAATCCCTCTTTTGACACATAGGCGATGCTGTATTTTTTTTTGTCTGCTGCTTGGCATTTCCATCTCAAACTCCCACCGTACCTATCGGTTTCACTGTTTGTAATTTTTCATTTGCTTAATATTCTTAATAATCATGATATTGTAAGCTTGTTCAAGCCTTTGAGACGCTCTTCTACAAAGTTTAGCTTGCAATTTTATTGTAAGCTATTTCAGAGCGCCAAAATGTATGTAGTATTATTAATCAAACTCCACATAACCCATATTGTTTACCTTCAATAAACTGACTATTGTGTTATCTGTGACCAAGACCACGTTGAATGACCTTTTTTTGGATTAGGCTGAATGACTTCATGCTTGGTATAACTGAAAAGAGAAAAGATGACATCATGTTCCTGAATCAAGTATGATCCAGCCTACATATAATAGCAGCACAGTCCTTGCACCAACATAACAGATTTTTTGACCTTTTCATGGAGATTATTTCCAGAGATTTGTCGCAGTAGAACAGTTAGAGAAGTTCTGTGTATGACTACCTGCTGATGTATGTGATGGCAAGTCAGCAAACAGGAAACAGGCTTCTATCAGCAGTCCACAACATTTGATGTGGGAAACAAATAATAAGGCCATGCTAAGTAATTTAGTCCTATTTTTTTTAGAAAGAAAGCCGAGCCCGGTCCGTTATCTCATGATACAACCAACGACCAAGAAGAAAACTTTCTGATAGCTAAAAATAAAGAGTAAGAAGTTCGCTAAGGTTTTTTCTCTGGGAATCAGTTAGTAAGGAAAATACACCACATTGGTTTATCTCAGTTACTGGCCAATGAAATAGCTGTAAACAAGAGTTTCTTATCGGTCAATGAATCAGTTTAACATTATTAACTTTTCTCTAAACTAAAATCTGATGTCGTTACCTAAGTACTTGACACCACTATCTGTGTATGTGCATCACTGAAGCTTCACAGCCAATTTTTTTTTATGCAGTTACAAATCTCAAAGATCTGAGTTGATAGTAAACATATATGCTCGGATTTTTCTCTCTCTTAATATCTGATCCTCTGTCCCAATGCTCGTCTTGGTCAATAAGTAGTGACCAGTCAGAAATTGTTTTGGAATGGATAGTTGTAAATCACAGTAACATTCTAAAGCCACTACATCACTGCCTCGTCATACCAGAATCGATATTGTGTAGATACTGTATTAGAGTGGTCCATCTTATGAAAGTAACTGGTGACCACTGAGCAAGTAGCACTAACCATAATCACCAAGTAACGGAAGTTCACATGTATCAGGGAGATAGCCAAAATCTTTCAGTAGACTCGTCAGCTCATCCAGTACTGCATATACGGATTCTGCCTGTGGGTGTTCTGTCCCTCTTGCAATGAAAGTATGAACCTCCTTCATCACCTCAACCCAACTATAACCTGGTTCCTTCACCGTCCCAGCATAATCCATCCCCAGTCTTAGCTTCTGCACATCAGCCCATAGCCCTTTGGAGGCATAAATATTTGACAGTAGTACATAAGGGCCACTGTCTGACGGATCTACCAAGAGTGCCATTTCAGCAGCATACCTCCCAATTTCAACATTACCAAAGAGACGACAGGCACTCAGCAAGCTCCTCCAAACAGCTGCCTCCGGTTTGATTGGCATCCTTTCAATAAACTCCTTAGCATAATGCAATTTTCCTGAACGGCCGAGAAGATTGACAACAGAAGCATAATGCTCAGTACCTGGTTCAATACCATATTTTGTTTTCATAGAGTTAAAATGGTGCAAACCTTCATCCACAAGACCTGCATGAGCACATGCTGTTAGCACACCAACAAAAGTGACATAGTTTGGTTCTACTCTGGCCTCTCCCATCAGCTGGAAAACTCTAAGGGCTTCTTCAGCATGACCATGCTGTGCATATGTCGAAATCATAGAGTTCCAACAAATGACATCCTTCCCACATGTTGACTCAAACAACAACCATCCTTCTTTAATAAAGCCACATTTTGCATACATGTCTATAAGAGCATTTGAAACATGAGGATCAATGTCAGCACCTGCTTTAATGATCTGGGCATGAAACTGCTGCCCATGGAACATGGTTGCCAAGTTGCTTGCCACAGTTACTAGTGCTACAAATGTGAACTCATTAGGTGTTACCCCAGAGATACGAAGCTGGTTGAAGAGTTTTACTGCCTCTTCGCCTTGCTCATTCTGGGTGTGGCCAAATATCATAGCATTCCATATGGCCATGTCCCTGTTTTGCATCATAAGAAACACAGCCTTGGCATCATCCACGAGGGAGCATTTCGAATAGGCATCAATTAGAGCACTCCCCACGTACAGGTCTACTGAAGTTCCTGATCTGATGATGAGACCGTGAATCTGTTTGCTCAATTCACTAGCTGACTGAAACGATGAAACCCCAAGGAGCGAAACAAAGGTCAATCGATTTGGCCTTAGAGAGCAATATCTCATTTTATGGAATATATGAAGCGCTTCTGTAAGATCACCTTGCCTTGCATATCCTTCAATCATCGCATTGTAAGAAACTGCATCATCATGTGCCAAGGCATCAAATACCACTCTTGCAGCAGTTAAATGATCACATTTAGCATACATGTCAATGAGAGCATTCTTGACATACTCGTCAGTCTCCAGGTTAGCCTTTATGGCATGTGCATGTATCTGCCTTCCTTGCCATATAGCTTCCAATGAGCCACACGAATTCAAGATACTTGTGCAAGCAAAGACATCTGGCTGCCATCCAGCTCGACACATCCGCCAGAACATGTCCATGGCTTCAGCATCAAGTGAATTCTGCATATAACCAGAGATCATTGTTGTCCAAGACACAAGATTATGGTTCTTTGTGTGATCAAACAGCTTCCGAGCCACTAACGGTCTGGAGCACTTGCAATAAAGATCCATCAGTGCGTTGATCACTGAAGCATCCATTCCTGCTGCACTTCGATAAGCATAACCATGTATTTGCCTGCCTCCTTGTAGAAAGGCAAGCGCAGAGCAGGCACTGACAGCACTTGCTAGCACAAACCTGTCAGGACGGACACCTTGAACCCCCATCTTTTGAAACAAGTCCAGGGCATGTCCGCCCTGGCCAATCTGAGAGTAACCAGTGATGACTGCTGTCCAAGTGACCGGGTTCTTTGCGGGGAGGGCATAGAACACCCGCATCGCCGCATCCATGAAGGCAACCTTTGCATACAGGTTGATCAGCGCTGTGCCAACGTAGAGATTAACATCCAGGCCAAGCTTGAGGGCAGTGCCATGCACTTGCTCGCCGAAAGGAACAGCCCTGGACTGTGTGCAGGCCCGCAGGACACTGGCAAGCAAGAACTCGTTGGGCACCTCGTCAGATGATTTCCTGAACGCTGCAAAGAGGAAAAGAGCTTGGTCGTCGCCGCCGTGCTGCGCGTACATGGAGATGGCCGATGACCAGGATACGAGGTTCCGGTGCAGCATTCCGTCGAACAGGCGTCGGGCGTCGTGGAGGAGACCGCGCTTGGAGTAACCACGGAGGAGAAGGTTGGCGAGGAACAGGTTGCCGAGACCTTCTGAGACGACGGCGCGGGCATGGGCAGCCGGGAGGAGGAGGCGGAGGCGGTCGCCGGCGAGGCAGGAGAGCAGGGTTTGGGCGAGGCTGCGCGCTTGGCAGGAGTAAGCGACTGAGGAGGGAGCGCGAGACAGAGGCCCCACAAGATTCATACTCGAGCACCTCCTGCTCCACCAGTTGGGTGGCGGAGGGGCGAGCCGGCGACGGGATCAATCGGCCGGAATCTCGCGTCGGCCGGTGAGCCAGCCAACCGGATTACCGGCGAGGCACTGGTAAGGAATCGACGGGCCGCGGTCAGTGCCGTATTATCCTATTAGGCATTTGGGCCCGTGAAGTGACCGCCCGGATCGGGGTTGGTCCATGGGCCTAAACCCTTGGCCATTGCGGCAAGATGAGCTCAGCATATTGCGTTGTGGATGCTTGCCACCATCACAGTCTCGGATTGACGGCAAATCCAAAATCAAAGTCATCTGCACCTCTGAATGCTCTTGTGCCAGCCAACAGCATCTGTAGTGTCATCATAAAATTTTGCAAGATAACATGCGCATATTGTATGCCCAAGAACAACAACGGTATGTATGCTCAAGGCTTTCTTATGAAACATGGCAGCAACAGTCTGCAACATCATCTACAAGTGTCAAACAAGGTTCTCTCCCTTATTGATCCACAGAGGAGAGAGAACCTCTGGCTTCAACAGAGACCAAAGAAAAAAAATGTTAAAGTTTGCAATAACACACAAATTAGTCTGATTCCTTTGCATATCCCTTCTGCCTTGTTTCTATTATTAGGCACAATTTTTACAAGGAGCATCTCCTCTTTCTAGGCAAGGCAAATCTCAGGAACAAGAGCCTTTCCATGAAGCTTTGCCTGCTGCTGGGACCAGTAGGCCTGCGCTGAGAGCACTCGGTCCAGGAGTTCTTGCGGAACTGGCTCGCCTCTTCGCTGTTGTGGGGATATGCTTGCAGTGTGCACCAGGGTCTTCCACTTGTCCTGGTTCATCAATCCGTATTCCGCAGCATGTTAGAAAAAAAAACACAGATTTCTTGCGGCCAATTGAACAGAAACAGATTAAAGGCAGCTATGGCGGAGCATTAGATCACCAACAAAGCATTGAAATGGAACAGAAATAAACTGGTTGACAACTATTTTTTGTTGTGAATTTTTCAATTGACAGCTCAATATCAACAGTAAACAAATTACATACTATGTTTAAGAAATTCACCTTAAGGTCAACATAGGTCCTGTGATCAGCACTGTCAAATCCACGCATTTTAATATCTCTCCACCTGAACAGTCAAGAGCCACACATGAGTTAGCATGCCACCTGCCCTAAACTTGAATCAACTGAAACGAAAAAATAAAATAAAATAGGACAGACCTTCCAGTCCCGAGCTGTTCCACGGCTTCCACCAGCACCTCAACCTCACCAACAGAGAAGGGCATCCTTGTGCGCCTTTGCCCGATTTCAGATTGTCTGGTCTTGCAAATAGGCACAATTGCTAGAGCATTCAAGTCTGAAGCTGCAACAGGGATTATGGCTTGCAAGCTTGCTGATGTATCTTGTGAGGCCATTTCAACAGGATGATGAACATGACCAGCTAGAGAGCCATTTAGGTACGGCTTCATAGGCTGCTGGTTGCCACAACCACCTTCAGTTTCAGGAAACGGCTCTTCATATTTCATCCTGGAAACATAGAATATTCAAGTCATTAGATTTGGTTTGGTGATCCTCCAAACTTGATCTATAGGTTTGGTAACGCTCGAAAGATAACAGTACAAGGTACAAACATAATAAATATATGCAAAATGGGTGCCTAGTTTCAACACTTTAAAACAACAACTTGAAAATAAACTACAAGCTACATCCTGTCGATGTTTTCCAATCACTACACCCAAGAGAAAATTTACTGTAAGTCACCTACCTAGCTAATGGTTCCACAATATCTGCACTGGCAAAATCCATTTCTTCCGGTATTATGACTCCAGAGGGAGAATCTTGCTGACGATCACATTCCAGCGTAAAGTCTATGTTATTTAGTTTTTCACCATGGCATATCCCAGCTTGATGCAGTGTCTTGCTGTCATCTTGGATACTCTTTCCTTGAAGAAGAACACCAACACGTAGGCCACCTTCCATTATACTAGTGACAACATCCATCACGGTTCTCTATAGACAAATGAAAATTGTTACTAGGGCACACTCACAAGGAGCTTATATTTATCTGCAATGAAAGGTGAGAGTTCCAGCTAGAACAATGCTCTGTATAGTGTACCAATTAGAACTATAGCAAAGACCCATTATTTCACATTGCAATAAATCGTTTGATTATTCAAATGCAGAAATCCAACATGACTGTCCAATCCAGCATTTAGAGAGCGTAATTTATGTATTACTATATTCTGTACCAACTGGGAACAAAAAGATAAATTCACCTAAATGAACTCTTGCAGTCTTGTAGATTCATCAATAATACTATAACAGTTATTAACAACAGCTACGCCAAAAGGAATATTAGCCTGCACAAATGAATGTGTTAAAAATTAGTAACTTGCAGATGTCCTACCTTCAATGAACCAATGGTTGCAGTTTCAGGGATCTCAACAAACAATTCTGGGATGTTAAATGACTTGATCCTTAGCTTAACTGAAAATAGAAAAAAGTGATAAGCAATTATGATCATAGATTTAATAGAACTATCCATAACTCTAAACAATATCCAAGAATACCTTGGTAGTCCTCAGATCCACACGATTTATCTCGACCTTTTGTAGTGAATGATGTTCCACTGGCTGAAATTTTGAGCCACATTTTCTTTTAGGAAGTGACTCAAAACAAGGATTGAGGCCATAAATGCCATATAAAAGGCTATTTAATGGATTCAAGAAATGGATGTCTGTACCATCCTAAATAAAGAAGTTAAGGCCTCAAAATTACCGGGTAAAGGTGATTTAACAACATAACACACCTCCAGTTAGCATCCCTTTAGTTGTACCTCGTGCTAGCTTTGTCTTCTTGAAATTTGTCCTTTGCACCTTTTGACATGTGGCGGGTATCTTTTTCCCGCAGAAGTTTAGCTTGCTACCTAGTTGAGCAAAACAAGCTCTAGCCCATAATTAGTTCCTACATTGGCTAGTTGCCATAACAGTAGAGAGAAGCAAAAGAAAGATGGTTCTCTCTATGCAGCTATAGAGCACTTAGAATTTAGGAGTGTAGAGGAAACACCGACTAACACCATGGAATTGGCATACCTTTGTTGGACATCCCTCCACAAGTCTTACGTGCTGTCTTCCTTACCTTTGAGGCAAGCAATTTCCTGATCCTATGGTTACCTAGATAATGTGGTTTGTAACCCTCATTTCCTGTGGCGCTTGGATGTGTGCACCCAGAAGAATTTTCATCATTGTCTCTATCTGCAGTATGGTGCACTTCAATCTTACACAAGGCTTTATGTTCCTTGTCATGGCTGCACAAAAGCACACGTGAGCTACTGTCAGAACTAGCCAAAGCAGGAGGTCTGCCATCCAGATCCACAGAGTCAAACAAGCTGTCAAGAGCTGCAGCATGCCCATCTGCTTGTCTTCTGATGGGTTCAGCTTGATGCGCTTGTACAGCCTCTGCTGAACTTGAGGATCCTGGATGGCGTACTCCAAAAGCTCCATGCTCACGAATTATGCCAAGACCATGACTAATCTCACATGGTCTTGTACATCTAACTGACGAGTCCCTAACTAGCATATTTGATTTCACTGTTAGTGACTCTAGTACTGATTCAGCTTCATTTCTTGTCGACGAGTTTTCTTCCAGGCCATCATTAGCTTGCCTAGGTAAGGCAGAGACATCACCAGAACTCACTACACATCCACCGCAGCAGTCTTTCTTCACAGCCACACTTTTCAGGGGCAAAATTTCATCAAAGTATTTTTCTTTAACTGATTTTCTATTTCTGGCATAACTTTTTGCTGCTCCACTAGTGTTAGCAACATTCGATGAACTGTCCTGGTCTGTTAATAGTGTCCTGGCAACGGTCGCAAGCAAATCAAATGAACACATCTCATTTTTATTTCTTCTCCTGGTGCGTTTCCCCTGGATAATTGTTAGTCATTAATGAAGATTCAATAGGTATTAAGTTGTGGCAAAAAACACATAATCAAAAAGCTAGGTACCCGAACTGAGTTTGGAACATATGGCATGGCTGGAATCTGGCGGCCACGAGATCCATAGCCCAACCTCTTCTGCGCCACCATATTCTGATGTAACCTACACAGAGGGCATTCACTGACAGCGAAGGAATGCTCATACCACATTGGTCATGTTTACCTGCACGAAATTGACTCGGATTTCATAAACTTTCACCCATTAACGATTGCTCAAGCATTGGGAACAAATCTGGCACCACTAGAAAAGGACTTTATTATTTAAATAAAGAATGGAACAAGATCAAGTTTAGACCAAACCTCAAAAGCAGTGGGATGTGATAAGATAGCTTCTATTTATTGAAATTACATATAGATTGCACATGCATATATACCAGAATAAGCTGAAGCTGGATAGTTGGATATGGTAGAACTTGCTGTTGCAAGAAATTGTCGAGATGTAAAGGAGAGGAAGGTCACCTCCAAGGAGCATCCAAAATGAATCATCCAAGGGAGAGCACCTGAGCAGGATTTTTTTGTCATCAGTTCCTGTGAATAAATCAAAGACAATAGGAACTTATCTTATTCATCTGTTTGAAAGAAAAGGGTGGGAGAGGGGAAGTCAGAACAATATATTGGTTATCAAGACGAAGGACAAAGGCACGCGAATCGACAAGGTTACTTTGCAGATCCAAAGAAGATTTTATGCATCCTAGTACGACAATTATGGACAAAGAAACCCAAATGCAAACCGCATCACATCAAAAGGAACACAGCAGTCAGCATCCTGAATTTCTGATTGGGGGAGAGCAACAACCTATGCTGAAACTTACAATCGTTTGAGCAACTCAAACAGACATTATGACTCCAATCAGATGGTTCAAATATCAGAGAATATCGCACACATCTAAGATTGTTACAAAGCCTGTCTGTTATGAAATGGGCAGTGTTACGTTCAGAAGCCCATAGACTTGAGTTCAGGGGAGCGACCAAACATGATGGGAGCAAAAGTCCATCAGAATTTGAGACACAGGTACCCTCGAAACCAATCGAGAGTCCAATTAACAAAGAGGCTGCAAGACAGCTCCTGATCTGGATGTCATATCGAATCCATGCATCTAGAAGATACCACAAAATTCCGGGCACAACCGTCTAAACCCCAAGCAATTCAAGCCCAGCACGCAAAACCTGGCAGCTACAAGATCGAATCGGGAAACAAAACTCGAACCCACTGACCAGAAATCCGACGAATTCCAAGCTGGCGCCCAAGGAAAGGGCTCGGTTCGTGTGAATTCCAAGAAACCCACCAGACCGAGCAACCCCCCACCAAACCAGCTAGAACCCCAACCAAACAAGAAGATCCAAGAACAGTGCACGGAAGAAGGGGGAAATCGGCACAAGGAGTAAAGATTTCTTCTTCTTCTTTTTTTACTTTGATCTGTGGGTGGTGCCATGGCCTAGCAGTTACCTAGATCGGCGGATGAAAAACCCTCGAGGCCACCCGCTCCTTCCTCACCTGGCTTAAACCCCAGCTATCCTCTTCTCTTGTGTTTCTTTTCTTTAATACCACACCCACTCCTTTTTTTTTTCTTCCACCACTTGTCACCGGGTGGGCAGGTCGACGTCACTTCGAGTAGATTACCATTTGGGTTACTCGTTTTACTTACTAAATAAATAATAAAGGGGAACTGAAATACATATCTATTACTGTTAGCTAATTTCTCACTAATGTCTGATTCGAACTTAATCATCATTTATATTACTGTGACAGTAGATCCAGTATTGGTGAATTACTCACCAAACCTCGCTTGATTGCTTTGGTTTATCTGTTGAAAGCATCCTCCTGGTCCGTTTTGTTTTGTCGATCTGTTGAACCAATTGTTTTAGGAATTTCTTGCTGGGTCAGACATATCAAGGAAAAGCTGGCTTAAACATTAGATGAGACAGAAACACTTTGTTGATTAAATATCAGTATCTCCGATGTCATGACTTGATGGTTTATAAGAATCCAAGATTGGACAGAGTTTGTATTCTCAACTAGCTGAACACGCGATGAGATCATGCATGCATATGTATTTCTCTTTTACAAAGACACAAGCGCTAGCTAGCCTTCTTTAATTAGAGTATATATCATTATTAGTATATACAAGTTGTGTCATCAGGAGATAACTCTGGTCTAGAGCACGTATATTGCCATTCAAAGAAATTGGGCGTAGCTCCATCACGCTGTAATTTTGATAGTCTTGATCTGGTCCAGTGTGATCTAAGGCTTGGCATGTTGACTGTTGATCCAGAAATCAAACTGTGCATCTGAAGCATGGTTTCAGTGTTTACACAAAAACAGGGCAATTTGCTTCATTCAGGAAGCATTGGGCATTCTAATAATGAAGTAAAGAGTGAATCAAAGGACGACAGAGCTATCATAAGCATGAGGAACCAGAGAGAAAAGTGATGGGCATTTGGACCCAACATCCAGCTGCTTCAACTAAAGGGCAACAAAATAACCATCCTCTAGTACAATGATCAGGTGGTTAAAGGAAAAAACTGAGCATTCTTCTGGTCCATACAGACCCCATTCCATCAGGACAATCAGGAGGTGCTTATCTCATTGGTAGAGAAGTGGTAGTAGTGCAATGCTCACCGAAACATTTTTATTCCTTGCCACATAGTAGCGTATGGGACGTAACATCAGTTATAGTATCGGTTAGTCCCCACCCCCTCGAGGAGCTGGTTTTCCTGTCCTCTAATTAGTAGCTCTTTTTCAGATAGAAGATAGTGCAGAGATGGGCTCTCAAAAATATAATGATCAACCATCTCGTGCTCTCCTCCATGGCAAACAAAAGGGCTACATTTGACGCCAAAAACATATCATGCAATCACTGATGTCTCGATTCCAACTTTGCTTGAATTCCTCACATCTTCATCCTTCTCAGCTTCTTCCCACAGTTCAGGCAGCGCTTCCTTCATGTTGTGGATGCTTTCCAAGGCATAGTCAGCACCTTTCTTTCTCTCGGATGTTCCAACCTGGTTGTTACACTCATTCATCACATATGCATTTACATTTTTCTTTTTTTGCCAAAAGTTTCTAACATCAAACACAAGGGATATTTCCTTACCAGGACAGTTCGCATTCCGATCTGCTTTGCAGCTTCGATGTTCCTGAAGCTGTCATCAAACAATATCTGGAAGGTGTTTCAAGCAAAAGAGTCAGCTATTAGTACACACCATGGCATGAATACATAAGGCAAGGTACCCATCGGCTTTCAATCATGCCGGTGGGCAGGTAGGTGCTTACAGTTGTCTGTGGATTAATGGAGGCGACCTCGAGGGCCTGCAGCATGGCCTCTCTCGAGGGCTTGCATAGGATTGGTGATTTTGGTAGCTCCACCCCGGGCTCTGGATGAGCCAGATGCTTCATAATGTCAAAGATTTCAAGTTTGTCACATGGTGCGGGAGGAGGAGATGTTGGGTTCAGTGTCTCAAAACACACAACTCTTTCGAAACAGTCCTCAATTCCGAGCCTCTTCAGGGCCCTTGAAGCATGGATTCTATCACCGTTGGTAAACACCTAGAAACACAGCAAGACAATTATCACTATAATCTCTCAAATACTACTAGTTAGTCTCTGTTGCAGAAAATGGAACTTGAGAGTCTTTTGTACATACAACTTTGCGTATGGGTAAGCTGAGCAGAATGTTCCTAAGCACTGGATCAGGCTTGATTTTGTCATAGGCCAGCCTTCCATGAACAAAGCTGATGCAGAAAACAAGTGAGGCAAGTTATGCTCTGTACAAATGACTGGAAGATTCACGAAATTGAAGCTTCGGCAGAATCCAGTACCTGTGGAAATCATCGTAATCAAACTGGTATCCAACAGCCTATAGTATAACAAGATAGCAGCAAGAAGCAAAGGTTTAGTGTGTGCCAGGAGGCAACAGGAGACATACAATAAATAAATAAATTATAATTTAGCAGCACACACGCACCCTCAAACCAGCCATGGTGGTTCCATACTGCTTATAGAGGAGGATGCATAGTTCCAAGCTAACACTCTCGTCAACACCGAGTTTGTGCACCATGTAATCTGAAGAGTAGATTTTGAAGCAGCAGGACGTCATGAGCATCTATCTAGTTTTTTTAAAAAAAAAACTAGCATCTATCTAGTAAAGCAGCTCATCTGTTGCAACAAGGCGGAGATAGGTATTGACCTCGGATGTTCTTGGCGATGTCGGCAGCAATGCCGGAGGTGAACGGGTAGAGCGTATCATCAAGGTCTACAGGAGGCAAGATGCATGTGCTCTTGAAATGAATAGGGTGCTGCTAGCATGATTGGAAACGATGGATGGCGAGGAGGAGGAGGGGGAGGAGGAGGAGGAGAAATTACCGAAGAGGAGGCAGTCACACTTGAGGCTCTGATCCTTGGTGTACCTGCCGTCGTAGTCCATTGCGGCTCTGCGGGGAATCGATGGACATGGTGAATCCAATGTTCAATCCGCAATAAATAAATAAAAGCAAGAGAAACGGATGTGGCTTTTTTTGGATCTAAATCTGTGACCTTGAGATTTGGCCCGCTCTGCTCGAGAAGAGAAACAAACAATGTTGCTATGCTGGATCGATGACCCAAACGGGGGCGAGCAAGAGCAGCTAGTACCAGATTTAGTTTCCGGACGAGAGGCGCAGGCGCAGCGTAGGAGATGAACGGAATGGAATATGAGATGGATTGCTTACTCCTACAGTGCTCCCATACTATATAGGGAGCGACGGAGGAGGTCGGCGGCTGGATGGAATCCAATCCTGGCATGCCCGTTGAAGAGAATTTAATTTTCGAAATTTCCCGTTCCGAGAGATTTTGACTTCTACTTCGTGAGTCTTGAATCAAATTTTGAAATTTTCGGCCTTGTTCCGTTCTTTTCTTTTACCATACAATACTGTGGCGCATCATCTCGAGTTTTTGCCAACACCACCAGCCGTACTGTTGATTTGTTCAAAACAAACAACATTATTTATTGTGGCATGCATAGCCCTGCCTCGCTGCCGCGTGTGACGTGCATGATGATTCATGCCCATCCAGAAAATCAAACTGCACCTTCAAGGATCCTTCAAGGTCTTCCTTTCCACCGGCCTTGCTGCGACGCTGTTTCTCCATCGAGAAGCGTCACAGCATCTGATACCCTTTTCCCTCTAGAAAGAGTAGGGAAGCAAAGTCTTCAGCATACAACTTCTGTTTCAGCTCTATTTTGTCAATCGTCAAATAGTATCTCATACATCATCAGCCAACCTTTCTCTACCTCAAACAATCCAATAGGTTACGTTAATGTCACTCACACACAAAACAACAACAATGAATGAATGAATGAATGATCAGGCCTCACAATTTACAAAAATCACTCAACAAACTACCTAGCTGCACATGTAAACAGAATTACTATATGTTGCTTCCCAATAAAGAAGCATATCTGTATCTTGATCGGCCGCCTCCAGGCCCGCTCATCACCGGATGTGGCTTCTTGAGAATGACCAGAGCCCAATATCGCGGACAGGAGTCTGAATGCAAACACCATGGGGGAGTCAAAGTCCACACAAATATATGATGCCTTCTCAAACACGCACATTGCTGAACTCTCAATGCTCATTATGCATTACCTGTGTCTTCACTGATGGGAAAATATTCCAGAATCGTAGAGTTTCGTCGCCTGCTCCTGTTACTATGGTCTGCAAATTACATTCCATCATTTACTAACTAGATATTGGACATAATTTCTGGGCAAATTTTAACACGATGCGCAGACTAACTAGATTCAGATTTACCTGGCCATCAGGAGACGATGCAAGGTAAAGCACACGCATCGTATGTCCGGTTAGAGTTGCAACCTGTTCTCCCAAAATATCCAAGCATCATAGAAATTAGGTTGCATTAACTATTGCACTAAGAAACTTTTCTTCCTCCAGGACATTTATCGTACCTAACATTAAAATTCCAAACAACCACAGCAGAAGATATAGCCCCTAGCACATAGCAGGATTTTTTTTTTACCCCATAAAAACTGTTTATTAAGAAGCGCATAACCTGTCGTGGACTGTGCATAGGCAAATGGTTCAGCTTAGTTTACATTTCTATTGTGCTCTAAGCTATCAGTAAGTCAATATCTCAGCCCACAGAAAGAAAATGACATTTTTTTCTTTGAGACGTCATCAAAGAAGAATCTTGTTAATTAAACTTCCAGGTGGAGTCTCCTTAGAGGGCTTTCGATGCTTCATACCCAAAATACGCGATTTTATAGTGTCCAGCGTTCTTACTGATGTATCAAGAGATGTGAGGTACTGATGGCTACAATGTGCTGTGTCACCTTAACCTGCTGTGGAAGATAGCAAATGGTATTTATTGCTTATTCTATGTTTCACTGTTGCTTAAGCATTTCTTAATTCAATGTCTCAGCCAACAGCAATGAAATGTTGTTTATCAGAAGCAAGCCGAGAAAAAAGTTTCATACACTGGAAGTCATTGAGGATGCACATCCAGAGGATGCATTCATTACACAATTGGCTTACTGATATATCAAGATATGTCAAGTATTGAGATCCACAGTGTGTAAGCTCACCTTTGACATAGATGGGTATTTCCACACCATGATTTGATTTTGAGAATACCCGTGTGTGCTCACGAGCTCATTCACATTTTTGCACCAGGCAAGGTTGCAAACCTGCAAGAGAAAGAGAATGATGAGGATGTTAGAACCACAGTAGAACATAGCACTGAGGTCATTGGCATTCAGAACCACGGCTTGCCTGGCTGCCTGTGTCTATTGAGTTGAGAACATTTCCATTAGCCGTGTTCCAAAACCTGATACACCTATCAGCTGTTCCACCTCCTGATGCCAGGAGGCCTTGCTGATGTGGTGACCACGCTATTGCTTTAACCGCAGCTGTATGCTCTGTCAAGCGCAACACCGGCTGTTGCGATCGTTGGTTCCATACTAGTAGCTGGTTGTCGTTTCCACCCGAAGCAAGCTCTCGGTCATCATGCGACCATTTTAGTCCACAGACCTGGAAATACAGAGGTCTGAGATCCAAAGATCCACGCAAGATGCATGTAATATGCATAGTGAATGATTTATCTTTGTCCTGGAAATTAAATCTCACCTCTGATCTATGACCAGAGAACATGCTGACATAGTCCCTGGGGACACGGATGTCATGCTGCAATATGTTCTTGTCCCTGCTACCGGAGGACAATATGCAGGAGCTCCATGCTAATACCCCAGTCCGTGTTTGGTGACCCCCCATGTTCCTAATCCGTTTACAGCGTGAGCTGTCCCAGATCTGTTGAGATAGTAGAGATACTACTTGCATGTGAGCACAGTATGTCGCTCGAAAAAGAGTTTGAGATTGCAGAGAATTCAGTCGCATATACTGACTGCTTGCAAGTTATGTGAATAAGGCTGATATAACGGAAGGAGCGGTTCTGCTGCGATGTCGCGTTGGGTAGCATGATAATCGAGAAAGGAAAGCAATGCAAACCTGGACATCTCCAAGTCCGGTGCCAATGGCAAGATACGAGCCTTCCCTTGACCAATGCACGGCGCAGACGCTGTCCCTGGGCCCCAGATCGCAGAGCTTGGTGACCTGGATGTCGATTAGCAGCATGGTCGTATGAGCTGGAGTGGATGGCGATGCATTGAGACTTTAGAGATATGTACCTTGCTATTGGACGCGGACCATAGGTATACGCAGGTCCCTAGTCCTACGGCGAGCATGTTCTGCGAGGACCAGTCGACGAGGTTGAGGTAGAAGTCGTCCTGCAGGGACGGCGCGTCCAGGACCTGCCGTGGTAGAGAGTGAAGAAGAGGCTTTGCAGTTTGCCCGGGAGGTGTTTGTGGGAGTGGCTGTGCGGCTGTGCCAGGAAGAAGAAAGAAAGAAAGAAAGCAGCAGGCAGCGTACCTTGTGCGGCGTCTTTGGGACTTTCCTGGGCGGCTTCTGCGGCGATGCCGTGGTCTCTCCGGATCCGGCGGTGCAGTCGTGTTGGGCGGCGAAGGGGGATGTGGCGGCGGAGGAGTGGTCTTTCTTGAATCGGAAGAGGTTGGTGTTGGGCGAGGCTGGGGCGGGGGCGGGGCCCGGGGTGGCGGGGCGAGGCGAGTCCGGGCCGAAGAGCTCGGCGCGTAGGAGACGGGAGTAGGTGGTGTCGTCCTTGGATGGGGAGTCGAGGAGCGCGAAGTTGTGTAGGCGGGAGGAGGAGCGGCAGGGGATGAATCGGTCGCTGTAGGTGGTGGTCTTGGACGGGGAGGGCGTCTTGGGTGTCTCGGCGAGGCGGCGCGAGGGTGACGGCGAGGAGGATGCCCCCGCGCCGGCCCCCACGGGGTCGAGGCGGAGCGCGGCCGCCATGGACGGCGGCACGTTGAGGCGCGGCTTCGCGTCGGCCGCCGCCATAGTGGAACCCAATCCGGGGGGGGGGGGGGGTGGCGTGAATGGCGTGGCAACCAATGGATCCAATCAATGGGGGGAGACGGAGGGAGGGAGGGAGGGAGAAGAGAAGGGCAGCCAATCAATGGAGCTGCGGCGGCAACGGTCACTAGACCTGGAGGAGGAGGAGCGCTCGCTTTGCCCCTTTGGGCTTGGGCTTTGGGGTATGGTCGGTCGTCTGTCGGCGGGTGGGGTCCACGAGATCCATGTGTCAACGGTGGTGGGTCGTCGTAACGTAACTAGCCGTTGGAGGGAGGGAGGGTGGGAGAGGAGGGGGGTGGTCATGGGCCCGGCCCGCCCAGTTAGAGTATTGGGTTGGGCTCTTAGCCCATCATACATACAACTACAGAAAGAGCCCAATCGCTCGCTGCTGTGAATCATCTGCGGGCCTCGAATGCTACAGCCCACAGATGTACGCATGTCTGTATTCATCATATGTATTGAGCAGCACTGGCATTCCATTCCATTACTCTAGCTATAACTACTTGTCTGCAAGCTGAAAAATAGGCATATGTATCGATCGATCGATCCGATTTCAGAAGATGTTGGGGAGTATGGCCATGTCGATGTAGGGCGACGTCGTCGAGAGGGCGGGCGGCGGCGGCGGCGGCGAGGAGCTGCTGCTGCTGGTTGGGGTGGTGGTGCTGCTGCTACTGTTGCAGGGGCGCCGGACAAGCAGCGGCACGACGTCTTCCAGCAACCCCCCGTTATTATTACTGTTATGCTGACGATCAACAAAGCCGCAGCCGTAGTAGCCCTCTGCTTCTTGCTGAGGGAACACCCCTAGCATCCGTCCATCGTCTCTTCTTGGTGAGGCTGCTGCAGCATGCTGCCAGCTGCTGCCGCCGCCGTGGAGGAACTGCAGGTCTAGATCTCCTGCCGGTGCGTCGTCGTCGTCGTGGTCGATGATTGGTGGTGGTGGTGGCGGTGCTGGTGCGGGGCCACCGCGCGGCTGCAGCTTGGGTTTCTTGCTGCTGCTGGTGGTGCTTCCTCCTCCTGCTGCTGGAGCAGGAGGAGATTGCTGGTGGTGGTGTTGCAGCAGGAAGTGGGAGTAGGTGTAGTGCAGGTGGAGACCTTCGTAGGTGACGAGCAGCGTGTCCGCCTCGTCTGTCGCGCGCTCCACCTGCTTCTTGGCGTTGCACCGAGGGTTCGTGCAACGGTAGTAGCTCCTGCATGCAAACATGATCATATATCATCAACTCTAGCTATCTGATTCACTATTCATTATTATTCCATCCATCCATTCATCTCGATCACATATATATCCAGATATATCACAACCATTATCATATAACGATAGATGATGCAATTAATGATGGACTGGACTGGGAGGAATAATAATCCTAACCGCGCACCTACCTTTGAAGATCTTTCAAGTCCACTTAATTATTAAGCTGCGGCTACCTGCTGCACTAGCTAGATGACAATGCGATCTGCTTTCAGTTCGGAAAGCTAGCTAGCAATACTGGCAGCAGGAAGGGCTAGTAGCGCTGCCCAGCTAGCTATACTATTTCTATTTGGCATTGGTAGCTAGCTGCCTATATATATATATATATATGCATATTTAGAAATAGCCACGAGCGTATGTAGAATAAATTTTATTTATATATATATATATATAGAAAAAAGATCGGATCGGATCGGAGTCAATACACTAGCTGGTAGCTAGCGGCTACTTTAAATGTACGTGTAGCCATCCTACCTTGGGTTGGGGCTGTTCTTGATGGATTTCTGCCCGTATTTCCTCCATTTGTAGCCATCCTCTGCGAGCCCCCCGTTCCCGCAGGTCTTCATCTTGAGCGTGTACTTGTTCTCCATCTTGCTCATCAACACCTTCGACGAATTCAGCTCAGGGGATAAAACCCTACACGCATACATGCAGAATACATATGTATATATGAGGTGTTGGTGAATTATAGTTATATCGAAAGATCGATGATATATATATATATATATATATATATATATATATATATATATATATATATATATATATATATATATATATATATATATATATATATATATATACACTCTTACACCGCTGGGCTGGTGGAGACGCCGCCGGCGGAGGCGGAGGTGTAGTTATCCATGCTGGCATCATCGTCAGCCAGCTGATCGGCGCCGCCGCCGGTGAAGGAGAGGGAGAGCGCGCTCTCTATGTCGCTGATGGTGGGCCCGGAGTAGACCGTGGAGATGAGCTTGTTCACCATGGACTCCCGCCGGCGCCGAGGTCCATCATCCGCCGCCCCCAACAAGTCGCCGCTGCTCCGCCAGACGACGCTCTCAAGCGGCGGCGGCACTTGATGCAGCTCCTCCTCCGCCATGGTGGCTAATAAGCTTGCTAGCTGCTGGGGCCTCTGCCTCTCAAAGAAGATCGAATTGCTAGCTAGTTACAGCTAGCGCAAGCCGGCCGGCTAGCTACTTCTGGCTTCTGGCCGCGCGAGCGCTACCTGCTGCTGCTATAGAGAAGATCGGGAAGAGAAGAAAGCAACTCTTGCGTTTGTGGGAATGTGTCGTAGTGACTTCGCTCACCAACCCGCTGCTGCCTGCCGCTCTCCAAGTGCGTGTGTGTATATATATATGCATATATATATATATACCATGGTAAAAGACCAATGTACCCTCGAGAGAGTGCTGCTGCTGCTGTGCTCGGCCCTGCCCTCAAGCATGCATATTATTGCATTGCAGCAGTTGCCCTTTATTTGATGATCTGATCTGAAGCTGCGTGCGGCGCGGCGGAGAATGATCTGAAAAGAATAAAGCAGCTAGGTAAAATATAATTGAACGACGATCGACTAACTGAACTAACAACATATATAATATAATATATGGAAAAAATCAAATTTACAACCTCGAACTATCACAAAATTCTGATTTTCAATCTTTAACTATGAAACCACCGTGAAACCGGATAATATAGGCCATCCAACCTTAGCTCTGTTAGCCAGCAACCACTAAAGCTAGGTAGCTAGCTATCGATCGATCGATCGATCGAATGGAGCTCTGAGCATGTATATACGATGATTGTCATTGTTGGACAGAGCGATAGCTAGCTACCAGCTTAATTTCGACCTCTTATGCCGCTACTATATACATGCATCGATCCCGGTCGGCCTATCCTATTAATTAATTATTTGATTGATTAGCTTGTACATACCAAAGCAAAGAATAATTAATTTTGGCTGTACGCATGCGCGTAAGGCCAGTTTCATTACGCAGTTATCAAAAGTCAGGACTAAAAATTTGGTAAATGTGCCAGAGGAGTGTCATGCTCATCCTATAAAATTCCTCCTCACCTCTCGTCTTAATGACTTTGCTAATGTGGCATGAAAATTTAATATTTTATGAAATCTCCACTGAGACTGGACTAAGTGCAATAAAACTTAGGCAAGTGTATGCATTCGTATGTACTAGAAAAGAAGCTAAGGTAGCTAGGGTGCGCGTGCAAGCTTATTATTAACTGCTCGATCTGCTGCTGCTACGTGCCTTTTAATTATTAGGGGTCCTAAACTGCAGAGATTATTAGGGAGCAGATAGATATGATTGCATGCGTGGAGAGGATACTCCTATATGCCAAGAGCAGGTCGATCGACCGTAGCGGTACGCGTCGTCTCTTCTAACTCTACCCACCTGCGGATATGTACCTATCGGATGGAATGGAAGAAGCAGGCATATGCAGGCGGGCGGCAAATTAAATATACTGGTATTGTACACTTTATGCAGCTGCAAGGGCCGGCCGGGGTGGAATGAATTAAGCAGATTTCGAAAAATTTTGCTGTGCATCTAGCAGACATAATAATATAATAATGCAAATTAATGGACTGGCAGTTTAAATTTTGGTCGCATGCACGCATTAGGAACGAAGGAGCTAGTTGACTTTTTTTAGCTCCTACCAGTGGGCCCGGCGGCCGGGGATGATGATATGTAATAATGCAAACGCGATGGAGAGAAGCAGGAAGGAAAGGACCAAAGGCAATTAATGTGCTGACTGGGGAGTCGAAGCCAGGCCAGGGGATACGACAAGGGTTGACCTTACCTGAGCAGCAGGGCAACTGTATATCCATCCTTGCATTGTGACCTGGCTGTCTGCATGGCCTGATCGATGATCACATCGAGCCGCTGGTACTGGTAGCTACTAGCTAGTAGCAGCTAGGTGCGGATGGGATGCCGGCCGGCCGGATCGAGATCGGGATCAGGATCAGGATCGAGCCGCCATGCCAAACAGCGCGAGTCAGCTCCAGCTTGCCTCTAAGCTACACATGCATGCATGCTTTGTCTCTCAGCATGCATAGACCGACGATGCATGGTCTTGTACGTTCCATCTCCTCCTTTTATTTTCATGCCCGCGTGTCTTCGACGTACGTACGTGGTCCAAATTGATCGAGAGTCAACGCATGCATGCATTATTGTTCATTATAAGTATACCAGCTATTTGGATGCGATTTGATCCCGATCGGCAGCTTGCGTGCAGTACAGTACGTGATTGGATTTTTGTTCGCTCATGTCACATGCGTATGCATGCTACCTCACCTCACCTCTCTCTCTCTCTCTCCCCGATTATATATTTATTATACATTTATTTACCACACACACACACAAATATATATGTAGGACAAACCCTTTCTTTTGGGATTAATGATACACTATATGCCATCATCATTTTGCTGATGACATCCGAATTCAACAGTCGTTGCCACGCATGCAGGAGGGGCACTGAACTGGAAGAAGATTCCAGAACCTGGCAGCCCAACTCGCATGCATACTTGCAGGTGAACAAACCAGGCCGGCCGTCCCGTCCTTCTTTGCCTGGTGGGCTGGCAGTCCGACTCGATTGGTAAGCCAGCCCAGCTAGCCGGCCCAGTGCTACTCGCTCGCTCACTCACTGGGCTTTAAGCCCAGCCCAATGCAATCTCGGGGTTCTTAAAGAAGGCCCCCGGTAGTGTGCATGGTAGTAGCAACGCAAATAATGGCAGCGCATGCATGCAGGCAGGCAAATAATTGGAGCCTGCCCTGCCCTGGTTGCTGGCCATGCAGCATCCATCCATCTAGGTCGTCATCAGGCCTCGCAGTGAATATTCAAGTGGGGAAATTTAAAAACACTGTAGCATGCATGCATGTGTAGGCAGGACGGACAGGACAGGACATTTCTTTCCTTGGCTTGCCCGCCTTGGATCAGATCAGGTATGCATGCAGGCGCGCGTAACTACTAGCGCAGGTGAGGTGAGGTGAGGTACCTGCATGAAGCTACCAGCTGCAGCTGCTGCCTGCTGCGTCGTCTCTGTGGTGTGGTGTGTGTCTCCACGCTATTTGCGGTTACAGAACAACGTAGTACTGCAGGTTACACAACAACCAGCTACAGCTATAGCGAGCTGCCCAATCCAATCCTTTCAGGCTTCAGGTATTCAGGCTTTGCATATGCAGCAGTCAGGCTAGCTAGCTTAGCTACACAGGTAGGTAGGAGTAGCTGCCTGCGTGCTCCTTCCCCGGGCCGTGGCCGACCCATCATCCATCGGTCGGTCAGATCAGACCGCCGGTGGCCGACACCATGCCCAGGGAGCCAGCACGCAGCTATTGGTGACTGCTCCTCCCTCCGATCATCTGCTCGATCGCCATGTATTTCTGCAACAGACCCCTGCATGCTTCACTTGCTGGTGGCCGGCCCTATCCCCTGCCATGCATGCGCTCCCTCCCTCTCGATCAGACTGCCTGCCAGCCTCAAGCTTTCAGACCTACTAGTCAGCTCTGGCTCTGGCTGGAACCTCAGCTCCTCCAGGCCGGTCGTCTCCAACAATCCATCCGGGAAGACTAATCACTACGGAATGAAGATCGATGATGCTACCACTACTACCATGCATGCAAGTAAGACATATCTATGCTGGGTATGCAAACAGCCAAACACTTCTCAGATCCCTGCAGGGCAGGTTCAAAAATTTCCTAGCTAGCTAGTAGTATAGCGTAGGTAGTCTTTTGAACGACGACAGTGCATGCAATGCAACCATGCAATGTGTAGTCAGTTTCAACTACAACATAGTAGTATACATGCATGGAAGAATGGAGGAGTAAATACTACTGAATAGACGACGCTCACACAGTACTACGTACTCTGAATTCCCTAAAGAGAGTTGTTGGTTGCTGATGAATACTCGCTCACAGCATTCATGATCTGCATCAATGCATCATCATCATCTGGCCCAATGCAAATATGCGATGAAACAAAAGAAAACAAAGCATCCAATCAAACATCTCTGCTTTCAGGCAGCAGGAATTGGAGTATATACAACTAGATGCGTTTCGGTTTTGCTGACGACAACGAGATCGTCCTCGGGCTCTGCCTTGTTTCTTGCGCTGTCGTCGTCGTCTTCATCTCTCTCTCTCTCTCTCTGACTCTCTCTCTCTACTCTATATATAGAGAGAGAGGTATGCTGTATGCGATGCATCCTCTAGTGAATAGTGATGGGTTGGGTTTTAATCGATCTGATCGTACGGCTCCATTGCTAATAACCTTGGCAGTGAATGCACATGCATAGTTGCAAACCCGTGAAGAAAGCAAGCAAAGCACAAGCTTGAAGATGACAGCAGACTGACGATGACCACGACCGATGATGGGATGGATGGATGGATGATGGATGATGAGATCGGACGGCTAGCTGTCTAGGCCCACGTACGGCCCGGCCCACCGGAAATGTGACGGGTGCAGGCTTTATATTTAACACAGGCTCTGTCTCTCTCTCTCCATCCCATCATCCCCATGGGCTGGAATGGACCTGGACGGGACGGCCCCACTCCCCGCCCCGCCTTCCTGTGCAGTGAGCAGTGTGCATGAGAAGTTCATGTTCCTTGCTCGCTTAGGTTCCGGACCATGAACTGTAAATAGTAGTATCATGCCGTGTTTTAAATAAACCTTCAATTTTTTCGTGGGCTATATACGGTACCAGTTATTATTTGCAAATTTATAGTAAGCACACTGCTAGAAAATTTAACATTAATACCGGGCATATGGTGCGTTTAGTACCGGTTGAGCTCGCCGGTACCTCCCTCTGGTATGAAAAAAATATATTACAAGACAAACTCATGATCTCAAACCTCGCAAAAACCTTTCTTACCATCTTATCTACATATCATTTATAAGTGGAAGAAAGATGCGTTTCTTTTAAAGTAACCCGTGGAGTATCATTTAGTACCGGGTAAAAATACTCCTCTGTACTAAATATAACCTTTAGTACTAGGTGGAATTTTAACCTAGTACTAGATGGCCGAGCTATTTCACTACCGGGTCAAGACACACCGGTATAAAAAGGAGTTACTTTTAATACCATATTTTTTAATACCATATTTTGATCCGATACTAAAATGGTTTCGGAAACTTTTGAACTTGAACTCTGTACTAAATGGTTGCATGGTAGTATTTGGTACCGGATTAAAATGTGTCGGGTACTGAGGTGCGCTGACGTAGGTCGTTTTTCTGGATCCAAAATTCTGTTTCTTTCTGCATTTTAGTTTGTAGCTGCAGAGATATGATGGAAAGTGGATGAAGACAAGAATATTTTGCATCCCGATGTGCATGCCCAACAGAGATTAAATCAGGTTTTGCTGGAGTAGTCAATATCACGCTATATATTGTATATGGGTATATATGCATGCATGCATAGCTAGCTAGCTCTGCTTGGATCTCTTTCAAGGACACAATGATAGATCCCAAAGCATGCTTGCGAAATGCACGTACTATTGCAGTACAGTTTGGAATATTCCAGCTGAATGCAGAAACAAAAAACTATACAGAGCATGCATGTTTTTTTATAAAAAAATAAAAGGAAACATGCATTTTCACCCTTACCGAGATATAATACTGTATCAAAAAGGTAGCACTAGCTGCTAGTGGTGGAATAAAATTAAAGAGCGTGCAGATGGATCGGATGATCATCTCAGCTCGCTCGCAACAGCTGCTGATGCGGTGGTGTGGTTTTCATTTCACGTACAGAATTGATCTTTGGTTTTTGATATTTGTTCCGATCATAGTTAGATTCAGGACTAATCTAGGTATTAGTCCCAGTTCCAACTGCTAGAAAGTGGGAGGGCTCTTTAGTCCCGATTGGAGCCATCAATCGGAACTAAAAGTCTATTTTTAATCCCGGTTGCCGGCTCCAACCGGGACTAAAAATCCAAAACTTTTATTCTCGGTTAGTGTTACCAACCTGGATCAAAGGATCCTCCGCAGGTTAGTTCAAAAGAATAGCACCCTAACTAGAAACTAGAGTTACATGTGTTGTGTAGGTGGGGTGGTAAAAAAACTATGCGCGATGCAAAAGATCTCAAGTTAGAGTCTACATTATGATGTATGTAGAGTAACTTTGTCATCAGCCCCGCAGCACGTACGGGATTGTAATGTACGTAAGTAGTGATGAGTGGCACACATGCATGCATCGATATAATCGAGAGATGCATGACTACTACTAGCAGCACGCATGCATCAATGCAATAATAATAGATAGATATACGAGATGCATCAAACTAGCTAGCTGCGTCGATCTATCCGATCCGATCCGTTTCTTTCTAGCTACTACAAGTAGTAAGCTGCTGGGTGTTAGTTGTACAATGATGGGAGTTTGTTTAGTTTCCTCACAGGGAAAGGGTGTTGCTTCCTTGTTCCTTCCGGACGTACGTGTAGCTGCCAAAGATCGATCGACGTCCAGGCTAGGCCAGGATGCATGATGCATGCATGGCCAGCTGATGCAACGGCAAAAACCCTGCAATGGCAATGGCAATGGCAATGGCAAGGCAGGTGGGCGAGGCCAGTCCACAGTAAAAGCTCCCCCCGCCTTTTCGGCTCCTCCGATGGCGATGTCTAACCGCCTCGATCGATCGATGCATCGGACTGTCGTCGTTGCTTGCTGGAGCTACCAAGCTATACCTACACCTACATATTTATGTATGTGTATTCAGCATGCAATATATAAATAAAACTAGTCAGTGTATGCTTTGAACGAAGCTACTAGTATAGCTAGGAGCTAACAATATATATAAGCAGGCCATCAGCAGATAAACAGCAGGCACAGTGCTTACTGTACATGCGGACATGATCGATGTCGATCCGATGATATGATGCATGCGTGTATAGATGATGGGGCCGGGCGGTCCACCCGGCTAGCATAACCCACGCCACTACTAGCTAGTACTAGTATATATACACACACAGAGGGAGAGGGAGGGAGAGGGGATCCCCTCGATCGCTGCCCAGGCCAGCCATGCGAATGCAAGCAGCAGCCGCGGGCGCGCTCTCGATCGCTCGAGCTGGATGAGCCTTCTCCTCTCTTGCTGTTGCCCACCACCAGGCCAGATGCAGCAGAGCTGATGCAATCCATTTTGGTGTCTCTCGATCCTTTCTTTCACTAATTAATCTGTCGTCCATCATCTATCAGCTGGTGATTTCTGGCGTGGCATCATCAAGATTCACACGCTGCATATATGCCATCCCTACTACTGTGCGTATGTGTGGGAATCTTGATGATGCTGCATTGGAAATCAAAGGGCTATCGTATCACATATCTCAGCTAGCTCAGCTGCCTCATCTTCCAGCAGGTAATTCATTATTACTATTTATTTGTACATGGTATGTATTGTGTCAGGATCGATGCATGATGTATGTATGTTGCTTGCTTGTTATATATGCCCACACATTAGAATGACGTGTGTGTATGTTCTTTCGTTTCCTTTTCTTTTCTTCTTGCGCGCGGAATTATGCCACACATCAATTATTTATAGAATGCTCTCAAATTTTTGGGCAAACTGAGATGGTTAGGTTTTAGAAAATAACCGATTAATCATAAAAGAAGTTGGCATCTCTTCGCTCTATTTCCCGCTCGATGGCAGGCGTACGAATGTATACTGAATTCACTATGTAATGAATCGCTTTGCTCATTGTATCCAGCATCTGTTTTCCAAAAAAATAAATTGTATTCACCATCAAGTGTAAAAGAAAAAAAGAGAGGATGTTTTCTTTGTATTGGGGCTGATAATGGACGGACGGCAGGCTGGGCTGATGAGTGATGATCCTAGCCCACCCAATAATAGGATGACGACAAACTGCAAGCCCGCTTAGCTTACTTTTTTTTTTCCTTTGAGAGGAGCCCGCTTAGCTTACCTGAAGGAAGGAAGGAAGGAAGCACGCTCACTCACTCCCGGCCCAGAGCCTGCGGCCCAAATTAGGCGAGGATCGGTTGGAGACACTTGCGCAGAGTACAGACTGTTGGTTGCTGCTATTCGTTGCTTGCTACGGAGTATATATCGAGGAGGAGGAGGAGGACATGATCTCAAGCTAACTTTTGGAGTACGTGCATATACTATGTGTATGCATGTATTTTTTCAGTCTCTTCACTTTTATGACTTGTTCCGTCCATGGATCTTTTCATCCCTCGCGTTTATATGATTTGTTCTATGTATGTATTTTTTCACAGTTCAGTCTTTCAGAAGCAACAATTTATCAAAAAAAATCTCTCTTCTGACCAACAATATTTATTTTCTTATCGTTGCAGCCTAGAATATATATAATTAAAAGAAGAAAGGCTTGGAGGAGCTAGGGTTGAGCATGCGGAGGCACGTGTGAGGCACTGCGTACCCTACCTACATGGATTATTGGTACGGTGTCCGCAAGAACCGATCCTGCGTGTTCATCTCATCATCTCGGTGGCCGGGAAGTGAATGGAGATTAAATATATATGGAATGGAATGGAAGGTCTCAGCGTCCAATCATATCATTCAGCTGCACTCGATATATATGATCTAGATAGTCTTTTGGAAATTATATATTAAACTACGTTATCATACATGGCCGGCGATCATCCATGCAATAATTTCTTTCTTTCTGATATAGTATAATACTGCTGTGAGTTGATAGCTTAATCATGCATAATGTTAATGTTACACACGCTGCTGCAGCACTGCAACTGCAACTGCACTGCATGCATTATCGTTGGGCCATCCCATACATGTCTGCTTTCTTGCTTTGCTTTTTTCTTTTTCTATTCTGTTATGTATTTGCCGTACGTACGTAGGCGCGTGTGGCCCTGATGCAATGGATCTGAACGAACGATGATGAATAATGCAGGTATATATATGCTCTGGACTGGAGACAGATCTAGCTAGTACGTTACTACATGCATGGAGGGACGTAGCAGAAGAGATGAAGAGAACAGATGAGAGCATGCATGATGAGCAGACGTGACGATATATGCATGCAAACAACGGCTACTCGCATGCACATGGCTGATTGACGATAATCCAGGCAGGCCGTTGGCCGAGGGAGAGGCGATACAATACAATTCTCAATGCGAGCGATCATGCGATGATGATTCAGAGCTCGAAAATGGAGCAGCAGCAGCAGCAGCTTTTTCATTTCATCCAACGTTGGAGTGAGTGAACAAGAGAAGAAGAACAGACGGATTATGGAATTTCTAGAGGGCTGTGGTTACCTTGGTTTGGTTGGCTGCAACCACCGGACGGAGGAGATTCACTTCACTCCTGCTCTGCTCCAAAATCAAAACCAACAAAGGCTGCTGCTGCCTGCTGCCTGCTGCCTGCTGCCTGTGCTGCTGCTGCGCCGTCCTTCCCTCGAGATTGCCGCTGCTCATCCAACGGCGGCCTGGCAGTCTGGTTACCACTACTAATACGGCTACTGGGCAGCAGCTAGTAGGATCGGGAGTAGCAACACGGGCACAGCAGGGAGGGAGAGTCGAGCCGAGCTGCTGCGTCATCGCTTGCTTTGCTAGCCCTACCACCGCCGTGTACTGTACTGTACCTGGCTCAAGGGGACAAGGAGGCCCCAGGTGCGCGCCATCCATCCATTGTTCCTGACTTCCTTCCCCCCGGCCCATGCTCTCCTCTCCTCTCCGATTCATCCACTGCTCCCTGCTCATTCATTCATTCTCCCATCATCGATCGCTTGCTCGCTCGCTAGAAGAGGCCACATCTCTAGCCCACCCGACAGCACAGCACAGCAGAGCAGAGAGGCAGAGAGCGGAGGAGGAGGAGGAGGAGGATGGATCCGCGTCCGCGCGGCGGGGACGACAAGTGGAAGCTGTCCAAGAAGGGGCGGAGCAGATCCGGCAGGCCGCACACCATGGATGCAGCCGGCACCAGCACCACCATGCTCAGCCGGAGCTACTCGGCCAGCGTGAGCACCACCAGGACTGCCAGCACCAGCAGCTGCTCATCGTCGTCCTCCTCTTCTTCTTGTCCACAACCACAACGACAGCAGCAAGGAGCTGGGCAGCAGCAGTCGTCGCGGCTGTCCAAGAAGAAGTGCGTGGAGGCGGTGAAGGAGCACCGGGCGCGCTTCTACATCGTCCGCCGATGCGTCTCCATGCTCGTCTGCTGGCGCGACTACTAGCCGTACCCGTACGTACGTAGACAATGCAATCAGATAGACCTACCTAGAGCCAGCTGCCTACTACTAGAAATCTAGAATAGTGAGTGAGTAGTAAGTAGAATTACTCCTTCCATTTTTTTCCCCTTCCTAATCCTACCTGGACTGGACTAGTGTTTTTTCTTTCTTTCTTTTTTGGTTAATTTGTGTATGTGCATATAAGCAGGGGCGGAGGGGATCAAACTCTTCTACCCAAAATTATTGGATACCCTCTGAGCTCCTTCTCCATTCTTAGGAACGAAGAACGAAGGAGAGGGGAGAAGAGAAAGAAGACGAGCCCCCTCGCCGCTGCATGCATATAAGTAAAAGTAAGTATATACAGAGGAATCAGGAATCCATCCAAGGGGATCGGATCGGAGCTGCTGATTGCTACCAAGTACCAAGTGCATGCGTACTTAGGAGCAATCGCATGGCGGAGGATCGGCCGGCAGCAAAGATCTTAGTACGTAGTTTTAATTTCCCCTTGGACTGGGCTGGACTGGACTGGATCTGTTTGTTTGTTTCTGTTAAGCTGGAGTTCTTTTTTTTTTACTCTTTAAGTTCCCCTGGTGAGAAGGAAGGAGAAGAAGAAGTTGTTTGTTGATTGTTAGTTACTCCAGTAGTAAGTTGTAATGATGAGTCAATATTCAATCATTCATTCATTCATTCATTGTTTGCTTTGTCCCCCCTCCCATGGCACGGCATTGACCAGCAGCTAGCTGAGGCAGCAGAGACGATGATCCAGGACCAGTCAATAGCAGAATCTTCAATGATACATAGATGCATAGCAGCAATAGCATGGGCGGATCGGATCAGAGGCAAAATATGGTTATTTGGACCAATGCAATGAGAGCCAATGTGCAAGCAGCAAGTAGTCAGTATGGGTAGTGCGGGAGCGTCCGTCCCGTCTCTCCATCCAGGGGCGGACCACGGTAGAGGTGAAACTGGGCATTGGTCCGTGCTTCCACTGCAAGTATAGTATACGTCTGTGCTAGTTTGACTGATGTGCACAAGCAAAAATACATAAAATTGAGCTCAACTGGTCCCTGCTTGATTTGGCTCCACGTTTCACCACCGCCTCCATCCATGGCTCGATCTGCCTTACTACTAACTGGATGATCGATCAATGATGATGAAGATGTTGTTGTTTGTTGTAAAAGAAAGAAAGAAACAAACGCATCTTGTGTTTGCCAGCAGCTCAAGTGAAGAAAGAAAGAGAGAGAGAGAGAGAGAGAGAGAGGGGCAACAAATAAGCAAGAGAATGAAGTCACCAAATAAAGCAAACCATGTTGCCTAGCTATTTGTTTGGGGGTAAATGCTGTTGCCGCTAGCAATGCAAACAGCAGCAGAAATTGTTGCTTTGTACAAATTCAAAAGAAAGAAGCAGGTAGCAGGCCATGTGAGGCCGGCTCGGATCAGATGGGAGGTGGGCCATGAATGAATAACCACATCGTCCCGTCCATTAACGACTGACTGACTGACTTCGTTGTGCTGTGTGTGTCATCAAGGGCAAGCCCAAGCACTTTGTTAGTTTAATTAGCTGGCCCAATTAAGAGTCCATATGTAGCAAAGACAAATTATGTAGGCTATAATATATATAATTTTATTTTCAGGAGTTGACATGTCAACTTTTGCATTCACGTACCCCGTTTAAAATTACTAGCCTTGCTTGCTTGTTGGTTACAAGCAAATTAAGCATTTGACCAATCCAATCCACTACTAGTCAATAATTAAATTAGTGGCGGGCTTTTCAGGATTTATTATATATCCCATGGCATGAAGAATATTATATATACAATATATAATTAATCAAGTACATATATGATTATATGCCCGAGCGTCAGCTTCGCTCGCTCGTACAACAGGAACGGTATGTCTAGCAAGAGCCTGCCTGCGCTGCGCTGCGTGTAGTACAACCCTCACCAAAGTCAGCAGCTACCACTTGTACTTGTACTTGTACTGCATGCATCCATATATATACACTTATCCAAGTATATTTGTATACTTATTCTATACTTCGGAGGGGTATATACAAAAAATTTCAAAAGCATCCCTATTTTTGAATAATATTATTATACCTTAGTATTAATATATAAAATTGAGTATGGTCACATAATCGACGTATATATACCTTAGTATTAATATATACAGATGGTCCAGTATGATCAAATACATCTCGTACTTACCTTTCATTGGTTCAGATACGTTCGACATCATCACGAGATACACGTGTAGGAGTAGCTATAAGCGCATGTAGAATATAGAATAGATTTTTCATATATATATATATATATATATATGTCTATCCGTTAAATATAATGCGAGATGTCACCTACACTAGCAGTTTGTTGTTAATTAGTTTTAGAGAAATTAATTAACAGATATGATGATATATTTTTTAGACGATCGATTATTATTAGGTAATCCTTCAATCCAATGATCGATTATATATACACGCACGCACTAGCTAGAATCAATCAATTGTCCGGCCTAATCAAAGCAAAGTCTCTGAATTCATTCATTCATTCATTCTGGTGTTGCGTGCCTCGGTGGTGAGGATCGTCGGATGAGGAGGGCGTCGTCGGCGCTCCTTTGCACCCTGCTCCTCCTCCTCAGCTCCCTGCTGCTGCAGGCGAGCGCCCATGGCGGGATCGACGACGGAGACGGCGGCGAGGTCGACACACCCACGCCGCGCCCCGATTCCTCCACCCCAATTAAGCAGGGGCGCCTCATCGCCGTCAAGGTGTGGTGCCTGGTCATCCTGTTCGTCTTCACCTTCCTCGCCGGGGTGTCACCCTACTTCTACCGCTGGAGCGAGGCCTTCCTCCTGCTGGGCACGCAGTTCGCCGCCGGCGTCTTCCTGGGCACGGCCCTGATGCACTTCCTCGCCGATTCGGCCAGCACCTTCCACGGGCTCACCAGGAACCACTACCCCTTCTCCTACATGCTCGCCTGCGTCGGCTTCCTGCTCACCATGCTCGCCGACTGCGTCATTGCCGGCGTCACCAAGAGAAGCCGCGGCGACCGCGAGAGGGCGGTCAACGACGCCGAGGAGGCGGAGCAGCAGGTGGAAGATGGTGATGCCCAGGGCCAAGACAAAGAGCACCAGCACCCGACGATGCTGCTGGTCCGGACGTCGTCCTTGGAGGACGCCATCCTGCTCATCCTCGCGCTCTGCTTCCACTCCATCTTCGAAGGGATCGCCATCGGCGTGTCCGCCACGAGGAGCGATGCGTGGCGCAACCTGTGGACGATCGGTCTGCACAAGATCTTCGCGGCGGTGGCCATGGGCGTCGCGCTGCTGCGCATCATCCCGAAGCGGCCCTTGGTGACGACGGTGGCCTACTCGATGGCGTTCGCCGTGTCGAGCCCCGTGGGCGTGGGCATCGGCATCGGCATCGACGCCACGGCGGAGGGGCGCGCGGCGGACTGGAGCTACGCCATCGCCATGGGCCTGGCGACGGGGGTGTTCGTGTACGTGGCCATCAACCACCTCATCGGCAAGGGGTACCGCCCCCAGGAGCCCACCGGGGCGGACCGACCTTTGCTCAAGTTCCTCGCCGTGCTCCTCGGCGCCGGCGTCATGGCCGTAGTCATGATCTGGGACTAGCATAGCATGCTTTATTTGTTTGGTTTGATCTTTGTTTGCATTGCTCCATCATGAACGCATCTATATATATATATAGATATTATTTGTGAGTGTGTAGTGTGCATCATCATCTGATTTGGGAGAAACATAAAAGCAAATGCAAGCTGATTGCTGGCTTGGTTGTGTAACAGAACAGAGCACAGCATAAATAAATATAGGAATATGGTTAGTTGGGCCCGCCCAGTGGAGGAGCACATATGTTCGGCCCAGCCCAAGCTCCAGACGGAGAACTATCCGCCCGCATCTCGAGGAAATCATAATAATATCCAGGAGTGGTGTGGTATCCGGATCGGACGGCTGGCGATGGAAAAGCCAATGAAAAATATCGGGGAGGGCGGTCCACGTGGATCTATCCTGATCTGCGCTTTTGCTCTTTATTCCAATTCCCCCCACTATTAAATCCAGTTTCCAGCGCAGCACGGCCCCCACCCGAAATATCTCTCCTCCTCCTCTTCGTCTTCCTCCTCCCTACCTTGCCTCCTCCGGCCGCCGGCCGCCGCCCTCCAATCGACCCCTTCATGGGTTGATTTGGGCCTCCAGTTGCACTGAGAGCTCGCTCACACTACAGATAGGCAGCAATCGATTCGATTATTCAAATAATCGAATCGAATCGAATCGAATCGATCGGGGATGGGCGAGGAGGCGGTGGACGACTACGACCTGCACCTGCTGGGCGGCGGCGATGACGAGCGGGTGATGGAGTGGGAGACGGGCCTCCCCGGCGCCGACGAGCTGACCCCGCTTTCCCAGCCGCTGGTCCCGCCGGGCCTCGCCGCCGCCTTCCGCATCCCGCCGGAGCCCGGGCGGACGCTGCTTGACGTGCACCGCGCGTCGGCGGCCACGGTGTCGCGGCTGCGGCGCGCGTCGGCGGGGTCGGGGTCCTTCCAGCCCTTCCTCGCGCAGCACCAGCAGCAGCAGCATCCAGCAGCAGCGGCAGCAGAGGCGGCGGACTCGTCGGCAGCGACGAACTCGTCGAAGCGCCCCCGGCTGGTGTGGACGCCGCAGCTGCACAAGCGGTTCGTGGACGTGGTGGCGCACCTGGGGATCAAGAACGCGGTGCCCAAGACGATCATGCAGCTGATGAACGTGGAGGGGCTGACCCGGGAGAACGTGGCGAGCCACCTCCAGAAGTACCGGCTGTACGTGAAGCGGATGCAGGGGCTCTCCAACGAGGGGCCCTCCCCCTCGGACCACATCTTCGCCTCCACGCCCGTGCCGCACAGCCTCGTCCACGAGCCGCAGGCGCAGGTGCCGGCGCCGCCCATGTACCACCACTCCATCCCCATGCCCATGGGGGTCGCCGCCGGCGGCATGGTGCCCACCAACAACAGCGGCGCAGGATACGGATACGGATACGGGTACGGGTACCACCACCAGCAGCAGCAGCAGGAGGCGTACCACCACCACCACCACCACCACCACCACCGCGCCGGCGACAAATAGCGCCCAACTCCTGCTATTGCTATTGCTATTGCTATTGCTATTGCTGCTGGTACCCTTTCCTAATCAATCAATCATTCAATAAGAGGAGAAGAGAGGAGAGGAGAGATTTACAGCACCAGCAGAATGAGATCTGCTGCCGCTGCTGCTGGACAATAGGAGAATTGCATTGGATTAAGCGTGCGTGCCTATCCTGATACGAACGAACCAACCAACCAACCAACCAAGTGTATAAGTGACTTTGGCTGTGTATTAGCTTGCCACAGATTAATAAACGCTTGTGTGTGTGTGTGTGTTACAGCCAAATCAAGGCAATCATGCACATATATATCATCATACATGTATTTGTGGTGCTGTTCCGCCGCCGCCGCCGCTCGTTTGGCATGGGAGCACTGCGGCACGTCTGCACCGGAGAAGAAAAGATACTTGGTCCCAACCAGAGGAGAGGAGGCGGCGACGCCACGTTGGCATCCAATCCACCAGACTACTACCAAAAACGGGCAGGCATGGTCCGCGCCGGATAAGAAGAAGAGAAGATACAGTATGGTTGCAACAAACAGAAATTCAGTGCCCTGCACCTTCCCACAGCCACCCAAGAAAGTACTACTCCTTTTCGATTCGAGAGGTGTTCCTTTCACCCCTCTAAATCCCCTCATTTCACCTCTCTAAAGCCCGAAACAATTAAATTTTAGAAGCCTGACACCGAACAGCCCTTTAACTCGGTAATAAGACTGCGATTCTGTAGAGGGAGCAAGCACTCTAATAAAACTACGATTCTTTAGAGGGAGCGAGTGCTCTAAAATTTTTAGAAACGAACACACTCTGTGAAGCGAAAAAAAAAGAGACCTTATGTATGAGGCGTGAATTGTGAATCCACCGACCTGTTCATTCATTCATCCAGAGAGTAAACGTTCATGTTGTGTTGGTACACAAACCTAAGAGGCTAAGACCAAGACAGATTGCTTGGGAAAGATCTTGATTCTGCCGGCCCGTCGTGTCCATCCACTCCACCTGAGCTGTACCTCTCCATCTCCAGCTCCGAGTAGGAAGGAGTAAATCCTCAAAACAAGAGGGAGGGAGACAGGACAGGGGCCGGCGGCCATGGCGTGCTCCGCGGCCTGCTGCTGCGCCTCCTCCCACGGCCTCTTCTACCGCAGCCTCACCACCACCAGCCGCCGCCCCGCACGCCTCCGCCTCATCTACCCCTCCTCAGCACCTGCCCCGAGGCTCTCTTCGCGAACCCTCGCCTCGCCCGACCCGCCGCCGCTCGACGCCGACGACCGGGACGACGCCATCGGCTTCGAGATCCAGGTCTCCAAGATGGGGAAGCGGAACCGGCGGGTGGTGCGCGCCAGGGTGCGTGTCGACGCGCCGCTGGAGGCCGTCTGGGCCACGCTCACCGACTACGAGGGTCTCGCCGACTTCATACCCGGTCTCTCCGAGTGCCGCCTCCTCGACCAAGCCCACGGCTTCGCGCGACTCTACCAGGTCCTGCGATTCCATTCCATTCCATTCCTTCCCCCCAAAAAATAATAAATAAACTTGCCAATCCTTCCGAAAAACAAATCCAACAGGTCGGGGAGCAGGATCTGGCGCTTGGGTTCAAGTTCAACGCCAAGGGCACCATCGACTGCTACGAGGGGGACATGGAGTCGCTGCCCGACGCCGCGGGGGCGCGCCGGAGGGAGATCGCCTTCAACATGATCGACGGCGATTTCAAGGTCTTCAAGGGGAAATGGTCCGTCCAGGAAGAAGAGCAGGGGGGTGGACCGGGAGATTCATACCAGTACCACACCACACTGTCGTACCTGGTGGAGCTGGAGCCTAAGCTGTGGGTTCCGGTCAGGCTCCTGGAAGGAAGGATCTGCAGTGAGATCAAGAACAACCTAGTTTCCATCAGAGAACAAGCACAACAGCAGCACGAGGTCAGGTAACAACAAGCTAATACTATAAGATGCTTCTGGGTTCTGGAAGTGGATGGAATGGATCGTGGCTGCAGCTCCAAGTCCAACAAGAGTAGAGTAGATAGATGCTTCATGTATGCCTGTATGGCCGGCTTGTAGTTGTAGGTAAAAGCACACCGAACAATTGTTGCTGTTGGCAGAAAACGATTTTTGTTTTTTGTTTTTTGAAAAGGTACGATTTTTTTCATGATAAAATCCTGCTGCTTGCAAAAGGAAAGGAAAGGAAAGGAAAAGAAAGGAAATAATGGATAAAATAAAAAGAGAAAGAGCTAGCACAGAGTGAGGACACGCGTCGTCTGAGAGATGCCATTGTTGTGGCACAGCAAGTGTGACACCAAAGAAAGACGACGACGCATCCTTATCCTCTTTTTTTTCCCGTTGCCGCTTCATGATACATACATACATGGGCTATACACTTACTACTCTTCTTCTTCTATACGGCCGCGGCCCATCTCCGCTTTCTGAGCTTCAGCTTCCCTTCCCAGGCTGCACTGCACGCTGTCACAGGCCTTCTGCCAGATCCATGGCAATCTAATCTTCAGATTTGCATTCCGGGTGCCTTTGCTCATCATTCAGTTATCAGACGCCTTTGCTGCTGCTGTAACCAAGACTGCTGATCCTCGGCTGACGAAAACCAAAATTAGACTTAGGTACTCACTCAAGCCTAATTTGCTAAATATTTTCCTTTTCAAAGAATGCTAAAATATATTGGCATGTTCATTTTGTACTTTAGTTAAACCAGAAGCATGACGGTTTCTTTTGTACTTTGCCTTACTTTCTCCTCAAACCTCTCTATGTTTATATACTGCAATTGCAACCTATGGTCTTTGCAACAAAACTGTCAAAATTGGCAATGCATGATCACAATGCTTCTCGAACACTTGTTCTCTTTCTGTCACTGCATACTAGTATAATACCCTCCAGTCCAGTAGTAAAAATGTATTTGTTATTCGATCGATGCATTTGTTTATCCAGGTATAATTATAGATCATAGTCTGGATGCAGGTCAGCGGGCGCGCCTCCATAGACCGTGGGGAGAGAGGAAAGTGACCGAAGGGAAGCGTGCAATCACATCGTCAACGCCGATCGAATTCCCACAGCTGTGTTGTAAACCGGCATCGAAGAGGCCAAGAACAAGGCTGAAAACGATTGGAATCTATGTCTTGTTCAAGAGTTGAGTTTCACTTGCTACGTTGTGAATCAAGATTTGCCTGGGCAACCACAGAGGAAGAGGAGGAGGTGAAGTAGTGGTTTGGGCCCTTGGTTTTGCTGGGCCAGGTGGCGGCCTAGCTACCAGGGCGACAGCAGCCTGGCCTGCCTGCCTTCGATAACACCGAGACGAGAAGGCGAGAGCAGATCGAGGAATCCATCCTCCGCGCCAGCCAGCAGCCACCGCCTCCTCCGCTCGTCTCGTCTCTCCTCTTCAATCCCGAGGACGAAATGGCAGCCACCCACTGTCGCCTTGCTGAAAACAAACGCATGCGATTCTTGGGTTTGCCCGCCGTCCTATCTAAGCTAGCGACGCGACGGACATTCTCCTCTCCGCCCAGCCCCCAATCTCCGTCGTATATTTTTTATATATATACGCTTCCGCTTGTTGGGCACTAGCTTGGTCCATCCTTGTTCTTGTTCTTGGTTTGCTCGATTGCTTGGCCGCCGGCTGGACTCGCTCGCTGGTTTCTTGATCTGCATTTTATTGGCTAGCTGTTCTGAGCCGGCCCGGCCGGACCCTCGCCGGAGATGGAGAACGGGCACGCCAAGTACCGGGTGGCGGTCATTGGCAGCGGCAACTGGGGCAGCGTCGCCTCTCGCCTCATCGCCTCCAACACCGCCAAGTTGCCCTCCTTCTATGGTAGGTACAGTACCCAGTAAATATCCCTGTCGCGCCGCGCGTCGTGTGTTTGTTGAATTGCTGTCATGTCATGCAGGCGCTCTCTGTGTAGAATGCAAACAATCTCTTTGTGTCTCTCTCAGCTACCATTTCAATTCTCATTCTATTGCCTCTGCTGGGTATTCAACCATATTTGATAAGGCTAATCACAGACACAATGGGGTTTCGTATCCTGTTTCCAAGAATGCCACGTCAGCTTGGGGGATGAATAAAATAATATGCCTCAATGGAGAAAGTTTTATTCGACGGTTTCCAAAGCTAGCCAGTATAATTAAATGCTAGTTGATCTAGTGTGGCATGTATATTTGTAACTAGTATAATTAAGTGTAACTAAATGCGCACGGGATCCCCCATGAAACAACGGCGGTCACAGTAGTCGTTTCACGCTATTTCCAATGTCTTGGAAACGAGTTAGCAGAGTGTCATGATGATGAAACTGGTTCCTTCTCTTCCCTCGTTAAATCAGTGCCACATCATCAAAAATGCTGATGTGTCATGGTAATTAATGCTATAAAACTCGCCATGAAACCCCATTGTGATTAGCCTAAGATTGCTTAAATTTTGTCCTATCTTTTTGTCGAGTCTTTTGAGACATGCATATATCGGCCTTATGGTCTATGCTATTTGCATGCAAAACTATTGTGTGTAAACGTTATGGTCGCCACTCGCCAATCTACAGAGCTCTTTTCTTGTACCCATCAGTACTAACTTTTGGGAGCTTCTTTTCTTTTTTTTTTTCTTTAGATGAGGTCAGGATGTGGGTGTTTGAGGAGATACTGCCAACAGGCAAGAAGCTATCTGAGTCCATTAACGAAGAAAATGTGAGAACTGAAGCTCGTTAGCTTATCTTACTTCTGGGACAGCCAATGGCTTGTAATACTACCGGTTAACAATTCTAAAGTTATTCTCATGGGTTACAGGAGAACTGCAAATATTTGCCAGGTATAAAGCTTGGACCAAATGTTATTGCTGATCCCGACTTGGAGAGTGCAGGTAATCATAATGTTACCCAGTTTTTCTGATTTTTGGATTGATGCTAGTAATACATTCAGTTCTATCATTCGATCAAGTATCTATTATTTCATAAAGGACAATGAACATGCATGACTAAACTTGTTCTCATTATCATAAAAAATTACATCAGAAATCTTGCAAGTTGTAAAATGACTTTCAGTAAGATTTTAATTTGGTTTTCTCAGTCAAAGATGCGAATATGCTGGTTTTTGTGACTCCCCATCAATTTGTGGAGGGTATATGTAAGAAGCTCGTAGGGAAGCTAAGGCCAGGAGCTGAAGCTATCTCCCTCATCAAGGGTATGGAGGTCAAGATGGAAGGACCGTGCATGATATCTAAGTTAATTGCAGATACACTTGAAATCAATTGCTGTGTCCTCATGGGTGCAAATATTGCAAATGAGGCAAGCATTTGTTGACTGTACATTCCTTGTAGTCTTCAGAAGCAAAAATAAGTGACAGTACATTTCTAGTGCAGATTGCTGTTGAGAAGTTCAGTGAAGCAACAATTGGATATAGGAAAGATAAGGAAGTGGCAAACCGATGGGCTAAACTTTTTACCACACCTTACTTCCTAGTTTCTATTGTAAGTTTTCCAACTATATCCACATGAATAAATGAAGCAGGTTAAAAACTCTGCGTTCTGGTCCTCTCAATATAGGGCTGTTGGGGAAAATGAAGTCACCATCTTAGTAAATTCTGAATTTCTTTTATAAAACAGTTATAGAGATGCTAATGAACATTATGATGGGCATGGTATTAGAAAAATAATCTTTGAAGCATATAAGATAATTTCTTTTTATAAAATGAAGTTGAATGGAGTTTTTATTGGTGTATCTTACCCTTCATATGCAGGCAGAAGATATTGAAGGAGTTGAGCTGTGTGGAACTCTGAAAAATATCGTGGCTATAGCAGCAGGTTCTATATGGCACCGTATTTTGTTTGGTTACATCCATTGGTTTAAACATTTTAATGGCTTATGTGGCAGAATTATCTTGCAGGCCTTGTTGATGGCTTAGATATGGGAAACAATACAAAGGTTGAGACACTACTATTTGATACATTTCAAATAAAAAAAAATGTCTTTCATGTAATCATATTATCTTATGGCCTCATTTCATTTTCCTATTTTTTAGGCGGCAATTATGAGGATTGGTTTGCGGGAAATGCGTGCATTCTCTAAGCTTCTGTTTCCTTCAGTCAGAGATAACACATTCTTTGAGAGCTGCGGTGTGGCTGACCTAATAACTACATGCCGTATGTATATTCATTGTTCTCAGTTAACCATAAAACAGACAAATACTGAAAAGTGAGTGTTCCACGACAGTTGGCGGGAGAAACAGAAGAGTGGCCGAGGCCTTTGCACGAAATGGTGGCAAAAGGTTTCTTCTTTAAACTGCACGTCTTCATTTTTTTTAATGTACTATGCTTACTCTTTTCTGAAGAATCCCAGAAAAAAAACCAATAATCTGCTGGTGTCATAACCTATATTAAAAAAAAAATAGTTCTCTATGTCATACGGTTTACATTTATATAGTTAATCATCTCATTTTCTTTCTGACAGGTCTTTTGATGAGCTAGAGGCAGAGATGTTGCATGGCCAGAAACTCCAGGTAAATCGAATATATGACATCCGAAATAGTGCATCTTATACTAAGTGCATCTAATCTTATTATTATTTTTACAGGGAGTGTCCACAGCAAGAGAAGTTTATGAAGTCTTAACTTATCGAGGGTGGCAGGAGCTGTTTCCTCTGTTATCAACAGTGCATGAGATTTGTATTGGACAATTGCCTCCTACATCAATAGTTGAATATAGTGAGCACACGCCCAACCTCTCGCTCATCGGTGGTCCTACTCCATTCTACTGAGCTTGATACTACAGTTTGGACTACTGCTACAATTCTCAGTATCACTTGTTATAAACAAAGCAAGTTGGAATATACTGAATATCTGAATCTTGTTTTACATATAACTACGATTTCAGTCATGTTACCTTATTAAGCGCATGATTTATGAGTCCATGCTTCTGTATCCAGTTGGTTCAAAGTTGGTTGCCTATTAATCTTAGATATAAATCAGTGAATGGGAACCAACATTATAGTTTGTATTGATGAAATACATGGTATGATCTATAAGGATGCTCCTTGGTTAAGAAAGAACACAAAAATGGAACTCAAGATCAAGAACACTGCATTTATTTTCTATATAGTCTGGTACAAGTTTATCATAGTTCTAGAATTTGTTCTACTAGGCCATGCATATATCAACAGCGGTCCTGCATTATTGGGAAGGTTAACAAATACTGCTGACAAATTTTTAGCCCCTGGAGTTTACATCAAGGACTGAATCTATCTTCTCAATTGCCACAGTATTTCCGGTAGGTGCATAATCCTGTAAAATCCATTCCATGTATCATTGAGAAACTAATAATTGAACCTTATCCGGTGACATTTGAAGTGATATACCTGCTATATGGTGGCTTTCAGGATTGACATGGAGAACATTTGCATATGAATAAAGTCCAATTTTTTACATTGAAACAAATTCACTGAGTCAAAGTAATCTGAGATGCTCATAGTTCATACTTTGGCATGCTGATAATAACTTAGCAAACTATGTTATACAAAAAAAAGTGTTGTATCTTGGAGCACTAGATATTGCATCTAGCTCTTCTGAGGCTGATTTTATCCACGTATTTGCACTATTAGCAGAGGAAGCCAGGGAGGTGCCTTCAGTAAGTAGGTTATTGACCGTAAAAAAAAAGTAAGTAGGTTATGTGAATGTTTCTATCCTAGTTTCCTTTGCTCCAAAGGTGTAGTCAGATAATGGTCTTGGACACATAAAAAAACTGTGGCTTTTTTTAGCAATTAGAGATGTAACTCCACATGTACAGATATTTCTCTGTGGTAGTGTGAAGAAATCCCTTGTACTTGCTAAGTTCACATTAATGTACCTTTGAAATACTTGTTAACCCCTTATCAGTGGGAATGAAACCCCTGTCCAAGCCATGCGGTTATCTGTCAATTATGTTTCCTTTTTCTTCATTTGTGTATGAGTTAGTATTGGATGAAATTCATCTTAGCTTAAAGGGATATATTTATTTATTTATTTATTTCCTGGACATAGACTCCACTTGGTATTTCCCTGTAGGAGCCTTGCCTGACTAACGGTTCTGCAAAATGGCAAAAACATGACTCAGAGTGATTTTGGTAATTTCATCCTGCATAAGAGTAAACACGAGAAGCAAGAGAACCAAACGGCATTTATTGGTTTTATTTTTGCTAAAAACAAGTGCAATCGTATTAGTAGCATTCATGAGGTATTAAGATGCTTCTTTTCTGTGCTGATATGAATCAAGTTTCAGGGTGCGATTGAAGGTGTCATGAAGAATAATTTTTTTGTCTGTTAAGGATCTTTCAGTCTGAACATTCAACTCTCCGTCAACCAGAAAATTCATTTGTTACACATGACATGCAACAAGTCATCACTCATCAGATGTAGTACATGGTAGCTGTCTGTAACAGATACTAATGTTGCTCACTGTATTGTATACGATGTCACTGTTTTTTGTTGGATTCAGCAGTAGAATAATATGCTAATTACCACAATTCAGATCCTGTCACATGACAAGGAAGGATATTTTGTTATCTGTGTTACGATGATACACTTTATTCTCTCTATCCAACGGACAGGAGAACGGCCGCCATTATATTAAGGAGGAGAAAAGAGGACAATCGTCCCAATAAGAATTCAGCATCATTGGGATATCAGAACGGTTTACTTCTGATGTTCAATTTTTTTTTATTCAAGGTCTTTTCTGTATTCGTTCACTGACAGCGTGTAAAGTCTGCGTATCCTGTCACTTCTGTATTCATTCCGAATGTTGAAAAACTTGCACTTCTGCTCCAAATTTCCTTGCATGGGCAAACTCTACCATGTTCTTTTCTTGAAACAAGTACTGCAAACATACTAGTATTTAAAAGAGAACAGGTACTGCGAACATGTGATTTTGCAAACTAATTCAGGTTGTAGCTTCTTTCGGAAGTATGTAGCAAAATATATATCGCTTGACAACATAGAAAACAAACCGCACCGAGCAACAATAATGTGCATCTCGACATTCCTAAGGAATAAGGCAAATAGAACTGAATATCCATCCACTTCACTTGAGTCTCACTTTACCAATAGATGTTGCACGTAACCATACTATCACAGAGACTGAAGTTTCCAAATTCATGACAGGCCATGCTCGCTCGTACAATCCTCACTAACTTATTCCGTTGTAATCTTTGACCGAGTGATGACAATATTAGGCGGATTCCGACTTGGTGTAGATCCTTACGGCGACAGCCAAACCCAATATCGCCAAGGGGACCAAAAACTGGAGAATCTTGATGATGAACTCAGGGGTCTTATCCTGGTTGTAGTGTGGCTGCTTTGGGGGCGTGTACTTCACCTTAGTGGGTATTGTAGTTGCATCAATTTCACCAACTAAGTACTCTTCCATCATCGCACGAGCAGTGGTGCTGTGGCCCACATCTTCAAAGTCATCAGTAGCATCCTTGGCTGAAAAAAAATACCCATACCGAATTAACATCGAAAACTGAAATGACACCTGCACAACTTTAAAACACATGAGAAGTATGTGATTGGGATTTACCAGTGGAAGACAACAGAACATCATCACCTCCAGGGTGATCCTCAAGAAACTTGGTCACATTGTACACCTATGAAAGTACAGCGTATCCGTTAGAAAGTTTTGTTTCTCGAAACAGGATGGGGTTTACTTTTTCATTAATATATTCATACGAAGCCTTGTCAACATAACAACAGCAAAGCTAGGAACTCCAAAGGGAAATCATAGGCCACAGTTTGCCATCGCCACGCATCTCGACTAGAGGAATGAAGCCAAAAATAGGCCATCTTGCTTCACCGCATAAGTTTACCAGAAGTAAGCAATCATCATTTATTGATTGGGAGGGGGGGGGGGGGAATGAAAATTCCATTATAGGGTTTATATTGCCATCTGGACAAATATATTCCGTTGAACTTAAAATAGAGATGCAAATCAAACTAATATCAGCAGTTGTCAAACAACAAGGATCTAGAATACCACATGCTACTGAAATTAATAGTGAGGCTATGAAACCAAAGATGATAACAAGAAGTCAAGAACATTCCAGACGCACTACAAGACACGGTTGTAGGAACTGAGGCCACCAAATATTATAGGCTGCATAATAATCTTTAAGAAATGGGCTCCAAGAAAGTGACAGATTAACAAAAGACATTTGGGTGCGTGTACAGATGATACGGACAGGCACTGGCACCTAGCAGGATGTATATGTTTTCTATCATCTGTGAAATAACAAGTTGATGAAGCATTAAGTTCAGTACTAAAAGCTTTGAGCTTATAGCTGCGGATCCATCCTAGTAACTGGTACATTGAAGAGAGCCTGTGTACTCGGCAAACTACATGCAGAAAACTTAACGTTATTTGTTCTGGTTCTTTTGTCTGGCTGCAGGAAATCGAAAACATGATTCTTTTTTTTTTGGTCTCTAAAAAAGAGGTGTACTAGCAACTGAGCATGTTTAAGTTTGGAATAGTATTACGCAATGACACAACGGCATCAGAATTGCATGGCCGCCAGGTGAAAAAAAAGCACCGTGGGTCGGATCTGGTGGCATGCTGTTGGGAGTAGAAGACGAGCAGCGCCCACAATATTGAAGAATAAAACAGGGACGCGGTTGATCATCAGTAACAAGTGATATAGTGGTACGAGCGGGGAATTGTCAGGGATATGACGATCTAATACAGTGTTTTATATGTGAGGAGCGAGGAGACAATGAATGCGATCCATGATTTGGTGGCAGATCTTGCAGCTCCCACCCGGCCTAGCCGGATCAGAATCTAAAAGGGGAGAATGTTGAGATCCCGAGGGAAATGAAAATTAAAGGCTGGAGGTCCGGTTTGGGGGGGGGGGGGAGAACAGACGCTTTGATGATTTGATAATGAAAGGAAGGAACTGGAGGCGAGATCCGGCAGCGGAAGAAGATGAATGATGATGATTGATCAGTAGGAGGAGGAGGATAGAAAGCAACGTACCTTTCCGGCGATGATGAGCCAGCAGTCGTCCTTGGTGTTGTGCTTGGCGACCTCCTCGAGGGTGAAGACCTTGGACGACGACATGGTCTTGTTTCTGCTCTCGTGGAGGCTGCTGGCTCTGGTGGTTGGAGTTGGATCCAACGACGAGACGAGACGAAGAACTGAAGAAGTGGAGCAGCAGCAGCAGGAGGGGGGATTATTGATTGGGTGGGTAGGTGCGTCTGGTCGTCGAGCGGAAACGGGCACTGGGCCCACGAGTCATTGTCCGTCTGGGTCTGGGTATGGCCCACCCACCCGCACCCGCATCGGATCGGATCGCGTGCGCCCAGGGAACGAACCTTCTAGACGCCGTCGAGAAGGCGGCCCAGCAGCTGCCGCACGGGCTTGCTTGGATGGGCCTTCTTGCCGGCCCGTGGGCCTGTCCGACGTCCGTCTCTCTCTCTCTCTCTCTCTCTCTCTCTTCTCCCACGCGGCGCGGGCACGCGGCCACGCGCCACGCCTTGTCTCTCTCGGTCTCAGCCTCGGCCTCGGCCTCTTCCTTTCCTAGCGGCGACGATAGGGCGAGTGCCGCCGCCCGCCAGTTCTTCGTCGGGCGCTTCGCCGGCGACGAGCATCCTACACGGGTATGACCGCACATTCCCTTCCCTTCCCTTCCCGTCCTGCTGCGCCAAATCCAACACCCAAACCCTAATGTAAGGTCGGATCTGACCATGATTTTACCTACTAATAGCTTCGGTTTCTTTCTTTCTTTACAACAAACAATTATCGAATGTCCTATACTGGGTCCGCCCCTAGACCAACAGGAATTGATTCCCGCCACTAGGCTGCCTGCAACTCTAGAGCTTCACATTCAAGTATTCTGCAAGCATAACCTTAACCTCCTCCTCAATCCAATGCCTCTCCTAGCACTAGGTTCCGACGGCCCGTCCTCTCATTAATGCTTATTCACACACGCTGACAGTGTCCTCCTTCCTCCTATTCTTCTTTCCTTTCCTTATTGCCTCGCCTCGCCTTCTGCAACTTCCATCTTCTACCGCCAAAATATGCTCCTTCACGAGTGCCATCTAAACATGGCAACTAGCATATACTAAAGTCTACAATTTGTTTTCAGCTCTAATTCATGTACAAATAGGTAGCACAACTTATTACACCTCTAGTCTTCTCTTTCAATACTAATGTAATTTTGCTTCACTGCCTTGCCATTATTACTACTTTTGGCTCTGATACACATCCCACTGTATTCCAGGTGGGCGTCTTATTGGTGTACATCAGATTCCAGCTACCATCGTAATGCCCCCATTGAGCAATGCGTAGAACCTGCCGCTCACAAGACTCCACCTTTGCTACTTTTACTGCTATACTAGGCAATGGCCAAACTCCCAGTTGTTGCACGCAGGTTTGCATGCTGTCCTTTTTCATTATCTTCGCTATGGTGTCATATTGTTTTTGCTTGGTTCATCCTTTGCTCCTTTGCAGTGCAATTAGGAAACCTAACGAAAGCATGAGGCTTATTGTAGTAACAATCGTCGGTGTGGTCTTTGGTTTCTTTATCGGAATCTCATTCCCAACAGTTAGCATAACAAAGGTACGGACTTGATCTATCCACATATGGCATCGATGCAATAGCTTCTCAGCAAATTGACCTACTACTGTTTGAAATTTCGCAGCTTCACTTTCCATCTAGCATTGTTTCTTATATAGAGGACAGGAACTCAGGCCTGTCAGCTCAAGCTATACTCAATCATGCTTGGACTTCGGCCAGGAATGCAAGGGGAAATGGCTCTGTACCAAACACAAATGATACCTTGAAGGTAGGATGCAGAGCATTTTCTGAATTCCTCTAGAGAACTCGCCTTCTTTTTTCTTTCTTCAAATTTTTCAAAATTTGCATTGCCCTCGATTATGTGGTTCCCTTTTATCACTGTATCATTGAGGGTTATACCTTGATTTTTGTTTTGTGAGCAATCCTTGCTCATTTAGTGCTATTAAATCTAAAAATGATCTTGGTTGATAAATTTGTAGATTTATGTACCAACAAACCCCAGGGGTGCAGAGAGCCTAGCACCTGGTATTGTTGTACCAGAGTCTGATTTTCATCAGCACAGGTTATGGGGAAACCCAGATGAGGTAACTATTCTTGTATGTGCTTCTCGTCTCATATTGTATGTATTTCAGTTCTGGGATGCCTTTTCTTCTTTTCCTTCCCACTAGGTTATGGTTGATTCCTCCTAGAAATGAGGTTATGCTGTATACTTCCCTTCACATTGTCAGCAAGAAAGAATTAGCATATGCTTGCTCCTTGTCATCTTGTAAATTCTTGTGTTTGTGTGCTGCTCTTATTTAACCTTTTCAATTATCTTTGTCTCGCACAGCTGGTGAAAGCTGTCATTTGCTCGAGATCTGAGGATTGCTGTGACTTTATACCTTATTATTCATCCTGCCTGTATATGCTTAATTTCTTGCTGTTTTTTGGCCCAGCCTTTTGCCTCCTGCCCTTCATCTTCCATACAATCTGGTTGTTTCCATCTTAATTTTGGCATCCTAGCCATGATGCTTTGTCATTTTTAACCTTAGCGTTTTAGTTAGCTCTCGCACAAGTTTTGTAGCGTGTGCATTTCGTTCTTGCTGACATGGATACTTGAATTCGCAGGACCTACCTTTCAAGCCGAAGTACCTTGTTACTTTTACTGTCGGCATTTCACAGAAAGAGAACATAAATAGGGCTGTCAAGAAGGTAATTTTTAAAGAATCTATATACATCTGACATTACTCTTACATCCCAGGTTCTATAGTCTCATCAAGACTACTTCCATTTTTTTATTTTTGGCAACTCTAAATTTATCTATAAATGCACATGTGGTGGAGTTATAGCTGGCAAACTACCTCATAATTTTGACCTTTGGTTGCAGTTTTCGAGAGATTTTGCTATCCTGTTGTTTCACTATGATGGCCGGGTGAGTGAATGGGATGAATTTGAATGGTCAAAGCGAGCTATCCATGTAAGCATCCGGAAACAAGCAAAATGGTGCGTAGAGATGCTTTATTATTCTTCACATGTCTTAGTTTGGAAGATGATTCTAAATTTCCTGGATTATTATGACCTCTAGGTGGTATGCTAAAAGATTCTTGCACCCTGATATCGTGGCAGCCTATGAGTATATATTTATCTGGGATGAGGACCTTGGAGTAGATCATTTTAATGGTGACGAGTACGTTGTTGATCTTCACTTGACCATTTCTTCGTATCATTTTCTCAGATGACTTGCTAACATGATTTACATTGCAGGTACATTAAACTTGTCAAGAAATATCAACTAGAAATCTCACAACCTGGTTTAGAGCCAGATAAGGGATTGACATGGCAGATGACCAAAAGAAGAGGGGACCGTCAGGTTCACATGTAAGTGGTGGGGCCTATAGTTTGTAGCTACAATGAGCTGTTTGCTTTGTCCTCTAGAAGTATATGTTACTCCATGTATAGGTAGTGATGCTTGAGGCATTATTTCCCAAAATCTGCTTTGCACGCGGATAGAAAATTTTAATCATGGTACCAGGCTACAAAATTTAGCCTCTTTGCTGAGATATATAACTAATTTTGGGGAAAGGGAAAACAAGAATCTTACAAAGATGGTTCTGGCAGGGTTACAGAGGAGAGAGAAGGCTGGTGCTCAGATCCTCACGTCCCCCCATGTGCTGGGTATGTAATCTTGCCCCCATAGCAGCTGAGTCCGCTTACTCCGGTTGCTCGGTATTGAGGGACTAACCATATCCGTTTGATGTACAGGTTTGTTGAAATTATGGCTCCAGTTTTCTCCAGAGATGCATGGAGATGTGTGTGGCATATGATTCAGGTCTAACATAATTTCAGTATCTGCTCTCCCCTGAGTGCCAGCTTGGCTTAGTTTTTGGTTGATATCTTCTTGTTATTACAGAATGACTTAATTCATGGATGGGGTCTTGATTTTGCTCTCCGGAGATGTGTGGAGGTACGAACTTCACAACATGTCAACGCATTGAAGAGATTTTCTGACTGTTTCTCTTGTTGGCCCTTGATAACACCTTTTCTTTTATTTGCTTAAAGAAAAACATTTTCAGTAGCTTTTGAACATCTTGTCCCTGTCTTCAATTTTAAGGCCTTTAAAACTCTTTGCAGCCTGCTCATGAGAAAATCGGTGTTGTTGATTCCCAATGGATCGTGCACCAAGTGGTTCCTTCTCTCGGGAACCAGGTAAGAATAACACACTGTGTGGTATCAGATCTAACGGTAGCACCCGAGTTTGCTATATCTAATGTCAACCTTTTCCCATCTTGAAAATGCACAGGGGCAGTCGGAGAATGGGAGGGCACCATGGGAAGGGGTATGCATCCTACTACTTTGTTACATAATGACATCTTCTGTATAGGAGTGTGTTGAGGCAGATGACTAGTTGTGACTGAACTTTATCGTGGTACCATCTATGTAGGTAAGAGAGCGTTGCCGGAAAGAATGGGGAATTTTCCAGACAAGAATGGCTGAGGCGGAGAAAGCGTATTACGAGATGATGGGTGTAACTCCCCCAAACGTAACATTCGTCTCATAGGATGAAATTCTGATGTTAATTCCACTCGAATTGTTTTTTTGGTCAATCAGTAGCCCTTGGAGTAGATGTAGATATTGATGATGATACGTGTAGAGCACACAAGATATTATATATATTAATCAAAATTCTTTGATCCCTTCTCCTGTATGTTGCACACGGGCTGTTCTTCTTAGGATCTCTAACTGGGAAATGACCTTGTGAAATGTGAACGAGGGATTCTTTATGTTTGTCGAAGTAGAGTTGTATTCTTATTGTTGGCTTGTTGCACATCTCTGAACATGGGCATTCAGAATTGATAGCATTGCAGCACACAAGAATTCTGCAGAAAACAATTCAGATGGACAGGGTTGGGCAAGAATATGCAACATTCTTGTGTATAGATAGCCAAGGTTATAGTGTAAGTATAAGTGTACATGTGATGCAGGGGAGTGCTTTGCATACATGACAGTGGTACACATCTTTCTTTTCAAAGACAGTGGTACATATATGCACTCACAAAACATTCTAATAACCGCCTAGAACTGCTCAAGAAACCCTAGATAGCAACACATTAAAGAATGGTGGACATGAGTATCTCCGTGAGAAAGTCGATCCTCTGCAGCCTCTCCTCCAGTCCCAGCTTGGATGAGGCATCGTCACTCGCTCCCTTTCTCCACCTGGGAAACAAAAGTCACTCAGCATCTAGTCCGATACAGAACTACTCGGGAGCTACTGAAGATCTGAATTACCTCTGATCATCTGGGACCTTTACAACACCATTCTCAGCGTTGGTATCGCCTGGGATCGCATCGTCGGTTTGTGCAACGCTGCAGATGAACTGGGAGAGCAGTGGGTCAGGCGCAGGCTCTTGGTAGGGCCTGCCGCTCATCCTGTAGCGCTGGGGATCTTCAAAGTAAGAGTTCACTTCATACGTTGCTGTTCCCGTCCTAGATGCTGAGTTGGTAGCAGCTGCAGGCCATGAGCTTGGCTTGGAAGGTTTCCTCCTCTGTCATGAATAACCAATCAGTTCATGGCCATTGTGAAAGACTAGAACATGGACTGCTACTAGTCTCTGTAGAGAAAAAGGTTTGAAGTAGCAGTAGCAGAGGTACCTTGAGAAGATGCGAGTGCTGAACTCTGAAATGTGCAGCCATGTCTTTCCCTAGATTGTTGGCACAGATCGGGCAAACCTGAAAGGTCATCAGTAAACCGTTACTTAAAATTTGCTACTAGTATTTCAGTATTCACATTTCATAGGCTGTCATCATTAATAGGTGTTAGGACTTGTAGGTGGAAAAGAAAATTAGGTATATGAAGAATGACCAAACGGAGAGAGTTTTCAGGTTGCACTGAGATTCAGAAACTGTCTGAAGAAAGGAACCCCCTATTATCATTTATCATACTAGCTTAGATACTAGTGCGATTAGAGACTAGCAACTGTACCATGATTTTTAAAAGCATATAGAAAATTGATTGATTAGGGAGCAATGAAGTTGCAGACTTACAGCATTTCTGGTGTCAAAGCAATGCTCCTCCTGAAGGTGGTTGCAGATGAAGGGAACCTCAACCTCGATGTAGCAGAAAGGGCAAGGGAAGTACTCCCACAACTCCCCATCTTCTGCAATAAATAAATAAATAAATAAATCCACAATAATCAGCTAAAGCGGCAGTATTTTGCAAGTTTAATCTGATAGCAGTAGTAGTTTTTTTTCTTCGTTCAAATGATTTCTTGAATTGAAGAAAAAGGCGCAGAGTTCCCCTTTGAGTCTCCCATCCCACTGCAAATCTTTTTTTGTTGCTATATTATATATAAAGCTCCAGATTCCTACTTGAGATGAGTCTCCTTAATTTATCACAGGAAAGAGAAAGGAAACACGATAAAGAAAATTAATTTTCTTGTTTCCCTCGAGGGAAATTATATTCTTGTTGCATCTGATGAAATAGAATCAAACAGACAGAACCCACTTGGAACGTTTCCAAAGCAGCAGTAAGATTAAGTTACGGAAAAAAATAAAAGGACAAAAGAAATTGCAGATTCAAGAATCAAAGAACTGATTTCTTTCTTGAGATCACCCAGAGATCGGTAGAGAGAAACTGAAGGGGGGCTAAATTCAGAAACCAAACAAACAACGGAAGAAGCATGCCTGGATCAGACAGACAGACCTGCCGGATGGGGTGGAGAGGGGCCATGCCCATATGGTGGTGGCGGCGGCGGCTGGTGCCTGCCTCTGTCAGCAGGGAGGAAGCCATAGTTGTAGCAAGCCTCCACCTCCATTGCTGCTAACTGCCTCAACAAGGAGGAGGAGAAAGAGGGGGGGGCACAGACTGAAGAGCTAGAGCAGCACATGCAATGCAACGACTATAGAGCTGAGCATAAAGGGAGTGGAGACTGGTTGGATCATTCAGAGTTGCTCGGCCTCGTGTGTGTTTATATATACGACTGGCTCACAACCGCCCTGCCTTTTCAGTTGTGGCCACATAAACAAAGAGCATTGGGGGGGTTCTCTTGTGTTATTGGTGACTCAAAAGTTTGTTTATTTACATAGAAAAGGAGAGGAGACCAAAAGCTACGAAAAGGAGACGAGGCGACAAGGATGCAAAAGGAGAAGGAAATTCTGTTTCTTGAGCGCCAGCTATTCCATTAGCTTAACTACTTAATAAGCTGCGTGAGGCGCAAGGAATGTAACCCCTCTTCCTAGAATCGCTTTCAAGCTAGAATTCAGTTCAGTTCATCAGGTACTAATAGACTCGACGGCGACTGATTGTAATTAAGAGACAAGTAGATAGAGGTAGCTCAAATTAAGGGTCTGTTTGGAAGGCTGTTTGGAGGGGCTAAAGTTAAGTGCTAAACTTTAGTACCTATCAGTACTCATACATTTGCTAAATGCTAAAGTTTCTAAATTTTAGTTAAACTTTAGTCTATCCTATTAGCACTTCTATTTGGATGCACTAGTACTAAAATTTAACACTTTCATCTATTAGCGCTTGGATTCAAACGGAGTCCGGTACTGAAGATCAGCTGCATGCAGGTTGCTTGGTTATATGCTTGCTGTGGCCAAGCCCAAAGCCAAAGGTGGTGGACCAGCATGCTGCAGCATTCCTGCATGCCAAGTCGGAGTTCTCTGTCTCCCACACCACATGGCTGCCTCAGCATACACATACACTAGTTCATCAGTTGAGTTCCGTCCCATCCTATCAAAGTGAAACCTGCAGTGGAAATCAGCAGCTATAGAGGGTGGGGTGCAAGATCATCGGGGCCTGCGAACGCACGAGCGGCCTCCTCTCCTCTCCTCTGGAAGCTAGCTACCTACCGATCTAATCCATTGCATTTTTTTTTCTTTTCTAAACGGGCACACCAACAACACCATTTGAGTACAACTAACTTGAAAGCATTTTCCACCGATGAAAAAGCGATTGACTAAAGCATTTTGGTTCTCCGATAGATCCTGTTTGATGAGACGTGAATAGCTACTAAACTGGAAAGCTGATGATTTCTTCTTTGCTAAATAATGCTGCTTTCTTTGCTTGTGCCTGTCTGTAACCAAGGAATGAATGAACGATAATGCAGGGCAGCCAGGTGCGGTGTGGTGCCTGGACCGCATCTTGTCTTTCCAGTCAGCAAGGGATGGGAGCCTGCCCTGCCCTGCTTGATTTTATGTACGGCTCATCTATGTGCGCAGAAATTAAAGCTACCATGGACTTTGATGAAAAAAACAATATGCTGAAAGCAAGCGCAAGCAGTTAGTTGTTTGTGGCCACTCGCTCGCTGCAGTCGGAGACAGCTCAGCGATCAAAGTGACTGCTACTAGCTTTTACTTGTTCCTCTCCTGCATTGGCAGACTCAAAGTTCCTTGTGTGCATCGATCTGCTACAAGCATGCAAGAGCCTCGATGAACAAAGTGCAATCAACATGTAGTACATTTTAATGCTGCTGCACTGCATAGCTATATATCCAAATGCAATTTGACCTGATCGACCCACCAGAAACTAATTAATGAAAAGGTTGTTGATCCAGTCATATATATGCTATGCGTGACAAATTAGAAAGGAATTATATACGTGTGTGTGTGTGTGTGTGTCAATTATTAGATTAATAAGGTAGCAGCAGCAGTGAAGCAAGCAACTACTAATAAGTCGGCCATGCATGCTGTTGATATTGCTGTCCAGATAGATGATCATCACCCTTCATCAGATTCTCTGACCACACACACATCTGTACGTCCAACCTCCCTAGCTCTTGACCTAACACCACAGCTAAGCCCCCTTGCCATTAGCTGACAAAACCTTCTTTTAATTAACCACATGATTAGCTTTTTACCTAATTATTAGTCTTGCTTGCATCTCTTAGGTAGGTTTTGGTCACTCGATCGTTCCTGTATTAAGTTCTTCGTTTAATTTGCGCCTTCAAATAAAATCTCCCCTTATTTGAACCCTGCTGACAAATTAAACTGAATAATGACCTCTTTATTTGCATCGGTCTGAAGAAACATAAGCAGCAGGCTGAATTAGTTCCAACAAGTGTTACATATCACTCTTCTCTGCATTTTTCTTGATTCAGCAACTGTTGGACAGCAAAAGGCAATGCAAAGCGGATCGAAACTGTGCGAAAAAGTGCCTTTCTCAGTTCTCACCCTAGCTAGCTAGAAGCCGGCGAGCAAGTGACTGACCTGGTGATGACTCAGCTCCATCACTAAGCTGTCACCTTTCTGCATGTGTTCCCATTCCATATGCTGCGTCGCCTTCTTAATATTCAATGTTTCTTCGTCAGAAAGAAAGTTGAATCTTTTTGTTTACAACATACTACTATACTAGGGCACAATATATGCCCACTGATCAAAATGGACCAATCTGGCTGGGAATGTTGTTCATGCTCTTGCCTGCTGTTCCTAACTACGGTCATCGTGCATGTTCTTCTTTTAGTTTTTTTAATTACATGGTACAACTCAGATATAGCTACGCAAACCCTACTTGAGGGGTTCAGGGACCCAGGGTCTCCAGCAGGCCCATTTACTGCTGGAACTTTGGATGGCTTAAGACCACGCGTGGATCAAACGGGTGCCCTCCTGGGCCGTAGTTTTCTCCGGACCATCCAGACCCACGATCGGTCGGCTAGAGCCCCGGCCCGCGTCTCCAAGTAGGGGACGACCATGGCCTAGATCTGTACTATCGTTCTGACCTAAGACATCAACCGAACTCCACCACGCACGTGACACTTCTTCTAATTGACGAGGTCGGGGGCCAGCCGGACCTCGCACACCCACAGTCCGCGAGGCAGGTGCCGAGGATAAGAACGGACGCACCAGTCAACTACCATACAGAGCCAACCATTCCCCTCACAGGGGTTATAGTCCCTCTTACTGCCGCTGCAAGAGGATACTATTTCACCTGCCCGTCCTCCCAAGGGACGGGACACAACGTCATCACGACACGGCGGACACGCCTCCATCACAACGGAGTGACGGGGCATAGCACCAGGGACGGAGCGTGACTACCGCACCGTACTTATCGTCACACGCTCACCCCCGATTGATGAAGCATGATGCATAGGGATAAGATGAGACGGCCACCCCACGATGAAGGACTTGGACGGTGGTCATTGGGAAGGCCTCGACTGATGAAGCTGGTGACCTCGACCGGCGAAACAAAGAGCACCCTCTCTCTTTCTACCTTATCTTTCTTTAGCTCTCCGTTATGGAGACCCCCTTAACTATAAAAGGGAAGGTCATCCGCCTAGGGGGTAGGATCATCGACACAATATCATCCACTCGCAAGCTTGTAACTCCCCTAACCCTCACGAGCATCTAGGCTCAAGCAATACAAACGACCGACCCCCAACTGAACGTAGGGCACGATTGCCTGAACCAGTATAAATCTTGAGTTATCGTGTGCTAGATCACATCTGACCACGACGCGCGATACACACTTTGAGTAGGTTTAGTAGTCGGTTATTTTCGAAACCGACACTACCTCTATGAGCATATTTGAAGATTGAGCTGGCAAATCCTCGAAATCGACGAAGTCACTGCAGGCGCCCCGTTGTCGAACGTCGCCTACCACTGGAAGCACAACGCCGTTAAATTCTAGAAAATTCATTTCCACGGGAAGTCGAACCTAGCTAGGATCTCAGATGCTACTGAAACTCCTGTAACCACCACGCTACATGCCTTTTGTGTCTTGTGTAGCAACTAATCTGCGCTTTTTGATGTTTTCATTGGATGCTTAATAGGCCCTACCCACTGAATGGCCAGCCATTTGCTTGCAGTTTTTCTTTTTGTTGAGCATAGTGTGTGTTCAGTTCACTTCAATTCCTTGATTCCTATCAATTCTTCGAGTTTTTTTTTCAAAAAGAGGATTAAAAAAATTAAAATTCGAAAAATGGGTGCCAGTTGGGAATATTTTGAGAAATGGGCACCTCCCGCCCGCTGAACGGGCGGGACGCGTGGGGCCGGGGACCTCCCGCCCACCCAGCGGGCGGGAGGTTCCCCGAGGGCCTCTTCGCAAATATCTTATTTGCGAAGAGGTCCCTGCGAGAGCATCCCGCCCAACCAAAGGGCAGGATGTTGTGCTGAGGGGCATCCCGCCCTTTGGTCGGGCGGGAGGTCCCCCCCTCGGCTATATAAGCCCCAACCTGTCTCGAAAATTTTATTTTATCCAGCAAAAATCAGAAAAAAGAGAAAGAGAGGAGAGGAAGAGAGAAGAGGAAGCGGCGAAGCCCTGTTCACACGTCGATTTGGAGGTATATTCTCATTCTAGCCGTATAAGTACTTGAAAATAACTATAATTTAGGAAATATTTCTTAGATTAGTTATATTTTGAATAGTTTTAGTATTTTCATTTGTTTTTAGTATAATTTATATTCTGAATAGTTTAGAATCTGTATGGATTGAGAATGAACCCAAGGAGAAGCGGGCGTTACTTTATGATACCGATGGTGCAAGGTACGGCATAATTACCACCAACTTCGCCGAGGTTTACAATTGGGTGCTGCGAGGTGTTCGTGGGCTTCCATTGGTTGCAATTGTGGAATTCATCGTCTGCGGGTGTACCGATTACTTTAGGGAGCGGTTCACTAAAAAACAGGTATTCATGCGAGATCCTGACAGAAATTTTGGATTCATGGTAACAGAATATATGAATAAGAAGGCAGAAAGCGCCCGGCTACACCACGTACGGCAATGTGGTACACAGGAGCTCAAGTTTGAGGTATCTCCTAAAGACAGGGCGCGACGTGGCATGAGACGTCAAACTCCTGTAAAGGAGTGCATTCTCAAGTTTGATGGAACTTGTTGTTGCTCATGCATGAGGCCCAAGTTGCTGCACTTACCTTGTTCTCATGTAATGGCTGCTTGTGCGGATATTCGACATCCTGTCGATATATATGTTTCCCATTACTTCAGAAAGGAGACAATTGCCAGCACCTGGCAGTATGAGATCTATGGGTTCCGTTTGGTTGGATCGTTCACTGAGACAGCGAATCCTGTTATATATATATATATATATATATATATATATATATATTCCAGACCCAAGATCATCACGGGTTCAGAGAGGGCGCCGTCAGACACGACGTATTCGTAATGATATGGATGAGTCAGAGCTTCGTCCGAGGATACAGCGCTGCAGTGCATGTAATCAGATTGGACACACGTATAAACGTTGTCCAAACAATGATGCTGGCCCCAGTTCTGCTGAAGCTGGCCCTACAGGTGATGCTACAGATGGAAGACCTCCGGTTGCATCGAGTGGGAGACGTCGCCGATCGAGTGCTAGTGCGTCATCAGGCATCATTTAGTTGCAATTTTATTCGAACGTTGTTTGCTCATGTATAATATTTGCCGCGTTGAGATTGTATCACACCTGGATGTGTATTTGTAATATTTGCCGCATTGACTGAAGACAGAATATTTAGATTCTACGTTGCAAAACGTTATCGTTTAACTATCTTCGTACGAGTTTTACATACCGTAATCTTCTTTGTAAAATTGAATTAAAATTATTGCATACATAAGAGTATGGCGAATAAATCTTGTATTTCAAAAAAGTCTGAATTTCAAATAGATTGTGAAACATAAATTCTAAAAAAATATAACAAAAATCATAACAAAAATCACAACCAGGGGACCTCCCGCCCGCTGGCCGGGCGGGAGGCCTGCTTCAGGGACCTCTTCGCGAATAAGAAACTTTTCTTATTCGCGAAGAGGCCTCTGGAAATTTTTTTCGGACCTCCCGCCCGATGGGTGGGCGGGACGTTCCGTTCCGCCCGTTCAAAGGGTGGGAGGCACCCATTTTTCTAATTTCTCCCATCCGGCTCCCTTTTTCGAATTTTTTTATCCCCTTTTTTTAAAAAAACTCTCAATTCTTCTGCCAAAGTTACTTGGGCCCTATTCACAGGAAAAATGTTATTTGGGCCCTATTCCTCTTTGCAAGAATGACCCAGCCCATGTTTACCCTGGCCGCCGCCGCTGTCTATTCCCCATTCCTGGCCACCAAGCAAAGCAAAGCAAACCCCTAAACCCCACGGCGCCAATGGCGGCGCTTCCCTCCCTCCGCCGCCTCCTCGCCCTCCGCGGCAACCGCTTCCTTGCCCACCGCCTCCTCCTCTCCACCGCCACCGCGACGACACCCAACCCCCCTTCCCCTGAGGCCGTGATCTACAACCTCCACAACCTCTCCAATGACTCCTCCCGCGCGCTTGCCTTCTTCCGCCGCTCCGCCGCCGCCGGCCAGCCCGTCTGCTCCGCCGCATACAACATCATGCTCCGCACCCTCGCCTCTGACCCGTCTTCCGCCCAGCGCCACTTCTGGCCCTTCCTCCGCGAGATGCAGGAGGCTGGTCACTCCGTCGACCAGGGCACCTACCTCGCCGCCCTCGCATCCTTCAAGAAGGCAAGCCTCTCCGCCGACTACGCCGCCCTCACCGCGCACTACAACAAGTCCCGGGAAGAGGCCAAGGGCGGCACCACCACCTCCGCCGCCGCCGAGGCCGTCCGGGAGCTCGACGGCGCGGACCTCGATGGGAAACTGGGCGCCATCGGCCTCCTTCCGCTCACGGAGACCGCCGTGGCCAAGGTGCTGCGGGAGCTGAGGGACCATCTCACCAAGGCTCTCGCCTTCTTCCGATGGGCTGGGCGTCAGCAGGGGTACAAGCACGCCTCGGTGGCCTACAATGCCATGGCAAGGGTGCTCGGACGGGAGGAATCGATGCCAGAGTTTTGGGACTTGATCCAGGAAATGAAGGCCGCGGGGATCCACGTGGATATCGACACTTATGTCAAGCTGTCCAGGAACTTCCAGAAGCGGCATATGCTCAAGGAGGCTGTGGAGCTCTACGAGCTCATGATGGATGGTCCTTTCAAGCCAGCCCAGAAGGATGGGCCGCTGATCATCAGGCGTATCTCGCTGGCTCCGTCGCCAGACCTGGACCTTGTCAATCGGGTTGTCAGAAAGTTTGAGGCCGTGTGGAACAAAAAGACCAAGATGTTGTTTGATGGGATTCACAGGGCGCTCACGAGCAATGGGAGGTTTGATGAGGCTGCAGAGGTTGTGCAGAGGATGAGAGCCCAAGGCCACCAGCCAGACAATGTTACATATAGCCAATTGGTGTATGGTCTCTGCAAGGCTGACAAGTTGGATGATGCTCGCAAAGTATTTGATGAAATGGAGGCTGAAGGGTGCATCCCAGATTTGAAGACTTGGACCATGTTGATCCAAGGGCACTGTGCGGCTGGAGATGTGGACAGAGCTCTGCAGTACTTGACGGAGATGATAGACAAGAACTTGGATGCAGACGCCGATTTGCTGGATGTGATGGTCAGAGGTCTTTGTGGCCATGAAAAGATTGATGCTGCTTACACTTTGTTTGTTGAGATGGTGGACAAGGCTCACCTGAGGCCTTGGCAAGGCACTTACAAACGCGTAATTAATGAGTTGCTGAGGATAAAGAAGCTCGACGAGGCACTGGCCCTTCTGAGGTCAATGAAAGCCCTCAGGTTTCCACCTTTCACGGAACCATTCCCTCCTTACATTGCTAAGCACGGGACGGTTGAAGATGCAAGGGACTTTCTCAAGGCCTTGACAGTGATGAATACTTGTCCAGCACCTGCTGCCTACCTGCATGTTCTCAAGTCGTTCTTTGCAGAGGGGAGATATTCTGAGGCTCAAGATTTACTGTACAAATGCCCTATCCACATCCGCAAGCACCCTCATGTCTCTGAATTGTTTGAATCTATCAAAGTTGAGAGTGCTTCTTGACTGGAGTTGAAGCAAGCAATGGTTGGTGAGATTATGGTGAAAGCTAAAGCTTAGCCTTTTGTCATTGTTGAGTAACCTTGGTTTTGGTTTGGTATTTATAGTTTGATGAGAATAAGTAGATGAGGTTTATCTTTTACCAGATATCTTTTAAGGATGTACCACTCAACTAAGTTGAATTTCAGGATATACCACTCCCATGTCTCCCTGATATATTCCCCTATAACTTGACTTAGGAGGGTGGCATATCCTCAGAACTGATGTTTTTCTTTCTATTAAGAAGCAGTTGTTGTTTCCCACAAAATGATCGAAATGGATCAAAGCACTTGCACTTAGAATTTGAGCACCATGTTGTTCTGCTTTGTAGATTGTGAACCATTCTCAGTTTCAAAATAATTTTGGAACTGTAACCATCAGTAGGATTACTTGTGTACCTTGATATAAACACTTGTTTGTGTAATCTTAACTACATAAAACTCAATAGTTGATCTGGTGGTGTATCTGACAACTTTATCCAGTATATGTATATGTACTGTGGAGCTACAGCTCCAGATGTCCAGGGCCTATGAAGGTGCTATATGATCCATTGATGATTTGATTTAATGGGGAAGTCAAATGAGCATGCCAAGATTATTCAACTCAAGTTCTTACAGCCTTCTTGTCAAATCTATTTTGTCAACACATTTTTTCTTAACTGATAATTGGAATGGCTAACATTTAGTTTGATGAGAATAAATAGATGATGTTTTCTTTTATTAGATATCTTTTAAGGATATTACCACACAAGTAGGTTAATTTTCAGGATTTGCCACTCCCATATGCCTCACTGGCATATTCCCATGTAACTCGACTTAGGAGGGTGGCAAGTGGCACATCCTCAAAACTGCTGTTTTTCATTCTAACATCATTGCAGTTATGTCAGTTGGTTTTCCGTACAAAATGACCCAAATGAATCAAAACACTTGTACCCATATCTTGAGCACCATGCTGTTATGCTTTGGACCATTTTCAGTTCCAGAGTAAGGTTAGAATACTGTAACCATCAGTAGTGTTACTTGTGTTACCTGGCCACCTTAATTACATACAACTCAGTAGTTGATCTGGTGTAATATCTGTGATGTATCTTGAACTTGACAATTTTATTATGCAAATATATCATGTAGTTACAGCTCCAGATGTCCAGAGCCTATGGTGCTATTTCATCGATGATTTAATTTACTTCCACCTGAAGTTTTTACAGCCTTCTTGTCAAATCTGTTTTATCAGCACAGTTTTTCTTAACTGATCATTAGAATGGCTAATATTTAGAAGAATTCTTTAAAATCTTAGCAGTCCAAATAGAAACAAGTCCAAATAACAGGATCATAATAGTGCCACATATGTAAAGTACTCCACACATCAGTCTTGCAAATAATAGTGCCACATAATTACATTACATTCTTATTCGTAGTAATAGCAACAACGCCATGGTTACTTGACTCTGCAAGTATCCAAGGCTGCAAGCAACATCCGTTATTGAAAGTAGGACCTACTATAGAGACAGAGCATAAGTAGATACTGTTGACTAGATGGACCATGACACTTCTAAGTAGAAGCTGGATACATGGTTGTGCTCTTCTGTAGTGCCCAAGCCCTATGCTTAAGCTTGATGAACTCTGAAGCTACTGTGTCCACATCCGTATTCTTCTCATCTTTCATATGGTTGCCATGCCCCAACTTGTCAGCAGTTCCTGGTGCTCTCCCATCCTTCATAGCATTAGCTTGGTTGTCCTGAAATTTGATGTGTTTCCTCTGGGCATGGAAACGAAGGGGCTGAGCTTGAGACATTGGTACTTGGCTCCTTGCTTAAAGGTATCGAGGGAGCCCTAGAAGGGTGGGAGTTGCCGAATTGGTTTGCAGCTGGGATGTTGTTCTGTCCTCTTTTATAGGCCCAAGGTTTTTTCATTCGCTTTGAAAGGATAACTGGGCATCTTATTCTCTCTTCACAAATTAAATCGAATCTTTTGTGTTTTTCCTTGTTCTCATTCTTCATTCAATTTTGTTGGGTGTCACATGACTTAATTGTCATCCCTTTAGTAGATCAGCTGATTTCGCTAGCTAATGTTAGTTCCTAAGAATGCTTCTACTCTCCTGTCTAAAAGGAAGCGTCGGGTTATTTTCCTCTTCAGCGATGAAAGATTCTCTTTTATCTCTTGTCTCTTTCAGAATGAATAATTGGATGCTTTTTCAGGTGTTAGTCGTCGTTTCATGGTGCTGGTTAATATCCGTGATCCTAAAAGGAGTCTAACCGTTGCTTTCCGTCTATCTGCAGAGTTGCTCACCTAGACGGATTTGGGATTTGCTGCTGTCAGAGGAGCAGGGAAGAGGAAGAGATTGCACGAGTGAGGTCCAGCCCTCCAGGTTTGACGGAGTTTGGCATGATGTAGATTGGTACCAGAAAGCAGTGATGCATACTCCAGTGGGTTTCTCTTTTAGAGATGCTGCACTGACAATATATGCAGAATATTTATCGCGTGGGCATCTTGGCGGGACCTTTATTCCCATTGAAATGAAATTGCAGGAAGCCTGATTTCAACGATCAAGGGCATTCGAGGCCGATGCCAAAATCGCCAACGTGAGTCACACGGTTGGCATGCATGGGAGCTGGTGGTCGCAATCTCTTGGATTGGTGGTCGTGTTGTCAGTTTGTCAGAAAATTGAATCACGCATTAGCTATCTCCGGTCCTGAAACTGCTGAGATCTAGTCCTTTTTTTTACTGTCCTGTGCTTCCCTCTCGTTGGTCACTTCCACGCTGTTAAGGTTATGTGGCGGGCTCCCATTGTTCGCTTGTCCTGCCATGAATCATGAATGTGTGTTTTCTGGTTGTGTCCTCTCGCTCCCAATGGAGTTCTGCAAGAAAAATGTGGATGGATGGTGTGGCGACAAGATGAGGTGGTTGGGAAAGGTTATCTGAAACAATTTCCGTCTGCATGGTGTATTTTGGTTTGCCGAGACACAACAGAATTCAGCTGTTTGGTTTAGCTCCATCATCATGTCATGTGCCTGTCACCAACCCAAACGCAGATGTCTGCAAGTCCAGTTTCCTTTATTCTAAGAAAAAGACGATGAGAAGACCAAAATCATCAGGGACTGAAAGAGGCATGTATCGAATTCGTAACAAGAGCAGAGTGAAATGCAGGAATCACGACGAAATAGAATGGAGGCATCAGACGGTGAGCCTCGTCACCGTTCCATCCTCCTTTCCTACTACTCGCTGCCTGCCTGCCTGGTGCTGGTGATTAAGGGTTCCGGCACCAAGAGTTCGTGCTGTGCCTGGTGCTGTGAGCTTACTGTAGACAGGCTCCGGGAAGATGCTGGCCTATCACTTTTTCTGCAAGCACTGGTTGTCGTCCCCACAAGGGAGTTTGGCATACAGGTGACTGCTGCTGCTTACCGAGTTGCTTCCCTAATTGCACTGCTCCAAGGTCACCAAGGTTGCCAGACTAATCGCAGCCAAGGCCTGCACCGTCATGGCTCTGCTTGTATTTTGGTGGATTTGTGTCTATGTCAATGCTTGATTAGTTAGGACCATGTTGATAAAATAAATGGCTATTCAATATTGGAGGTAATGTCATGAAAAGGAAACTAGCTAATGCTGGCATGCAAAGGGTAGTGCTATTTAATTTTTTTTCTTTACCTCTGCTGTGATGTACGGATGTGTTCATGCCGACAATATTGGTAAAATTTCCAGGCAGAGCCCCTTGCAATAATTGTAGCTACAGTGCCAAGATTGTGTCAAATGAATAGCCATCCACAAGGAAGTCCTGAGCAATTATGTTGATGTTGAATGAGTCTTACCGAACCAGAGAAGTAGTGCATAGCCTCACCTTTGTGTTCTATCACATAACTCCAGAACCTATTTTCTTAGTCTGAGAGATCAAAGAAGGCTGGAAATCCTCCTTCAACCACCGTTATTGTTGCGTTATTGATGTGCTTCTGCTGGAAGAAGATATGGATTTTAATGCTCGAGCTGCCTAAGTGCCTTCTGAATTCCTTGTTTGAAGCTCAAGCCTTGGTTTCATCAATTGAAAACCATCACAGTTTGGGCTACAGTATTTGTATGTTCACATATACTATTCCCCTGCAGGAAGTGAAGGGAAGAGGCTTCCTGCTAGTTTCAACGGTCATAGCAAGCTGAGGGTTTGACCTTCCTAAGACAGCGATCGACTATCTGCACCGTGCTGGAAGAACCGGGAGAGAACCATTCTCCTAGTTAGAATGCGGCGTGGCAACCCTCATAACAGAGGATGAGCACTTCGTGCTACACAGATTTCAGAATGAGCTCAAGTTCCATTGTGAAGAGCTGCCCCTTGAGCTCATGCTCACTTTCAACTTGTGATGTTTATCTTGAGGCCGGATGTAAATACTATATATGTTTATGAAATGATATTTATATTGTAGCAAAGTTGGTAATGATTTATACTAACATTCAAAATTTGCCTTAAATCTAAAGTAAATTCATTGGATTATAGATCATTAGTAAACGACAGCTGCTGCTGTTTATTTGTCGGCTAAACAAAAACACGATTAAACCTGAAGCATTCATGTCAATTTTCAAGCTTTGTCAAGTTATTCATGCGAAAATATAGAACAAGAAAAGAAAGAAACCACATTCCATAAGCAGTATGGGTAACAAGTGGGCAGTCATGATACTCTAGTCTGGTATCACCATCAATTGTTTAGATTATAACACAAACAAATTGTAGAGGAGGCAAATTCACATGAACTAGGAAAGTTTGGGCGGCACCAGGTCTAGCATGAATAGAAGTGCGATAAACTGGATGGGGATCGCAATGGAGCAGGCGGCTTGTTAATTTATTGTTGAGGCTGCAGCAACTTGGAATCGCAGGCCACGATCTTCACCTTGCTTAGTGTTTCTGAGATCTCCTCACTCCTGAAGGTTGCATCAGTTAAAATGAAGGTCCAGACATTGTCACAGAACCTGTAGGTGTGCAGATGACCCTGTACAGAGACAAGGAAAGCCATTACAGATCTCTTCTCATAGGGTTTTAAATGCCAAATGAAAAAGAAAAAAAAAATACTAAGCCGGGGAAGCTATTAGTCTGAAGCCACAGATGTATAAGACAATTTGGAAACTGATTTTAAAGGATTTTGAAAACCACCCAACTTACGGGCTGTAGAGTATTACCAAGAGGACAATCCACATATTAGAGCTTCCATAATTTGTGCAGACCGCATACTAAAAGGCAATCCACATAGCAGCCAGAACAAGGGGGAAAATGCAGTGATATGAATCAACAGGGAGGCTGGGCATAAGATATCTACCTTGATGTTAACCTTGCTCTTGACCTGACTCTCCAGCGCTTGCGTCATGGACTAATTGAACGCAGAAGGGGAGGATCAGATCGAACAGCAACTAAGCAGACAGAAGGAGGCGGTAATCTGAAGACTGTCACAAACCTTGTCGAACTGCACAAGGACTTGAATGGCGAGCTCGGGGCTGACGGCCCCGCTGGAGACGAGGTCGTCCAGCGTCTCGGTGAGGCAGGTGCCGATGGTGGACCTCCGGTAGAGCTCGAAGGTGGCCATCCCCTGCACGGCAACACGCCACCGCGCCGCGGACTAATTGTTTGAGGCTACCAGATAGATCGGGACGGGGACGGATCGGACGAAGATGATTGGGGATCTGGAGCTGGAACAGCGGGTGGAAGGCTCGACGCGGAGCACGGAGGGATCAAGCAGGGTGGGGGTGGGGGTGGGGACGACACGGGGGGGAAGAGTAGGAGGAGGAATTCGAAATCTGAGTGCTTATATACGGATGGAGCAAGAGGGGGAAGAGCAAGATGATGATGATGGGTTTATTGTGCATGTTTTATCACAAGCAGTGTTTATTGTGCATTAAACCAGCATCTCTATAGTTATTGCTATTTCAATCACTTCTGTCCCAAGTCAAATTTCCCATTCAGCCTTGGCCTAGCTAGTTTAGAAGAAAGAATAAGTAGCAGTAAATTAAAAGTAATTTCCTGAAAAGTACTCGCTACTCGCTACCAGTTTGTAGAATAGATATGGCTGCTGCCGAGATGCCGCCGTTGAGCGCCGTGCACGTGAACAAGCCCCTCGCCGCCGCCAACCGCCTCATGGCCCACCGCGCCCCGCTGCTGCTCTCCGCCGCCAGCGCCGCCATGGTCGCGGCGGACCTGACGCTCCTGTTCCTGTGGGCGCTGTCGCAGTCGGGGCTGTGGCGGCCCGTGTCGCGCGCCGCCTTCCCAGAGCGGCTGCTGGCGGCCCGGCGGCGGAGCCAGCTCCCGGGCGTGGACGTGCTGGTGGTGACGGCGGACCCGGCGCTGGGGGTGATGAACACGGTGTTGTCGGCCATGGCGCTGGACTACCCCGGCGCGAGGCTGAGCGTGTACCTGTCGGACGACGCCGGGTCGCCGCTGACGCTGCTGGCCGCCCGCAAGGCCTACGCCTTCGCCAGGGCCTGGGTGCCCTTCTGCAGGAAGCACTCGGTGCAGTGCCCGTGGCCCGACAGGTACTTGGGCGGCGGCGGCGACGACGAGGACGGCGGAGGCGATTGCGGTGGTGGTGAGGCCGCCGCCGAGGAGAGGCGAAGAATCAAGGTACGTTACGTTTACGTATGTGCAACCGTACCAGCAGGCATCTTGTTCTTGTCATATCCGATCCACATCTATCAGTGATGAGTCCCATGTGCTTGCTACTCATCATGTGGATGCATATGCGATGCGACAAACAGCGAGTTGCCGTCGATCGGGAAGGAAAGAAAAGAAACCACATGAATACGATGAGCACCAACCAATTTTAATTTATTTATTTCTCTATGTCGCCGTTCTTTTCTTCCTTCTGATTACTGCTGTATATATACATCTTATTAATTATCTGCAGAAAATGTACGAGACGTTCAAAGGGGACATAGAGGACGCCTGCAGGAAGAGGAGCTGCTGCTGGACAAAAGAAGAACGCCAGGATCACGATGCTTATGTCGAGGTAGTATGTAAGCTAGCCATGATATATCTGAACAATCTGATCAGATCGATCGGTTGATCCATGCATCGATCCACCTGTTCGATCATGTCCGCAGATCATAACTGCCGCCGGCGAGGAGGAGGACGACCGCCGCCGCCGCCATCACCATGACGAGGAGGAGGAAGAGGAAGAGGAAGAGGAAGAGACGAGGATGCCGTTGCTGGTGTACGTGTCCCGTGAGAAGCGGAGGGCGTCCCCGCACCACTTCAAGGCCGGCGCTCTCAACGCCCTGGTATCAATCCATCGCATCATCGATCATTTATGTACGTTCACGATTCATGATGATGTCGTCGTCGTCGTCAGCTTCGGGTGTCGAGCCTTGTGAGCCACGCGCCCTACGTGCTGGTGCTGGACTGCGACATGTCCTGCAACACCCGCGCCTCCGCCCTGGAGGCCATGTGCTTCCACCTCGACCGCTCCCCGCCGGCGCCGGACAACCTCGCCTTCGTGCAGTTCCCGCAGATGTTCCACAACCTCAGCCGCAACGACATCTACACCAACGACCTCAGGTACGTCTTCGGGACTCGGTGGATCGGCCTCGACGGCCTCCGGGGCCCGCTCCTCTCCGGCACCGGCTTCTACGTCCGGAGAGACGCCCTGTACGGGGCCACGCCGCCGCCCGCCACGCAAGCAGGTGGCTACTTCTCGTCGTCCATGCTGGAGGCCGGCGAGCTGGCGACGAGGTTCGGCCACTCGGAGTCTCGGACCAACTCCTGGCGTCCCTGCGCAACCAGCTGCAATCGTCAACACCCAGGCCCAGCAGCTCCGCCGCCGACAGCCGACGTCGTCCTCTTCCTCGAGACGCCACGCTTGTGGCCTCCTGCGCCTACGAGGAGGGCACCGGATGGGGCGACCAGGTTGGGTTCATGTACCAGTCGGTGGTGGAGGACTACTTCACCGGCTACCGCCGCTTCTTTGCCCGGGGCTGGACGTCGGCCTACTGCTACCCGGCGAGGCGCCCGTTCCTCGGCAGCATGCCCACCAACCTCAACGACGTCCTCGTCCAGAACAAGCGCTGGATGTCCGGCATGCTCGCCGTCGGCCTCTCCAGACACTGCCCGCTCGCCTGTCCGGACCTCCTCGCCGTCTCCGTGCCCCAGGCCATGGCCATCGCCTACTTCGGCTTCCTCGCCCTCTACGCATTCCCGGTGCTCTGCTACGCCACCCTGCCGCAGCTCTGCTTCCTCCGCGGCGTCCCGCTGTTCCCCGACGCCCGGTGGTTCGCCGCCGCATTCGCGTCCTCGTTGCTCCAGCACCTGGTGGAGGTGTCTGTGGCCAACAGCAGGCTGGCGGTGCGGGCCTGGTGGAACGAGCAGAGGTTCTGGATGCTCAACGCCGTCACCGGCCAGCTCTTCGGCTGCGTCAGCGCCTTCCAGGACCTGCTCGGCGCGGCGGCGCTAGACTTCGACCTCACCACCAAGGCCAGCGACGGCAGCCTCTACCGCAAGGGCGTCTTCGACTTCACGGGGTGCTCCACGCTGCTGCTCCCGGCCACCACGCTCTGCGTGCTCAACGCCGCGGCGCTCGTCGGAGGGACCTGGAAGATGATGACCAGAGGCGGCGCCCGCGGCGAGCTGTTCCCGCAGCTCTTCCTCCTGAGCTACGTTGCGGCGTTGAGCTACCCGCTGCTGGAGGGGATGTTCCTCCGGCAGGATCCCGCAAGGGTTCCATGGCGAATCACCGCGCTCTCAGTGGCCTTCGCCGCCGTCCTGCTCGCCCTGTTTGGATGAGAGCTCAAAGGACAACTTGGCTTGGCATGGTTCAAATCTTTTACCTTTACCATGTTTTATTTTTGTTGGCAAGCATCAAGCATGTACTTTGAGGCTTTCATCAAACATTGATAGCATTCCTACTTCAGTCCAGATCAAATTAAGCTCATTCAGTACACTATTCCCACAGCTCAGTTTCACGCGCACATAGTAATAAAAGCACAACGGTGAGACAAAACAAACACTCAAGTGACTTACTTATCGAGTACAGGAATAGATGCAACATGTTAGATTATGCATGCCTAAACAACTCACAGCAATAGATAACCCTTAAACACAGGCATCGGATTCTAATGCATCGGATCACGTGATCCTGCTACTCTCTGGGAATCCCAGCACCAGGATCATACCGTGTAACGGTTCTTCGGACCTTTTTCCATCTTCTTTGCATCGTCCTGCAGCATAAATGGCCAAGTGAGAAACTTTACATGCCTTAAACAATGGGAACTGAGAAGAAAGGCAGGCAGGCTTTGGGTGCTACTCACATGGACGATGAATCCAATGGAGTCCTTGTAGTCCAGAAATTCCTTCCACTGCTTCCCGATGCTTACCTGAAGAAAGAGGGAAAATGTTCAGCACGTTTCGCTTAATTACTCCGAAAAAATGAAAATCATGTTGAGGACTCAACCATTTTACAATATTTTTTAAAAAAAACACTTTAGCGGTGATCAAGGTTTAGAAAGCCGATCCTGAACAATCACCTGGACCTGGCCCAGGAGCAGGGAAATGGCCAATTACTTGTCCAATCCAAGCCATGCTACTCTTTCTATTTTCATCATTTTCCTTCCAAACTTTCAATATTTTTTAGTTTCCAGAAACATCCCAGAGAAACTGGACATCAAGCCTCAAATTAACCAAACAATAATGTATTGGAACAGCTACACCCACCAGTATTTTTCCACCCCCCACTACCCATTGAATTTCCAGTTATCAGCTACTCAAAAGTAAAACCTGAGATTTGATGCCCTGGCACTGATGGACATTGTGCCACCAACAAAATAACAATTCGCGAGGAAACCCAACAACCACCCATAGTTACCCTCTCTCTTCTCCCTCATTGGGACTGACTGAGGACATGACACTTATAATAACAACTCTTCAACAAATAAGTCTTTAAAATTATGAACTGCTCTTCAGGATATCATATATAAGCTGAGAACCCTCCCCGAGTCAAATGATATGCAGCTAAAAACAAAAATCCTCCTTGAGTATACATTTGGAACAGGCACCTGATATAAATGGATCCACAGTGCAAGATTATAGCAACAACACACACATGCTTATATGTGATATCCAAATATGATCATTTTGTATTTATCATGATGCTGTGAATCATCAGAAAAGCATGATGCTTGTATACAAGAAAAGAAACAAAGCTGTCACACATGCATATTAGATAAGATGTCACTGCAGCACTCAATACCTGGGCAGCTTCATTAGCAGCATTTTTGGTCCAGATAGCTATTCTTTCCTGCTTACCACGCACGCTAACAACCGCTCCACAAATTTCATCACCATAATCGAATTGTTCGCCAATCATGGCCAATAGCTAAAGAAAAGGCATGTGACAAGATATAACATGGAGGCTATAATAAGGTTAAATATGCAAAGCAAATTTATCGTTTATAATTCCAAAAATACTTACAGTGTGCAGCCACATTGTGTCAGATTTTCCTCTGCCACAGCTGATGGTCCATTTACCGCCATTAGCACAAATAGGGTCTTCCCATTTTGGTTCAATCTTGTTCTTGAAGCAATGGAAGTCCGCTCCCACAATCAACTTGCTAGGGTGGTGAATATTATTGTAAAGGCTGAAAAAACACAAAAATGGTTAGTGTGCTCTTCTGGAATATATAAATGGATGAGAGCTAAAGTTGGATTAGGACGTAAAAGGAATGAAGCAAATATCACAAAATCCGGCAGATTCCTCAAGCAGCCACTCCATCAAGAAAACAGACTAAAGTAGTCATCCAGGGGTAAAAGGGGCAAGTTAAAGACTAAAATTATCGACATCTGCTACTCATGTATGTCCTTTCTTTTCATCAAATCTCCTGACTTCAATCCCGTGCAACACCCACTATAAAATTTTGTTGGACCTGACATGAAGTGATATCTTTTGTGAACAAAGCAGATTTCACAATCAAGGAAACAACAACCAAAAGAGTCAACACCCTAGTAAGCATGGCTCAGTGGATTGAATCGAACCTCTGAAGTCTGAGCAATACATCCTAAAGTTTTTGCAAAAAAAAAAGCTCAAAAAATAGAGCTATGAATCGAACCTCTGAAAATAAATCCCACTTTTAGTTAATATTAACTTTAGAATATAAAGTTTGCATTTGAGTACCCACAATCTGCCCTGGTGAACAAAGACTTGCAGCTAGGTGAGGAGGGTGGTGGGCCTTTTGAGAATGGCACCATACGATGCCGCTACTGAGCAAACAGCTAATATACATCAATGAAAGTCAGTAATTGTATAACAAACCAACAACTTCTTCTAAGATGACAAATGAGAAGGAAAACGTCTCCAAACAGTAGGGGGATTTGGGATATAGTGATATATTTAGAAAGAAGCCGTAAAGAGATGACTGGCGCTATCCTAAAGGAAGAGTAACCTTAAAATGCCTAGTTGCCAAAAGTAACTAGTAACGGTTTAAACAAGGCATGGTGGCTTAGAGTTTGCCAGTTTAGTTGTGTAATTTGCAATAGCAGTTAGGTCTTGTAGCTGAGCACAAAAGCGGTGAATATTTTTGCAACCGATGCGCTTCAAAGAGACGTCAAGGCATGGAAATCTGCCGTGACAAATAATTTTCGTCTCTCGTCGATCCTAGAAACTAGTGCCGGAGATTCAATGAGAAGGATCAGAAAGTAATATAATTAGACATCCCAGATCCGCGGACTAGTATTTATATGTATTGTAAATCTGACTATGGCGAGGCTAGGGAAATTGATGGGATCAGCAAACCTGGGGTCAACTTTCCATTCCAGGTCGTAGTGAAGGAGGAGAAGGGGGGCAGCGGAAGAGGAAGAGCATGCGGAGGCATGGAATCACGTACCCCCAGAAGTCCTCAACGGTGGAGAAGGTGTGGATGGGTCGGATAGAGCTCCCCCATGCGGCCTGCTTGGACTTTCCCTGCGGGTTGTCGAACCAGAATGTCCAGGAGTGCTCGAGCGGGTGCGTCGCGGGCTGGAGCGGCGGGGCGGGCGCGGAGGAGTCGTCGGTGATCTCGCCGTCCTCCCTGTCGTTGTCGTCCGGCGCGGGGCGGCCCCGGGAGCCTGCGGACGGGGGCCTGGTGTCGGTCTCCTCGGCCATGGCGGCGGCGTGCGGATGCGGCGGCGGCTCTCTTTTTTCGGTCGACGTCTCCCTCTCCTTGCTTTTTCCTTGGTGAGAAGAGAGGCCGAGAGGTGTGTAGTAGGCAGGGGGAAGAAGAAGAAGAAGGGAACTTGTGACTTGGGCTGCTATGGGCTGGGCCAGTCCAGTCAGCCATCAAAGAAAAGAAAACGCATTTATTTATTTGGGCTCTAGTTGGGCTGGATCATCAGCCATTGTCGTAAGTTTAGTCGTGGCAAGAGAGGAGAAAGTGCTCCTCTCAAAAAGGAAAAAAGAAAGAAATTAAAAAAAAAAAGCAGCAAAGAAGAAGATATATAGTACGCTACAACTATTAAGCAAGGAATCCGTGGTGCACGTGAATGAGAAATGCTTTGCTTTGTTTACTGAATGAATTGATAAATGAGACTCCTATAGGTGAAGCAGAGGAAGAGCAGAGCTGGTCAAAGCGAGGAAGAAAAAGAAAAAGGCAAGCAAGATCCGACCATCTCCACTTCCACTGGGGACGCTGATCGGTGGGAGTTCTCTCTCTACTTCCCTACTAGCAGCTGTACTAGGCAGCCAACGCGAGAGAGAGAGAGGCTTGCGAATGGCAGGGAGAGTCTAGCTAGCTATAGCAGCAGCAGCAGCAGCAGCAGCTATCTCTTCTCCCTCCGGCGTCCGGGGGCCATCATCAGGGCAGGCTCCTCTTTTTCTCTATCTATCTACTGCTCCCCTCCCTCCTTAAATAGAGAGAGAGAGAAGGCGCGGCCACCGCCACCGACATCGCCTCGAATCCACCCACATTCCCCGAACCCAACGCCGCCACCACCACGCGCATTCCTCCCGATCCAACCGCGCCGCCCGCCGCACCAAAGGAGGGAACGGACCATGTCGTCGCCCTCGCCGGCGCCCGCTCGCATGGATCTGGACGGCAACCCCGTCGCGCCCCTCACCATCTGCATGATCGGCGCGGGCGGATTCATCGGCTCCCACCTCTGCGAGAAGCTCATGGCCGAGACCGCACACGTCGTCCTCGCCGTCGACGTCTACTGCGACAAGATCCGCCACCTCGTCGACCCAGCGCCGCCGCACCTCGCAGGACGAATCTCCTTCCACCGACTCAACATCAAGAACGACTCAAGGCTCGAGGGACTCATCAAGATGGCCGATCTGGTCGGTGACCTCCCTCCCTACCTCCGCCGCCGCCGCCGCTGCTTGTAGATTTTGTTGATTTCGCTGTCGTCTCATCAATCAAAAGTAGTAGCATTCCGTCTCTATAATATGGATGGATGGATATGCATCTGCTGATTCATGATTTTCCCCCCACCCCCTCTGCTGAGCTGACTGCTGCTCTTTGGATCTGAAGACGATAAACCTGGCGGCCATCTGCACGCCCGCAGACTACAACACGCGGCCCCTCGACACCATCTACAGCAACTTCATCGACGCCCTCCCAGTGGTACCTACCTTTTCGTCCTCGCAAATTCCTCCTGCTATCTACAGAAGAATCTCGCATTCTCATCAGTCCTTCCTTTCGTGCTCCCCAGGTCAAGTACTGCTCCGAGAACAACAAGCGTCTCATCCACTTCTCCACGTGCGAGGTCTACGGCAAGACCGTCGGCAGCTTCCTCCCCAAAGACCACCCTCTCCGCAAGGTCACCATAATTCCACCCTGTCTAACACTCTGCCTGTCCTCACTCATGGTTCTGCTCCACAATTTCGTGCCTACAGTTGTTTTTCTTTCTATTTAGCTGGCTCCATAAACAAAACAATCCAAGATCTGCTGCAGGTTGCTAAACTGTCATGTTTCTAACTATATTATATATATATATATATATATATATGTAATTGCTCTCTCTCTCTCTCTCTCTCTCTCTCTCGCTATGTCCTTGTAGTACGGTCCTTGTATCAAGGTTGGGCTAGATTTGGTGTTAGTTGGGGATCAATTTTCTAGTTGAGGCCTGTTTGGTTGTTGGTTGGCGCTGGGGCATGCTCTTGTCAAGCTGAATTCTTCAAATCATTACAGGATGTTGACCTTTGAGGGATACTATGGTTTGACTGCATATGTTAGCCTAGGTCTTTCTTATTTTGCTCATCACTTAATCTGTGTATATTATTGTCCAGTACCATTTATTTTCCTTTTCGCCTTTCTAAAACCCGTGCTGTTCATTGCTTGCTTAATTAAGCAATTGAGAGTTGTGACAATAGTCAACTACGCACCCAGCAGCCTCGCTCAAAGAGTCAGTGTTTACTTGAATGAATTCTTTTTTAATTTCACGAATTTTTGTATTGTTTGGTTCTTTTTCTTGATGTGTCAGCATGCAGTGTTTTTTTTCCCATGATGTGTCAAAAAAAAAAGGGAAAGGATCCTGTCATTGTGTTGGTACTGCACCCAGGCCAAGGAAAATGTTTTAGTTAGTGCTGTTATATCCATCTATTTGATCTGGGCTTATTATTGTAACTGTAAAAAAAATTACAAATGGAATGAACTGTGAATTTTACCATGACCTTGTTGTGGTGAGCAAAGTGAGAAGAAGCTTAAATTAGAAAGTAAACAGCAAGAAAATAGTTACAATTGTAGGCATGTCGGAATTCGATGCCCTGTATTTGTATTCCTTTTGGGTCATATACTTGTCCTTTTCTGATGTTTGTGTGGCAACTATGCTCTTCATACAGGAACCTGAATTTTATGTTCTGAAAGAAGATGAGTCACCCTGCATTTTTGGTCCAATTGTGAAACAGCGATGGTCCTATGCATGTGCAAAGCAACTTATTGAGAGGCTTATTTTTGGTCAGTAAATTTGGCCTGTATTATTTTTGTCACTATGTAGCTGATTGTCGCAGCTTCTCATTCTAACCATTCTTGTCATTATGGTTGAGTATCCACCAGCTGAAGGTGCAGAAAATGGACTTGAGTTCACAATTGTGAGACCTTTCAATTGGATTGGACCAAGGATGGACTTCATTCCTGGTGTTGATGGCCCTAGTGAGGGTGTACCTCGGGTTTTGGCCTGCTTCAGTAACGTACGTGTGCTTTTCTTTTTTATTTTGGCTGAGGATTATTACATTAGTTTTGCATCTTGTTCAGTCTTCTCAGGAGATGTATGGTATTAATGGTTTTGCAGAATCTGCTCCGCCGAGAGCCCTTGAAGCTTGTTGATGGGGGGCAGTCCCAAAGAACTTTTGTTTACATTAAGGATGCCATCGAAGCTGTTGTTTTGATGATTGTATGTTATCGCCTTTGTCTCTGGCTCCTTCTCATGTTCAGATTCAATGAGACTGAACTCCTTTTCTTTTTCCTGTTGTCAATTATGAAAGGAAAATCCTGGCCGAGCTAATGGTCACATCTTCAATGTTGGGAATCCTAACAATGAGGTTACTGTTAGGGAGTTAGCCCAAATGATGACAGAGGTATGCCATGGATGATGCTTATCGGTCAACATTTGTGTTGCTTTGCTTGTGTCTGTCGTAAGCCATCCATACTGTCTTGTTATACAGGTCTATGCAAACGTCTCAGGAGAGGCACCACTAGATGAACCCATGATTGATGTGAGTTCGAGTCAGTTCTATGGTGAAGGATATGATGATAGTGACAAGAGAATCCCTGACATGACTATAATCAACAAGCAGCTAGGTATTGCTGTTTTTTTGAATGATTTGCTCTGTAGGTTTGCCATTTCCCCTCACTACGTGTTAATGGCCAAACGCTGACTAACTGTAGGTTGGAATCCAAAGACGCCTCTCAAGGATTTGCTGGAGACAACATTAACATATCAGCACAAGACATACAAGGAAGCTGTCAAAAGGCAAATGTCACAGGCTTCAGCGTCGAGTTAGATAACGTGATCCCCGGATGGAAAGGTGGTGGCGGGCGCTCATTTAGAGCGCAGTCACAGGTGCTCTGGTGTTTTGGAAGTCAGATACATATACGCTAGTAATCGTTTTTGAGGCTCTAGTTGCTCCCTAGATGTCCATCTTGTTAGATTCCGTGCTGCTCTGCTATCAAGGGAAGGGATGCTATCCGTATGGTATGGCAGAGTTGATGTATTCCATCCATCCATGTACTTTGGTTGCTCCTCGTGCTGTGTCAAGTCATTCTTTGGAATCATTTCATTGGCGAGAGTTGTTGTTATTGTTCGTATGTTGCAACCTGAGTGAGTGAGATTATTAGTTGGGCACACATTTTTCTGCTGGGTAGCAATACTATTACAGCTGATGTGGTAGCTTATTAGCTATAAGCACAGTCACAGTACCACGTTCCTCGTTCCGGAAACGTCGTTCCGGTTCTCGAATCGGGAACGCGGGTATATTTTCGTTCTTAAAATCACTCTTAAAATTGATGTTGGCAGCCTCAGATTTTCCCAGGATGTGACGAACTGTGCTTGGCAAAGCTCTTATCATTCTCATAATATCCCTCTGATTTTGTGAGATAACTTTGCCGAGTCTGATCTTTGACACGGCAAATTGAAATTCCAATCAGGATGGAAACTTGGAAAGAAAATGGGGAGGTTTTAGGTTAGGAGAAAAGGAATTCTATTTTATTTAGCTCATGGGGCTTACACGACATGGTGATTTCTTCAGCAATCCTTTTTTCTATGATTACTAACGACTTTTGGCATTATTATCCGGATGATTAAAAGAATTCTTGGAATTGAGAGAACGGGACAAAGAAAAAAAAACAGAAAAAGGGAGATCCTTTGCTTTGCTTGCGATCCTGAAGCGGGACAAGTAAACAAACTACTGGACTCGAGTCGATAACACGGAAGGGGCGGGGGAAGACTAGAGAGAGAGAGAGAGGATCCAGCTAGCGGGAGGAGGCCATGGGCAACGCCGGGAGCGCGCCGGAGCAGGCCAATAACTCCGCGGATGGGGCTGCCGACGCGGAGGCCCGCCGCGCGCCGCCGTCCACGGTCCGTTTCTTCCCCGATGCGGAGCGCCAAAAGGCCCGGCAGCCGCCGCCGATAAAGCTCGAGGAGGAGGAAGGCGCCCCGCCGCCTCCCGCCACCGAAGAGGAGATGGCCCCGCGCAACCTCTGGCAGGTACGCCGCCCGCCGTCTGGATTAGGTTACCATTTGCCAGGTACTCTAGATTAGGTTAAACCACCCCAAACCCTTGCTGCGATGAAATTGGGCCTTCTTGTGTACGCTGGACCAGCAGAGCACGCTAGGCCTGGTTCTATAATGTCCATGTCCATGTCCACAACACGAGGGTATTTGTTTGCAATTTGGGTTCAAATTTGTAGTACAATCTGTTGTCGATGAGCCTTTATTTTCCTCATTCCCCAGCGTACGTATAATAGATTAGTAAGTTTCAGAAACATATTTTGCACAACGCATGTGAGGTGTGGACGCCATACAATACAATAGGCTGTTGATACTCCACACCTGATGCATCTTGCTAACTGATATAGTTTCAAGTTCGCAACTATATATGCTTCCATTTAGTTTAGGTGTTTCTACTCGGATAAAATCACACACGCCAAAAACACCCAAACTCCTATGGAGTTTATTTTTAAAACTCAAGAAACCTGATAGTGCTGCATTTTGCTCAATTTTTTTTAGGCCTGTCCAAGTGTAGTCATCTTTAGTCGTGTTTTGAGTAAGCTGCTCTGAAAATGTTATATAGTTTCCCACTGCCAAAGCATGAATGTGTATGATCTAGAATCAGAATCACTTGTAGAGAGGGTGCACTTTCATTGTTACCTTTTGGCAGGACTGGTAACAAGTAGCCACTTTTGAAATCACTGGGCTAAGTGGCGAACTGGGCTGTGAACTGCTACTTGTGTTTGAAAGGTCTTTTCATTTGTTATGTTCTACAAGTGCTGGCTAACAGACGACGGGATTTAAGTTGTAATTGTTTCGCCAAGATGATGAAGATTATATTAGTGTTATCAGCCTATTGGTAATCCACATCTTGATAAAAAAATAAATAAATCATTTATTAGTATGTATGTCCCTTGACAGCAATTTTACTCTTGTTTGCTGTGGTTGTTTCATGCTGAAAAATTTGATGCCTTTGACTTTATTTCCAACTGTGCCTGTACTATACTGCTAGGTGTATGCACTTGGGGCGTTCATTGTGTTGAGATGGGCCTGGGCCAAGTGGAAGGAGAACCAGGACAGAAATGACTCAGACTCGCCTGATGGGGATGGAGGTGCACCGGAGGGGTCGACTTGATCATGGTTTGGTGCATCCATGGACTTGGCTCTGCATCCAAGTGGAAGATCGGTTCGCTGATGATGATGGATCACTCTACCCCCATCACATAGTTGTCACCGATGTTGCTATGTGGTGGTGGAGTATGTATTTTGCTGACATTTTGCAAGCGACATTGTTTCTATGTGTACTCTAGTAAATTCCTTTTCATCTCAGATTTATTACGGTTACAGTCTGTGACGTTATAGATCGCCTGCTTGTTTCCAACTTGCAGCAATCTTGTACTGGTTGTTTTGCTGTGAAACCGTCAATGTGCTACCAATGGCGCGGGAAACGCCTGAATATCGGTGGCTGTTTCTTTGGTTGGATCAGTGGCAAGGGTGCGCGGCATGTGTCGTTGCATACGCGTAAAATAAAATGAAACTTTAGGAATGCATCGTGGGCTCCTAGTAGAGTAGTGGTAATAATAAAATAATTAAAAAAACGTGAAAAATACATGCTGGCTGTGGGGTTCGAACCCACGCGCACTCAGCGTGCAGAAGATCTTAAGTCTTCCCCCTTAGACCACTCGGGCAAACCAGCTGCGTATCTCTGGTTGAGCTGCACGAGCGACTTACCGACGCGACGGCACGTCCCTCACACTGGCACGCATGCTTGCTTAGGCATCCCATTATTAATTCTATTGTCATCACTTCAATCCTCCATGTCCATCCACAGCGTGCCGTCGACGTGGGTATGTTCGTCGTCAACGGCGTCCCAATCGATCCCTCTCCCCATCGCCGGCGGCGTCAGCAGCATCCCCCTGGCCATGTCGTCCATCAGGCCGGGCATGTCGAAGATGGCGTCCTCGTCCAGGAAGGCCCAGCTGGGAGTACAAGGCTCCGCCGCCGTTGCGATGATGTGCTGCTGGTGGCCGGAGGAGGAACCTGACGACGGGCGGTGCAGCTCGGCGGCCTGCGCGGCGGCGCATCGTATGTCCTCGGGCACGGCGGTGCGCGCCCTGGGCAGCGTGTGGACGGAGTCCGGGAAGTTGAGGTCGGCGGTGCTGGCGCCGCGGAGCGCGATGGCGGCGACGTCGTGCGCGCGCGCGGCCATCTCCGGGGTCGGGTCGGTGCCGAGCCAGATGCGCGCCTGCGCCTGCGGCGCGCTGCCGCACCTCGCAGACCCAGCGGGTGCCCCCCGGCCCCGCCCGGTCGCGCACGCCGCGGTACACCGGGTGGCGGGTCTTCTTGCGGCCGGCACGCCGCTTGGGCGGCAGCTGATGCTGCGGGAGGCGGCGGCCCTGCGACGTCGGCGGTGAGGACGAGGACGCAGCTGACGAGGAGTCCCCCTTGGCGTCCATTATGCCGGCTGCTGGCTGGCTGCCACCTGTGCTGTGAGCACTGAGCTGGACATAATAAATACTGGTACTAGTTAGTGGAGGGCTTTGCCTCTGATCAGGACCCGTCGACTTGCATTGGCGCAGCTCAGGCGCTCAGCCATCACGACTCTTATCACGTGGGGAATGTGTTGTTAGGCTAGTCTCAGTCTCGCTGGGTTCCTATTTTACGGGAAGTTTTATAGCATTAAATTCTATATCACATGACGAGAAGAAAGGAGTGAGTTTCATCACTAAAAGAGAGTTTCATCACCGCACAATTACCTAGTTTCTGATCCTTTCATCCGGTACAGTTAACTAGTTCCTAATCCTGATATTTGTGCCATGAAACTATGGCCTTAGGTGATGCAATGCAAATGAAAAACACGTGCGCTTTTAACCTTTTATTACCGGTGTTGTAATAAGTTGACTTTTACCGGTCGGTGCGTATCGTAGATACGCTGCTTCATCAACACGCGCTGTAATTTCTAAAGCCCGACCGACCGGACTGCAAATTTCTAAAGCCCGGCTGACCGAACTGCAAATCACAACACCAATTCTTCAGTGAAATAATCCATTCACACAACACAATACAAATTACAATACTCTCTCATGCTCAAAATTTTGAACAGCTTAGCCCGTTACAAACAAATGGCACACCGTACCACTGCAAATTGCAACCATACGCTTGGGTCTTTTTTTTTTACGACGATTCTGATGGCCTCATTTGGCTCCTCTTCTGTTTCAGGCGCTGCACTCTTTTTCGGTGGCCTCGCCCTTGCCTGTGCTGCTCCCACTCGTGCGCCCCTCGGAGCACGCGCTTGTCGCAGGCCTGTAAAACACAGCATTCACATACACATGCTTCATCACTTAAACTGCAACGGGATATCAGGTTATGCTTTCTTATGCGTACAACTCAAGAGTTACCAGTAGTCACCTCGCACACATATTGAGTCCACACCTCTCTTTCTCCAATGCCATCTGAAGCATTTGTGCTTGGCGAACAAGTTGTGCCGTCAGCCAAAAAGCTTTTCACAACATCCACACAAGGTTCAACAACTTCCTTGTTCCACGAGTTGCCCGTGGTACCTACCAACATACGCACAAGGGATTACAATTCTACACAAAGAATATGCATTCCACGATATGCACAAGTTAAGTAGAAATGGCCTTACAGCAGAATGCTTTGGTTGCGTCAACACGATGCAAGTTCCACCCAAAGTCTTTACTCAGCCGATGCAGTCTCCGTCTCTGAGAGAGGGGGGCGGGGGAGGAATGTTACAGTGAGTAAAGTGTATGTATCAAAGTTTGCTCAATCTTCTAAACAAAGGTAACAAAGGATGCAAGTGTTTACTTGACGCCGAACAAGTCTGCGTGTGTTTGTCTTAAGCTGGGAAACAGCTTCATCCAACATGCTCTTAAGTTGATCATCATGCACACTTAACATAGTTGCAGAAGAAGTCGCCTTATTGTTATCAGATTCTTTTCTTGTTAAGTATAATCTGAAAAACTCATCAAATTCACGAACCCCAATGGCCTGCCGCAGCCCTTGGGTGTAAACACCATCTGGATCGTATATATCACATACTTCATCTAGCAGGCCAGCATCCATCATGCAATCAACCCTTTGGTTCACATAGTTATCCAGCACTTGAAGATCAGCATCTACCCACAGGAAACAACAGTCGAATTTGGAGTTACTAGCCCGACCCCATTTCTGCTCTGACACAACAAATGGTCTCATTTTAGACATTTACAATTCCCAGCAATTTAAACACATACAGGAAAAGAAAAGCTGAGATGTAAGGCAACACATTAAAGCGAGAAAAAAAAAAGAGGGCATTCCACCAGGAATTGTGCAGGATTGAAAAGTACCGAGGAGACAACTATAGCAAAAGTCCTCACCTTAGCAGCCTCTCCTTGGAAAAGATTGCTTGGTAGGGCACCTGTGGTCGCATACAACTCAAGGTAGCGTTTTATCTTTCCGAAACAAGAGCACATGCGGAATGAAGAAAAACACAAACAATCAATATCATTGGCAACATAAAAGGAACCTAACACAGTAGAGTCCTAGAAAGTTAGGAAAATTGGGCAACACCCTTACTTTTCTATGGTCGTTTGGGTGGATCCTTTGGGCTGCGACATGATCAATCTCCTTCAAGCGCTCATACCCACCGCCTTCGTCGTCATTGGTAAGCCCTGACCGGCATAACAGACAGGTCAACCAATGTTTGAAAATTGAGCTACTCACGCTAAGAATAAGAAGCATATAATGTGACTAGATCATTGACCTATGCCATCTGGGTGATCACTTAAAGTGCAGTCCTGCATATCTTGTGCCATGTCATCAAAAAGGAATGGGCTAACAAGGGCCTACAATATGTAAGGGCAAAAACACGACAGGAAATCAAAAACTGCAGTCATTCAGAATAAGATGAACTTCATCTTACAGAAACCGACATGCCATCAAATCAAAATTACCTGGATGTAGAAGTTTGTACCACCAACAATAACAGGGAGGCCACCGCGATCCAGTATTTCCTGTATGATCTGCAACCAGAGGGGAGGACGGGAGCTATTATGTGACACGGGTCATCAAACCAAGTGGGGTATCACTGAACATTTGCAACTAGAGTAAGTAGTGAAACTTGTACAGCAGCAGCAGCAGCGTTGGCTTACCGGCACGGCATGGTCGCGGAAATCGCGGCAAGTGAACTCGACGGAGGGATCGATTACGCTAAGGAGATGATGAGGAACACCTGGAGATACGCATCAAGAATTAAATCTGACAGGAAACTGAAGTTGGGGATTGGGGAGTTAGCAGGTCGTGGGGAGCCAGAGACCTTTCTGCTCGTGCAGAGGAACCTTGTTGGTGAGGACGTCAAGACCGCGGTAGACCTGCATGGAGTCAGCGCTGACCACCTCGACGCCGGCGAAGTGGGCCGCGAGGTCGACGGCCAGCCGCGACTTGCCGGCGCCCGTGGCGCCCATCACAATCACCACCTTGGGCCGCCCCCTTTGAGGCGGCAGTGGCGGGGAGTGGATGGCTCCATCCTCGCCGACGTTTGGAGCCGGCGGCGTGGAGGCGGAATCGGCGGGATGGGCCATCTCCAACCGGCGGCGGGGGCAGGACGCGGAAGCAGGCAGGCGGCGGTCCCAGGTGGGCCGGGCCGGGCCATCTCTTTTCAGGCCTGTTTGTTGGCTTGTGGCATAAATAAATAAAACCATAAAAAGATTATTACAGTACAGTTAAATGGGTTTAGCAGCATTTTTATTTCCTTGATTATTCGATTCAAGTTGCACACAGTATTTTTGCCTCCGCCCTCTGATGATGGTGATGGGGTACATGCTAAAAAAAATATCGAGGAAAATAAAGAATATGAACATGATCAATCGAGAGCTTCATTTCATTCAGTCTTTTTCTGAAACAAAAGAAAAGAAAAAACCATGGAAATACCAAACTTTGAATTTGACAACGCTAGGATACTCTACTCTACTTTTGTGAATAATAGATGCATACATTGATACTACAAAACATGGGACTTGTCTTCAGAAACGCAAAAGAGACAGAGTGCCTCTGCCTTCCGCATAAAACAAGGTGGTTTTACTACACTCTCTGTTTCACTATGGTGGTTGTCATCCTTGTGCTGCTCCATTCCAGCACCACGGTGTCCTTGTGCACCGGCTTTGAGGACCCTTCTCTGGGGAGCTCCAAACAAGACCCGCTCAACGTCTTGCATCTACTCATCCTTACGCTTCTCATCATCTTCCCCTCTGCGTTCTACAAAATAGTAACCGCCACATGTCAGCGTCGATCATATCTATCAGGTTACACCTACGAGGAGATCTCTTCGCTACTCACACTTGGGCTATCATAACCTTCTTCACAAGCATCGCAAAGATCCAAAGCCAGTTTCCTTAGTAGTGGTAACTGCAATAGAGATCAAACTTACTTTAAGCCAGAGCTAGAGGAATGATAAAGGATGAGGAAGGTACCTCTCTGATAGCATCGTCTACTATGCTCCTTCCGATGCCTCTACCCTGCAGTTCTCAACTCTCAGAAACTATATAACCAATCCCACCCTTCAACTTATTAATGAAGAAAGGGGCACCAGCATTCATCTCCAAAACAAGAACCTGGCTACGTAATTTTTCATACTCACCGTGTGCCGTAATAGGACATCTTCCAAAGCTTTACAATTTAAAATAGAAGAAACCCCTCCAACTGTTACTTGGCCACAGTCCTGTATATGGAAAAAGAATGCCATCCATAAAAGATGGTGTTTACAGGTTGAAAACGATTGCAGCCGTAGAATAGAGTTTTCAATAATTGCACAGTATATTTTCTATAGCATTCGAATTCAAAGACATGCCAAAATCAAGTTTCAACTAATATCGAACATCTATCAGCGAGTGAGATAAAACTGCAGAGTACATGCCAATGCACAAAATATGAACATGCTATTTTTGTTAGTTCTATAAGCTACTCTTTGAAAGAGGGCTGTTGCTACCCCACCACCAGGAAATCCCACTGCGTACAGTTACATTAGCAACCGAACCCCAGAAATTTGATGTTAGAGGAAAATAACTTATTTTAAGTACTGAAACATTAAAATGATTTTGCTCAAATGGCCGCACTAAAGGTTGCAGTTAGGCATACCTCGAGGTGTAAAAGCACCAAGTTTGGCCACCCAGACGCAATTATCTGTTGAGAGCCTGTAGATCAAGAAAAAATGAAAACTCAAACTGAGAAAATAACAGGTGGAGCCACAGACTGAATTTAGTAAAACTTACTGGAGTCAAGGAGTTTGCAACCAGACAGTGAAAGTTCAACTAGATTACAATTCTTTGTAAGGATTGTCAAGTCATCGTTTGTAATCCAAGGAGTAACCCATTGAAGGCGTAATATTCTTAATGCTGGTGCCTTTGCTTGAAAGCTAAATGAAGTTAAACTGCCAAGACAATAGTGCAGGCAAAGCACCTGAAGATTTACTGATGATTCCAGTAGATTTCTAATAACCCTGTCAGATATCACCTGGATGTAGATTGCCAATTAATTATGGGCATGGAGTGAAAGGCACAAGTTCTTGATTAACATGCAGTAGAGTGTTGGGGCACACCTGAAACCTCAGAGTCAGAGACTCAAGAAATGGGCAAATGACAGGAAGAGCATGCAGTATATTCTCCGCTAATGTTGTGCCCAGGCCAACTGTCATATTCCTTACTTTACTAAAAGAAGGAATAAGGTCTTCGGTTTGAATAGGGCAAAATCCCCAGCCCATTTCAACATCCTCCAAACAACAGGTACTTCCTATCTCCTGTAGAAAATCTCCGTACTTGTTACCAATGATGCGTTCTACTTTATCATGTTCAAACAGAAGACTACGGCATCCAGCTGTTTTCAGACAGTTCAAATTACAATTTCTTCGTATAACTGGTGCTAACGATACCATAGAAACCTGCAAGTTTATGGACAGAAAAAAAAAGAAGAATTAAGCACTCTATTGTTGTATAAAGACCATGAAAACTGAGAAACACGAACAAACACTAAACTTTTGGGTTTGTCCTTTGGAGCGCAAAGGTAATGATGGATGTTGCATTCAACCAAAAAAAAAAGTAGAAAAGATCACCACATGATTAAAATTTATATAATAAAATCAAACTCTAGCACTACTAACATATCAGCCTGATAGAAACAAATGATCCACAGTTCAGTATGTGTTACTCTCAATAGTCTCCTAGCTCAGTGAATATCCCAGTATGAGCATTTCATCGATCAGTCGATTGTATGTGATTAATTAGAAGATCAAAACTAATGTGATAAATATTTTCTAAAAAAATAAATGCATTAGAATACAAAAAGGTGACGAGGCACATTGAAGAAAACCATAATTCAAACAGAAAGATCATACCGCAGTCTCTGAAACATCAAGATACTCAAGACTAGAGCCAGAAAACTTGCAGAGTGCATCATCTGTAAGTGATGTTCCCCTTAAGCACAGAAATTTTGTGATATTTATAATGCCCATTAGCAGAGACATAGGAGCAGCATCAATACCTACACATAGACATAAATCTAATTAGCTAGCACACCTGTTTGGCTGTAGTGAAATGTGTCAATGATTAATCAAGCAGGAATAACATCATATTCCTGCTTTTCTAAATAAGTAATCATTCTCCCAGAAGTGGAGGGATCAAGGGCATCAAACAAAGTTGTTGTTTTTTACCTTTGCAGCCACTCAGATGTAATTCTTGTATATTAACTGTCATATAATGTAGCGTTTGAATTGACCAATTTCCAAAAGAAGTATACGAAAGAACCATTGAATGGATCTTTGTACATCTCAGCAGAAAGTTTGAAATACCACCATCTGTCAACAGGGTGCAGTTTCTAATGTTTATATAACAGAGAGAATTTTTCAGCACAGATATCTTCAGCAAGTCCACATCTGCACATGCACAAAAGTTACTAGCTTGCCGGTAATACAATGACCATATGCACAGCTGCAAAGCAAGAGACAATACGCTCAAAAGTTTTCAATTACCATCAATATCATCTCTGCCCTCCAATGTCAGCCTTGATATATTTGAGAAAACTAAATTCGGTTGCCTGTCATATGATGGACGTGATATGTAATATTTTCTTGGATTTTGCTTCAATTTTCCTAGGACTTCAGAACTAGAATAGACTACTGACTGTCTGGGTGTTATGGTGCTTTTATCAATAGCCATATCAATTTCATCAATCCATGGACATCTCAGAAACAGATATAGCAAATCAACAAATTGAAATGACAAACAATATAAAGCCCTGAGTATCCTTAGTTCTGGAAAAGCCAACTTTAACCAGTCAATTGCTGCACCGAAATGAACATTTGGACATTTCGAAAGATCCACCATGTGTACATTCCTAAATAATAAGGTTTTACCAGCCTTCTCCAGTTCATCATAAAGAATGAAGCTTTGATGATCAACCTGGGTGTATGAACTTACTATCCTTCTCTTAAATGAAACATCCAGATAAGTAGGGATAACAGATATGTACAAGAATGCTGTAGTTATTTGTGGGCATCCTGAAAGCACTATGTTCTGCAAATAAAATCGTCATCCATTAAAAATACACAAAGTTCATGTTCTGCATTTAAAATGATGATAAAAAAACTAATTTTACAAAGGAAGATAAGTAAGATAATTGGCGTAGAAAAAAAGTCAGAGCACATGAGTTTTTTAAAAAATCTAGTCAACCTAAAGCCTTTTGCAGCATATACTTCGCCTATTTTCCCAACATTTGATCAGATTAAAGTACATGAAGAGGTTGCATTAGATCCCGTTCACTAAACGAGTAACATACTTTCTGTAAAGCAACAAGAACCCAAAAGAATAAATCATAATGGTCAAGAAGCCTAGACAGCTTAAATGTATCACAACAATATTAGTACAATGGAAGTGAATGCAAAAGAAAACCTTCGAATATTCTGTTATTCGAATGCAATATCCTTCCAAATTACCATCAGCAATGGCATCCATTAGAGTTTTCAAACTGTCCTTGAGAAGATTAAGAATTGTACGCACGATGTTGTTTCCAAAGTCAAGCCAATGCCTCTTTGTCCCTAAAAATACAATTTTCAATCTTATTATTAACACATGACAAGAAAGTGTGGAGGGTGTGTAGTGTAGAGAAATAATAAACATGAGTACTAACTATTATCACTTAAAAACTACTGATAGAGCAGTTGTACCTGTCGCAAATTCCAGTGGTAAAAGGCATATCTTCACCTGTGGAAAAAGTTAAAACAAAAAAAAGTATGCATAAATGAGCACAGTCAGGTGCTTGATGAAGATACTACAGAAGATGCAGGATTCAGCATGGATTTGACACTAATATTACTCGCATATGTTGTAGGATGTGTACCTTGCTAAGAAGGAATAGGTGGTCATCTACTGAGTTGGGATTCGGTCGTTCACAGGGTTTCTTATTTTCTGAAACCCAATATAAAATTGCTTCACACAATTGTTTTTCACTGGACAAGTACAGCAAATTATTTTCCTTCACATAGGGGAACCATAACAATCAAGTTTTGGAATAACAATGAGAAATGATGCAACGAACCTATCAACCATCAGATGTGGACATTCAATGGTTGAACATAACAAACCATAAGGTATTTTATTAAATAACCTCCTTGAGATAACATGTGCCTGCACAGTTCACACAACGGTAATGATACAGGAAGCACATTACATAATGCATGAGCATATAAGAAAGGAACCAAACATTGAAAGAACATGTGCAAAGTATCATAAATTCATAGTACTGCAATGCAGTATATGGTACCTACAAAATTCTGAGCCAGATATTCTGGGCATGTATCTTGAACAAAAGTAACACCTGCAACCATAGCCATAGCCAACAAAAATGTTTCAAGAATCAACTAGATTTTGTTAAAAATGGAAGCTATGAGAATACCAGAACACCATAACAAAGACACAGACCATGCTCTTGAGCAAAGTACCAGACTTCAATTAGGAAATCCAGTGGAACTATCGTTGCAGAAGTTTGAGAGCACATGGTGCGGAACCATCTTTCACACTCCACTAGAAGGCTCTCAACAGCAAGGAACAAAGCTCCCTGAAGGTATAAGGTAAGTTAGAGACTTAGAGTGCTGCCTACCAAATACCGAAGGCAGTAGCACGGTATGACCAAAATGGCCACCCCCCTGCAGCAGTTTTCTGCTAGGCTCCATTTACTGGTAACAGCATACTGAGGTGACCACAGCAGACAAAAAATGCCTGAAATTCTTGTTGGCACGGGATCAAATTTATGAAACATTATAAAATCTACCAATATTAAGCTAAACGAGTGATTATCTTGTATTATGAACAAAAGCAGCTAAGTACAGAACTGCACACATGGGCACAACTCTGGACCATTGCATTCACCATTCAGAACTGTACAGCGTGCATGCAGGGGCGCAGGGCTGGATATACCTCCAATAGCGGGAGGAAATTGTCGGGCGTGATGGTGAAGCTCTCGGAAGGCTCAAACAGATAGCGTAGCACTTGCACGGCAGCCTCCAAATTGCAGCCGACCTGCACATATGCTCTGCCCGACTCACTGCAGCCACAGAGCCCGTGAGGAATTCTAACCTTCTGAAGCTAAGTCGCAGCTAGAGCGCTCGAGGGCTTGAGTTTTCGCTGACCTGAAGCTGCCGCCGAGTAGTGCGCGGAAGTAGGAGGAGGTCTCGATTAGCCTGGTTACGATTCACACGCCACAAGATAGGATTAGATCATCAAAGGACAGGAATATGCTCGGGGTTAGGTCGAGATGAGAGAGCACTCGGTTGCCTGTGCCGGTCGGCGCGAACGGCGACGGTTGGGGACGGAAGCGGGTCGAAGCGTGCGAGGTCGGAGACGCAGACCGGCGCGGGACGAGGCAAGGAGGGAGCACCAGAGGCTGCGGCGGAGGATGTGTCGGTGATCTCAAGAACCACCGGGTCGCCGGCGACGGCGGCGTCTTCCCCGTCGCCGGCGAAGGCCATGGCCGTGGCGCTCGGTTATGGGCTGATTGCTTCCCGTGTTCCGTGAGGCGGGCCGTCGGTCGGAGTTGGCCACAGCCCAACTCCAACTCCAGAGTGCCAAGGCCCACCAGAATTGTTGATTTCTTCTTCTTTATGTATGTGCTGCAAAAATCGAGAACTGTTGATTACGAAGCACTGAGATTTGTTCCAACACAGTACTCGCATCGAGAAACGGGTTTTGGATTTTCTAGGTACCAAATCTCAGGATCTGAAATTATCGAGACACACTAGTGGTTTTGGTTTTGGATTTTTTATTTTCTATCAAGAAACAAAATACAAAATCACCAGTGATAAAAAAAAATAGCAAAGTCTGGTAATCAAAATTCTCATGAGGGAATGGAAACTATATATAACTTTGTTTCATGTTTACTTGCAATCTATTTTGGTTATACAAAAGTTTTATTTTCAAATCAAGACACACATCGATGGAGGGACCATGAATACCAGACCAGCACACTGTAATTTCATATATAATGGATTACAACCGTGATCAATCATCGTCTTGGTGGGTCGATTCATGCATGCTGTAGAAGATATATGTGTATACAGATGAAAGGTTTGAAATTGAACCAGCTAGCTAGCTAGCTGCTGCTTATTTCTTCTGATCTTGTCTTTCTTCCAAATCGTCATGGAAAAATATATATGACTACATATATACTACTGTGTCGTGGTTATTACTGCATGCATTCTGCGTTATCGATGATGGGCCAGTAGTACGTGCATGCATGCATGCCAGGTGCCAGCCGGGCGATGCAGATCGTCGATGTATTAATTATTCCATGTCGTCGGTGACCATCGCAATAGCCGGTCCTCCGATGCTTGCGGCGGCGGCCTCTTGGCGGCGGCCAAACCGTGCGACGGCGCAGTCCGCGGAGAACAAGCCGGAGGAGAGGTAGTCCGGCGCGCCACCCATGACCGGCATGTTGGACTTGACGTCGAGCTTGTTGACGTAATCAGGGCGATAGGTCTGGCCGAGGACGCCGTGGACGTCGTCGGTGAGGTCGTAGAACTTGAAGCCGAGGTCCAGGTGCGCCAGGCTGTCGTCGTCGGTGACGCCGTAGTTGTGGATCCGCGAGTCCTCGGCCGTGATGGGCACGACGTTGGCCATGATGCGGAAGACGCCCCTGAGCTCGACGACGACGGTGTTGACCTGCGCGGTCCTGGTGACGGAGAGCGCCGGCGCGGTGGGCGGCGCCCACCTGGAGCCGACGAAGCGGGGCAGCGCGACGTCCTCGTCGTCGAAGGCGATGGTGAGGTGGTCGGCGGCGGCGTCCCACTTGGCGGTCTTGACGGCGCCGACGTAGAGGCGGTGGTGGGCGAAGCGGATGCCGAGGGCCTGGATCCAGGTGAAGTCGCGGCTCATGGCGGGGTTGCGCTTGCCGATGAAGTGGGCGTTGATGTGGAGGTGGGCGTCGGAGACGACGCAGAAGTCCTTGTCCTTCTTGCCGTGGAAGTAGAAGTTGTTGCCGTCGGCGCCGGTGAAGCGAGGGTCGCCGCAGGACACGCCGGGGTAGAAGTCGCACACTTGCAGTTGCAGTGATGAATAATTAATCATCAGGATATATACATTAATTATATATGTAAGAAAATGAAAACAATGGAGCGGCTGGGGCATGCATGCATACGGCAGAAGGTCTTGCAGCTGGGGCACTGGATGAGGCACTTGTGAGGGCATCGGTTGTTGCAGCTGACCGTGCAAGTGGTCCTGTTAGTCTTGGTGTTGGTGCACTTGAGCTGCGTGTTCTTATTCTTACTCGACGGGGTGGCCACCGTCAAGCTCGGCTGGGAAGCCGACGGCACGACGGCAAACGCCGCCAGGCACACGGCCACCAACAAGCAGCAGCAGCTTAGACGACGACCCAGCAGCTGCATCGCCGTCGTGGTCGCCATGGCTTGCTGCTAATTAAGGTAGCTCTGCTAGGAGCTAGGGTTTTAATGTGTTTGCTGTCGATGGTGACCTCACAGCCACAGCTGAGGCTATCTTATATATAGCTCGCCAGCAGGGAAGAGAGATGAGCCGGCCGTTGACGTTGACATTATTGGAGTACGCATGCATGATATGGATGGACCTAGTAGTAGTAGGCTAGTAGCTAGCTAGCCTTGAGTCCCGGCTCAGCAACAAATATAATGGATGCATGATGCTGCCATGGAGTACAATGCAATGGAATGCAGTGCAAGCAACATCGTCTGTCCGGCCTAATCAAACTACAAACAACCAATAATACTAGTAACAGTACATCTCTAGCTAGTATACGTGGTTTCTCGTCAATCGCAGCATGCATGCAATGCATGGATGCTACGGTACCTACTCTTCCTACTTGCGGTAATATAATGCATGCAATAATGTCTTCGATCAATTGATTATTCCCATATAGATCGACCAACTTGCATTACATATATATATATATAGAGAGAGAGAGAGAGAGAGAGACTGCTGGGCTAGCTGCAGCAGGCAGCAGGTCGGCTACGTTATGCTTCAAGTCAAGTCAAGAATGAAATGCCACGCCATCATTCCCTTCTTTCTCCGCCCAATGCAAGATTACAATACATGCATGCCACTTAATTTCTATACATATTTTCAAGTGGAACTTTTACATATATATATCTGAATCTGATGATCTGATGAAAGGGGCCAGTAAGTCAGAGGTAGAGAGCACAACTGTCGAAGCAGGCTTCATTTTTCTTTATCCGGCTACACGGTTGCTAGCTCCTCCTTGAGCACAAAGCTAGCATGAATTAACTGGCTGCAGACAACTTCTTGTCCAAACGTACGGGATCGTCAATCGTGCTGTCAAAACTCAAAAACTGCTTCATACAAGTACTCGTACTACTTTTAACCGACCACTACTATAATTTTGTTCAAATATTCTTACAGCTAGCACATATAAATCCTCAAGACTTAAACTATACATATATGCTTAGTATATGATCGATAATCTGCAAATTCATTTCAAACTTTTCTCCAAAATTATATAAATTCAGATTCAAAGTTCCCAACTAATAACTCTTGTCCAAAAACGTACCGTCAATTAATAGAAGTACAACACACGCAGGACGTACCAACCTATACTTACTGTCATAACGTACATCATGCACCAATAATAACGAGCTAGGCATTAGCTGCACCTATATACACCCCCGAGCCTAACAGAATGCATCCACAGTCTAATAACTAACGCTAGTCCACAGCCCAGTGTTGCACCCCTTAAGTTTACTGTAGCTCCACCCCTGCCGGCCGTAATGGAACGTCGTCCGCACGCTAGCTAGCAGCTAGCTAGTACACAGTTTTTTCCCTGCTTATACTAAGCGGTAGAGCATGACTGATATATGATAAAAAAAAAGAATGCAAGTTCGTACGTGCACGTAGTATATATCCTATGTATATGGATGAGTTTTATCTAACACGTGCATATAGCCATCCTCATCGTTAGTATACCACCATACGTATATCTACATATTCATTTATCAACTTGAATATATTCATATACAAATTCTAAGGCGCTTCTTCAAATGGATATATACGATTTTTTAATAAAAATATCCCTACTTTTTAAATATATTATGACTCTACGTTAGTACATGTATATAAAAATGAGAATATCTGCATACTCTACGTATATACCATTATAGATGATCTATTATGATCGTATATACTCACGGACGCGCGCACACAAGTAATAAAACAAAGAGTGAGTATGTAGCGTGCATATATATATATATATATATATATATATATATATATATATATATATATATATATATATGTGAAGGATCGAGTATCACACATTTCTTTTTCCCAACACAAATTAACATATATATATTTACCAATCAGTTGAGCTTAATTTCTTCCAGCTTCTCATTACATGCATATACACGGTCACGTGTGCATGGTCGGGTATATATAGGAACGTACGTTGTACTGCGTAGTAGCACACTAGCAATCTCACACACACATTGTTGATTAATTATTTAATTATTTCATGCATGCACACGGCACGGATCTATCATATCGGATCAGCAGCATGCATGCCAACAACAACAAGCTAGACGCGATCCAATTAAGAGGCGAATGTGGTGATGACGCCGGCGCCGCGTCGGAACCTGGAGACGGCGCAGTCCGTCGTGAAGAGACCCGACGACAGGTACTTGTGTGCGCCGCCCATGATGGGCATCTTCGCCTTGATGTCCAGCTTGGTCACGTAGCCAGGGCGGTAGGTCTGCCCCAGCACGCCGTCCACGTCCTTGCTGAGGTCCTGGAACTGGAAGCCCAGGTCCAGGTGCACCAGGCTGTCCCTCCCCGTCTTGCCGTACTTGTGAATCCGGTCGTCCTCCTCCGTGATGGGCACGGCGTTGGCCGAGATGCTGAACATGCCGTCGAGCTCCACCGTGACGGTGTTCACGTACTTCATGCGCCTCACGGAGAGGCCGGGCAGGGCCTCGGACACCCAGCGGGCGTTCTTGATGGCGTCGTCGATGTCCACGGGCTCCCCGTTGAAGATGATCTGGATATGGTCTTCATCCTCATCCCACTCGACGGCCTTGCGGGCGCCGATGTAGAGGCGGTGGCCGGCGCCGAAGGTGACGCCCAGGGCCTGCACCCACGTGAAGTCGCGTTTCAGGTCCGGGTTGTGGTTGCCGATGAAGTGGGCGTTGATGTGGAGGTCGGCGTCGGAGACGATGCAGAAGTTCTCGTCTTTCTTGCCGTGGAAGTAGAAGGTGTTGCCGTCGCCGCCGGTGAAGCGAGGGTCGCCGCAGGAGGTGCCCGGGAAAATATCGCACTCTAAGAATTGCATTATATCATTGCTTGCTGAGAGAGAGAGAGAGAGAGAGAGAGAGAGAGATATGCATACCGCAGAAGCTTAGGCAGTAGGAGCAGAAGACGATGCACTGGTTGGGGCATCGCTTTGGGCAGCCGACGTAGCAGCCGGCCGGGTTGTCCTTGTCCACGCAGGTCACCTCGTAGTTGCGCTTGTGCCCAAAGTTCTTGCTCATAGTCAGGGTCACGAACTTGGACTTGTTACCAGGGGGCAGCCGCCCACCTGATCTCGACGCCGGCTCGGGAGGCGGAGGCCCCGCCGCCGCCGAGGCCACGCTGCACGACGACAACGCAGCAAGCGCCACCGCCAGGCACAGTAGCTGCTCCGCCATGCCTGTGCGCCTCGCCATGATGGTTCTAGCTTCTTGCTTGTTCCTCGAGCACTGCCTGGCCCGGCTGGCTACCTGCTGGTTGCGGAGATGGTCGACCGGGGCTCGCTCTGGGGCTCCGGGCTGGCGTTCTTATGGGAGGAGGGCCAGAGAGTCAGAGAGATGCATGCATGCCACTACTAGACACTCTAGACGCCTTGACTTGCTGTGTCTCACTCTGAGCAGCTACTAGCTAGCTAGGAGTTGCTTACAAGTTACAACCAAGTGGACCAATGCAACTAACCTATCGAGGCCAATTAAGTGGCGAGTAAATGCATGCATGCCTTACTTGGGAAGTCGCGTACACGGGGGCAAAGTGGCAACTACATATATACTGCAATAGTAGTACCTATTTGGACATTAAAAAAAAGTTCCGCTATGTATTTTTACTTGCAATACCTATAACAATGAATTATTCAAAATAGAGAAAAGTAAGAGTGATATATAAAAGAGTAAAATGCACCATCGGTGCTCAAATTTGGTTCGGAGTGTTATCTGATCCTCAAATTTTTAAAATGCACATTCAAGATCCGTAAATGCACCATCGAACATGCATGAGTGGAAAATTTCAACACTTTGTTGATCGCTAAATTGTGATGTGAGAATTTCATCAAATCTCCATCAATCAATAAATAGCTAGATCTTAGATTCCGTTTGGATCCAAGTGCTAAACTTTGGCACCAGCTCATCCAAACGGGAGTGCTAATGGGATGGGCTAAACTTTAGCATGTGTATGAGTGCTAATATGGACTAAAGTTTAGCACTCAAATTTAACTCATCCAAACGGACCCTTAATCTAATATGATGATCATGGAACATATATAATTGACCAATTTAAGCAGCGGGATGGATGGATGGATGGATGGATGCATTCGACCCTACGCGCGCGCCTGGACAGTACTGTACAAGGAGATCCATGCATGCTTCCATGTTACTCTACGTTGGAGTACCTGCCTTCTAGCTTAGCTTGTGTGCGGGCGTATGTGTTGCAAGGAATTGAAGATCGAGCTAGGAAAAAAAAAGGTCGACTCATCAGTTCCAGTGTATACACGTACCAGCTGTAATATAATAATTGCATTCCTACGTTTTTAATTAAGATGCTTACCATCAATCGCTAGATACCCTTAATAATGGGCAAATATTATTTCCCCTGATGCCATTGAGAAACCTAGTATTATGTTGTGTATAAATAGTACGTATCCGTATTTTCTGAATTGATCACACACAATATTTTTTAAAAAGAATAAATCTACGCTGGATTGTCTGCTCTTCCGTTCACGAACCAGTTGAATATGTAATTTGGCAGAAAAAAGAAAGAATAATCAAATATTCAGGTATATCTTTTCATGTTTACATTAAATCTGACCCGTCGGTTTTACAAATCTAATAGCTCAAAATTTAGTTGCAGGGGTGTATATGGGCTCACCAAATAAAAGGCTTAATTATATTATTTCTTCCATGTTATGAGTCGCATGTACGTATCTCATCATCACTTCTCACAAAGCATTCATGCATGGATGTTTATATGTTATGGGTGTGTTTGGTTAGTTGGTTAGTTCTAGCCTGGCTAGAAAACTAAGCCAGGCTAGACTTCACCAGGCTTAATGAGTACATTCATCCATGTTTGGTTTGGCTGGCTACAGGTAGCCTGTATGGTCTAGCTTGTGTAGAAATTGATAGGATGATCCTGTATTGGATATCGGTGAACGTACCATCTCTCTTCCTCCCATCCTCGCGCCACAAACTCGAGGTGACTGCCGGCGGCGCAGGGGAGGCGTGGAGAAATCCGCCTCCGCTAATTGAGCCCCAGGGCGGCCGAATGAAGCTCCGCCGCCCGTGAATCCCTTCCTTGTCGAGAGCTCGTGAACCTCCCTGTACATGGCGAATCGAGCTACGAGAGCTCCCGCCATGGACGCTGCCAAGGAGCATGGGTGCCACTCATCACAGCGAGCTAGCGGCAACAGCTCTCGCTGCCACCTCTGAGAAGCTTGCAGCCCCTACCGAGCAAGCTAGCAATCAGAGCAGCCCCCAGCGCTGCGTCTCGTCTCTGCCGCCGTGCAAGCAAGAGGCGCGCCGCGGGAAGTCAGGGAAGGAGGTGGGCGGTGGATGCACGGGAGGTGATTCGATGCGCAGAGTTGAGCAGCTACGGCTTAGCTAAGCCTGGCTCGTGGCAGGCTAAGGGTCTTGTACATGCATCCAAACGCGAGTTGGGTGGCTATCGGGAGCCTGGTTTGGGGTTGGCCACCCAACCAAACAGGCGCTATGTGAATGTACACAATGCAAGACAATCGATCAATATTTTTTGGCTTAATTATTATTCCCTGTGCATGGCACGGGTCGGCGGCGGCGGCCCGCCATTTATATGTATGTATGTATGTATGTATGTATGTATGTATATGTGCGTGTTAATTTATTAGTAGGCGAATGTGGTGACGCCGTTGCCGGCGGTCCGGCGGAATCTAGAGACGGCGCAGTCCGTGGAGAAGAGACCATCCTTGGAGAGGTACTTTGGTGCGCCGCCCATGATGGGCATCTTCGCCTTGATGTCCACCTTGCTGACGTAGCCAGGGCGGTAGGTCTGCCCGAGCACGCCGTCGACGTCCTTGGTGAGGTTGTGGAACTGGAAGCCCAGGTCCAGGTGCACCAGGCTGTCGCCCTCCGTCCTGCCGTACTTGTGGATCCGATTGTCCTTGTCGGTGATGGGCACGGCGTTGGCCGAGATGCTGAAGACGCCGTCCAGCTCCACCATAACGGTGTTGACGGTGTCCATGCGCATGACGGAGAGGCCGGGCAGGGCCTTGGACACCCAGCGGGCCTTCTTGACGGCGTCGATGTCGACAGGTTCCGCATCGAAGGTGATCTGGACGTGGTCCTCGTCCTCATCCCACTCGACGGCCCTGCGGGCGCCAATGTAGAGGCGGTGGCCGGCGCCGAAGGTGATGCCCAGGGCCTGCACCCACGTGAAGTCGCGCTTCAGGTCCGGGTTGTGGTTGCCGATGAAGTGGGCGTTGATGTGGAGGTCGGCGTCGGAGACGATGCAGAAGTTCTGGTCCTTCTTGCCGTGGAAGTAGAAGGTGTTGCCGTCGCCGCCGGTGAAGCGAGGGTCGCCGCAGGAGGTGCCGGGGAAGATGTCGCACACTACAAGATTAGATAAATCAATCAGAATTTCAATCGGAACCCGGATAATCAATGTCTCGTGTGATCACGGTAGGACCAGCACAAAATTGACGGTAAATTTATATTACCCGTAGTAATGCATTGACACCGTGTGCTAGTTGAATAAAATGTGAATTGAATCGAAGATATTAAAGAAGAAATTAAAGGCGTACGTACTGCAGAAGCTGAGGCAGTATGCGCAGAAGACGAGGCACTTGTTGGGGCATTCCTTTGGGCATCCGACGTAGCAGTCCGGGCCGCCCTCGTCGGAGCAGGACACCTGGTAGTTGCGCTTGTGCCCGAACGCCTTGGGTGTCAGGGTCACGAACTTGGAGTTGCGCGGGGGAAGCCGCCCCGACGGCCTCGGCTGCGGCGTCCCTCCTGCTTGCCCCGCTGCCGAGGCCACGCCGGCGCACACCAGGAGCGCCACCAGCACCAGGTTGCAGCCAGCAGCAGCAAGGGACCTGCCGCGCCTCGCCATTATCATCGATCAGCAGAGACCTGCCTGCAGTTTAGCTAGCTAGGTAGGTAGGTCTCTTGCGGTCGATCGATCCATCTGCTCTGCTGGCCTGGGATTCTTATGCATGCATTGCATGGTGACCCGCGTTGAGCTGAAGTGGAGGTCAAGCGGCTTACATGGGAAGTCGCGTATGAGGGGACAAAGTGACAGACAGATCTCCGGCGGGCCGGCCGGCCAGCTGTAAAGAACCAAAATAAAACTGGTACCCTACTCCATTCAGGCGAATTGATAGCTCGTCGTCAACCCTACTACTCGAGATCAGCAGCAGTCCCTTTTTGTTTTGCTTCGGGTAAGTGTGTTATGGGCCGGATTATTTATCGATCACGGCATGGGCCTGCCGACTCACGCTGCTGGGCCAAACCATCATATCGGTCGTCATCCGTGCAAGCTGGGCCCAAGAGAACTCTGTGCTTTATAATTTGCAAACGATCGTTTTGTTTTCATCCGTTATCAACAAAAAGACCATCTAGCAATCACCAAGTGGAATTCTTCTCGTCCATTGCAGAGTAAAAGAATTTATTTACAACACATGTGCCAACCAAAATACGCAAACCATCTTTCGGGTGATTTTTAAGTCACCTTTTGAACTAATAGCAATTTAACACGCCAGCATTGAAAAATAAAAAGAAAAAAGCGAGTATTTTCACCCGGGAGAAGAAAAAAGCGTGCACCACAAAAAATGAGTGTAGAAAGGATTATATATATATCATTCAGAAAATAAATCATCAGCTAGCAAGTAGCCCTGCTAATGGGCTGAACCCGCCCCTCACCTGCCCCAACCTAATTTTTTTGAAAATCAAATGCCAACCCATTTAGCACGGCGTTACGGGCGTGATTGGTTGTCTTCTCCAAGGAGCAAGGAGCCTGGCTCGCATTAGAGCGCCAGGCCCCCGGTAGTCTGGCTGTGTGCATGCAATTGGGGTTTGTCAGGCCAGTGGGAGATGATGTTTGGTTGCATGAATGCACAGCCAGATTTAAATTCAGATGCAAGATCAGGTTGTTTGGTTGGCTGGATGCAAGTTGGTTTTGTTACCTCTTGCATGGAGTGGTGAGGTTACCAACAAGCAGTATAAGAGTTCTCATAGCTAGTTTTAAGGCAATATTACATCATTTTTTTAATAAAAAATACAATGGCTGGAGCTTGAACTAGTACCATTGCATGCAGGACTACTATTATGGCATCTTTACGTGTAAACGCAGTCTTGTTCATGTTGGATGTAGCAGCTGTAACCTTTGTTTCATCTTGCTGGCCGTAGAACGCTGCGAAGGCTTCTTCCCTTGTTCTGTATTTTTTGTAGCAAGCACCACTGAAGCCGTCTACTTGAACACGGCAAACCTGACATAGCTGCTGGCTATATAGTTAGCAAGAGAAAACATTCATCATATGCATTTTACAACTATGGTCAGGAAAAGGAACATATTCAAAAATATGTAAAGAGCCATAAATAGATAAACATATCATCATTGGCAATGGGCATATGCTCAGCTTGAATGAAGGAAAACAATTGCAATGCACATATCATCAGCTCAACACAACATCATTGGCAATGGGCATATGCTCAGTTCAACACAATAATATCAAAAGCAATGAAATAAGCACATGAGCAGTCTTCCATGACATCACATCCAATGATACTGGTTGATCCAGCAAAAGTGTCCAATGCACATCAGCTAACTCACAATTGAGTTACACATCTCTAAGGGCTTCCAGTAGCAGCTGTGACACTATCATTTATAATCAATTAGTAACTATATGATATAGTTAGTAAAAGAGAGAAAGTTAGCTGCACAAAAGAGTGCAGGATCAGATCAACTGCACAAGTGAAGGCAAGAGGAGATATGTGCAGAACCAGCCACCATGAGTGCATCATCCTCAATGCTCAAGATTAGCCACCATCAGAGCTCAAGGCTCACTGCACAAAAGAAGGCACTTGCAGATCAGCAGGCTAACTGCACAAAAGAAACCACCATCTGATCAGCAGGCTCACTGCACAAAAGATGGATCAATCAGAAATAGAGGACCACCCTCTGCATGTAGTAGTGCTTGGTCAAGTAGGACCTTAGCCACAACACACTGTGAGAGTCATTCATCTTGACAAATGCAGTATCCTGAGCCTTGTTGTCAAGCAGATGGTTGTAGGCAGCCATCAATGCTTCATCAGTGAAGCCAGGTATGAACATGACAGCACCATAGAGCTCAGGGTGGGAATTCTCAACCTTGGTCTCTGCATCTGTTCACTGCATCTGTCATGCCAGTTAGGACAATAATGTTCCCCTCACTAAGCATGCACCTCCTCCTCTTGTTGCCAACCTCAGATGGTGACCCACTACCAGCACCATCACCAGCATGTGTTTTGGTTGCCTCAGCAGTACCACCAGTAGCAACACCAACATCAGAATCCACATTAAGTGTGCTCTCAGCAAAGTCAGATGGGGATCCCAACGGCTCACTAGACCCATGGCAAACTTGCCTGTTGCCTGCCCATTGCCAAATATGATCTGCATCTGCTGGTAGTTCTCAATGGGCTTGTTCAGTACGTCAGCATCCTTAGGGTGTGCCTAAAATGCATTTTTAGAAGTCAGAATCTAAAGAAGATATATAAATAAAACATGAATGCAACAGCCTATATTAGCAGGTCAACACACCTTCACATGCCCCTTGTAGTGCTCCTCCTCCAAAGTGATCATGGAGGTGTCCTCATCCCACAAAGTACCACTAAGTTCTCTAAGTTTGGTTACTCTTACCCACCTCTGCCTCCACTTCCTCAGGTGGTTGTACACCTGGGTGCTAGTAACCTCATTGCCTGAAAACTCTTGCAGAGCCTTGGCAACGTGGTTGAGGTGTACTTCTTTGAAACCTCTATCAGTTCTCACCCCATTTGAGATCAGCTGGCACATGCGGTGAAGCATAAATCCTGACATGGCATTGGTCCACCTCATTGCAGCCCTAGGCGGCTGCCCAGCAGCACCAGCAGCCTGGCCACCAGCACCACCAGCAGAGCCATCTAAAAAGATCACAATGAGGGCTAGGCTTAAGTGTTTGAACAAAACAGGAAGCATCGTTGACAGCTAACACGTATGCTCATATTAATAACAGAGTCATCATTGGATGGACAGATTTGCTCAAGATTATAAAAAATGCATCATTGGCATGGACAAGTTTGCTTGTATTAATAAAAAATGCTTGGACAAGTTTGCTCAGATTAATAAAACATTCATCATTGGCATGTACAAGTTTGCTCAGATTAATAAAACATTCATCATTGGCGTGGACAAGTTTGTCAGATTAATAAAAAATGCATCATTGGCATTGGACAAGTTTGCTCAGATTAATAAATTATGCATCACTGGCATGGACAAGAATGCTCAGATTCATAGCATAACAGCATCACTGGCATGAACAAATGCTCAGATTAACACAGATTCGGAACTGAACCATGATAGAAAACATGGACATGTATGTTCAGCAAAGATTTTTCCATCAACCATGAATACTGGGATTTTTATCACACAAATAGCATCCATAGCACAGCAAAAACATACAAGCGTCGGTCATATATCAGAACATCTATTAGAACACTTAGAAAAGGAGAGGTTCATGCTTTCTTTACCACAACAGGAGCAGCAGAAAGCCAGTCAACGAGCAGATCTGAGGGGAAGAGAGAAAGGAGCACCAAATCTGAAGTTCTGCAAAAAAAAGACTCAATCTTCACCATGTCGCATACCAAAAATCATGGGGATAAAACAAAAATCGAAATAATAGCACCCAGGATAGATCTTTACCTCTAAACAAGCAAAGAACTCTGATCCAGTGGGGGGCTGCACATTTGAGATGATAGAGTTAGAGAATCTAGGGGTAGGAAAACAACAAATCTACACAGGGAAGAAAAAAGGGGTTAGGGTTGCGAACTCACTTGCCTCGCATGCAGCTCGGATTCCTCACGAAATCTCACTGAAATGAAGAACAGAGAAGAGAGGAGCGATTAGGTCTGCTGGTGCATGAAGAGGGAGGAGAGGGGACGAATCTGAGAGGAGAGGAAGAAGAGCCTACCTGCTGTACGGAGGTGAGAAGGGCGAGTAAGCGAGCAAAACAATGCAAGCTTTGAACATCGTGAAGCTGGGACTTCCAATAAACTCTCGGTACAAGAACGCATACCGCTCTTTACATTATATTGATTTTGCTACTGCATGCTAGGTGACAAACACCTGACGTTATAAGCTAAGCAAATACCTCTAAGTGATAGATAAACATATGATGTTCTGACTTCTAGAAGAGAGATTGGAAGCTGATACAACACATAAAACTAAGCCGACTCATTGAATGAGCCATTTTCTGCATACTTCATGTGATCAAATATGATATTCTTCCACTGAACCTGCATAAGAAAATATATTGTTACATTGTACAGTCCATGATAGACATAACACAAATTAAATAAATTATACAAAGACTATATGCTGATCAAAAGGATATGTGCATGCAGAGAAAAGTTCCAAAAACAGCTCTTTTACTAGGCGACCAGGCGCTACCGCGATATGCGTTCGTTTCCTGAGGTCTAAAGTTTAGAGGGGTCACATCAAAGAGAATCTTATCATTTAGAAGTATTAAATAAAGTCTAATTACAAAACTAATTGCAGAACCCCAAGGCTAATTCGCGAGACGAATCTAATGAGGTATATTAGTCCATGATTAGCGGACGATTACTGTAGCATCACTGTGGCAAATTATGGATTAATTAGGCTCATTAAATTTGTCTCGCGAATTAGCACCCAGCTGTGCAAAAAGTTTTATAAACAGATTTTATTTAATACTTCTAAATGGCAAGATTCTCTTTGATGTGATGGGTCTAAAGTTTAGAGGGTAGGAAACGAACAGGACCTAGGTGGGGTACTACTGGCTTCACAGGTTGGAACAGGTTGCTAGCCTCCTTCCATTGGGGTCAAGCATAGTACAGTCATAGTACCGGATCCAAAGTTGTCTATTCTTTTTCAGGATTTGTGTAATCGCTAGTCCTAGCCGTTTCCAGCCATTTGAGGTATTTTCCCTCTTTTCTTTTTTCTTTTCAGTTATTTGGCAGGGTGAAATGACCTTCTTGCCCTTCCTCTTTTCTGTTGCACCCCGCGTCTAGTTTGTTCCCTCGTGACCAGGCAGGCTGACTGCTGGCCTTTTTTTTTGACCCGCCCACCGCAACTAGGCAGGCAGGCTGGCTGGCCGGCCGCCGGCCGCCGGCCGCCGCCGCCTAGGTTGGCTGGCCGCCGCCGCTGGAAAAAATGTGCATATCATTTTTATGCAAAAAATTCTGAATATTAAAATGATAAAAAAGAATAATCTGGGTACAATTATAAACACAATAATCATGAGTTCATCTTGAAAATCCATAAATTTAGCTTAAACAAGTTCATCTCACATGCTTTAATAATTTTGTTCTAAACGAGTTCCATCTCATATCAAATAAAGTATGAGTTTACATCTAATGAAGCCATCACAAATCATAAAAAATTATTCATCCAATATTAAGCCTTATCTTTAGAGTCATCTTCTTTGGTACAACCGCAATAGGCATCCTCTCAGGACCAGTGGTAGCGGTTGTGAAGAGTTGCCCACTCCTAATAATTTTGCAAGTCCACTGCAAAAATATGGCATGATAATTAAATATATGCAAATACTTGTTATATGGTAAATGTATTAGTATTCCTTACCTTCTAGTGATCCTTCCTGGACTATCGCGTAGTATATCTTCTCTAGTTGGTCTCTTTGGTGTGCTAAGTTCTTTTGGTGCAGTTTTGTAACATTCTTACTACTAGGTTACTTCTGCTTCCTACAAGTAAAATAGATTTAATTTATAATGACATCAGGTGGTATTCAAATTGTAGATGAAAGAAATCAATACTTGCCTCTTTTTTCTATCATATTGAGTCGGCACTTGGAACTAGCTTGCCTGCGACCTGTTTACCGCACTTTAAGCAAGTCATAGGTCCTCTTTTCATTTTCTGTCCCTTTGCATTGGTGGGAGTAATAGCATTATCACCTACGTTGGCTCCTCCATCTTCGGTTGTATCGTCACCATCTTTGGCACCTTTCTTCTTGTGACCACCTTCCATAAATCCTCTCAGTCTAAGTTTTCTTCGTCTCCCGACCTCTCCTTTAGCAAAAGGTGCACCAACAAATGGTAGTTTCACCTCTGGCCATTGCATTTTGTCTGTCATTGGCTTAATCTCTCCAGCATAAGCAGCCTTGAACCTATCCATCGAGTAGTACTCATGCACAAATTGTTCAAGATCAAATTCCTTTTGGCTACTTACAAAGGCCAATACATGTTGACATGGCTTACCAGTATGCTGCCATTCAAGACAAGTCCTAGTCCTTTGATTTAACTTCACAATATGCCTCTCAATTTTCCTGCTATGGTAAGAGACCTCTAGTATTTGCATTTAGCTGAAGCATAATGGCTGGAAGTATCCTACCTTTGGGTAGCCTGTATGCAATGATTCTTCTCTTATTCCATAATCGCATGATCATTTCTCTAATGTTTTCAGCAAGGTCGGCCACGGGTAAGTCTTTATGGTCTCTTATCCAGTTATTGAATGACTCTGCAATATCTGGATTGAAGCTACATCTGTACCATAGTAGCTTATGATGGGTTTGTAACCACATCACTACTTCTGGTGATTGAGTCATAATTGTTGCCATATGTTCATAGAATATATCTTCTCTGTAAGCCCTTGCAGTGGGATATATCTGGCTGAACCCTCTATACCTTTTCATAAAATTTTTCATAAGATGATAAAAGCATTCTCTTTGCTTTGCATTTGGAAAAATATTTTTCACTACATTCTCTAAGCCCTTGCAAGCATCTAAACAAATAGCAAGGAGTGGAGGATCACCTATTGTCTTCTTTAATTGTTGCATGAACCAAGTTAAGTTATCTTGTGTTTCACAAGCTATGAAGCCATAAGCAACTGGATACATCCAATTGTGACCATCCACCCCTACAGCTGCGACTAAGTGGCCATTCCACCTTCCATTAAGTGTTGTAGCATCTATGCTGAAATAAGGCCTAAAACCTTTCGAGAAACCATCAATGCATGGTTTAAGAGCACAGAAAAAATGATGAAAATACACTTCACCACCATCTTCAAGTACCTCAATCTCCACAACACTCCTAGGGCACCTCTTAAGTAACTCGGCCTTCCACTTGAACAAAAACTCAAAACTCTCTTCCCATTTACCATAAACCTCAGCAAGAGCTTTATACCTCGGCAAGAGCTTTATCTTTGCCCCACCATACAGTATCATAGGAATTGTTATATTATGTTGACTCTGCAACTTAACCTGATATCCACGACCTTGCTAGCCACCTACTTCTGGGATGGAGTTGTAGTTTTGAACCTTATGGTAGAAACACATGGTGATCAACCAAAACTGTTACTTGCAAGCACACAAACAACGAGAACCTTATTAATTTTGCAAAAAAAGAGAGAATTAATCAAAACAAATCAATTTATTCACCTCTGCAGTGCTTTTCCCTTTATGTTTGCTGCTATTTATTTTCTAAGGGCAATCATCACTTGACTTGCAAAAACACCTATATCTCTTCATATCTAACTTCTCGGTTCCTAAATCAAACTCTTTATTGATGGCATACTGTCTGCACTGCCATCTTGAACTCCTTCATTATTGGGTAGAGTGTACCAACAACCATTGGTGGATTGTTCTTATCATATAAAATCACCACCTCACTTGGTACGGCATCACTAGTAGGAATGGCAGCACCATCATAATCAAGACCCTGTTGATCCAATGGACGATCAAAAATCTCTGTAGGTACATTAGTTGTCTCCTCTTCTCTCAAGCCTAAAAGTTCATAAGTTCATACATCCGATTTTCACTTATAAGTGCAATTCGACTTTCCTCATCGTGTATCTCTACTATCTGTAAGCTATTCCAATCAACTCCTGCCATATTTTTCGTACGACGATTGTACAGTTACAATAGATACTCTGAAGCTAGTCACTAAAACAAAAACCATGCGAGCATGCAGAGCAATTTTACCGGAGTGCAGAGGAAAACCAGCAAAGGCAGCAGAGTAGGGGGCTCCTCCCGAGCCGGGCGTGGCCTGCCCGCTTGGGGCCTCGCCAACGGCCGGCGCTGCCTCGGCTGGGGCCTGCCTCGGCCAGGGGCTAAGACCATCTCCAGCAGTGTCCCCAATCCCACACTTTATCCCAAAATATAGGAGTTTAGCTACTGTTCATTGCTCCAGCAGGTCCCCCATAGCTCCTCCCAAAACCCGAGGTCCTCCCAACGTTGCCTAAACCTACGGGTTTCCCAGATTCTCCCATCCAATCTCCCATCAGAAGTAGCCAACCACGAAGTGCCACACGGCAGTAGGCCCCGCTGGCCGAGCGTGCGTCGAGGTCGGGTGCAGCGGAGCTCGTCGGGGTGCGGCGGAGCTCGTCGAGCTCGTCGGGGTGGCAGCCGAGCTCGAGCTCGAGGTCGGGGGCGGCGGAGCTCGGCGGGGTGGCGGCCGAGCTCGAGTTCGAGGTCGGGGGCGGCGAGCTTGGCGGGGTGGCGGCTCGAGCTCGTCGTGGTGGCGCCGGGGCTCGCCGGGGCGGCGGCGCTCGTCAGGACGGCTCTGGGTGGTGTGGATAGATGGGGGTCGGATTTACGAGCCACTGCTGGGAACCATGTTGTGGATGGGGGAGAGATAAGGTGGGGCCCACGCCTTTTGCCCCAATATGGGTGATTTGAAGGGCAACGTTGCTGGAGATGGCCTAAGGCCGGCGGATGCCAGGGGCAGTATCGTCTAGGAGGAAGCGCCTGCCACCTCGGCTAGGGGCTCGCTCGACTAGGATCCAAGGCCAGCGGGGGCGGCCAGGGCCGAGCGCCTGCCTCGCCTAGGAGCACGCTTGGCCAGGGGCCAAGGCTGGCAGAAGACAGGGGCTGCCTCGTTGGGCTCGTCGGGCGGCGGGGGCCGGTGCTTCGTTGGGCGGGGGTTTCTCCATGGCACCAGCGCCGGCCGTAGTTGTTGCGAGGAGAAAAACGATCGGGATTCAGCGATCGGGAAGAAACGAACCTACGTGGAGTGCAACAGAAAAGAGGAAGGGCAAGAAGGTCATTTCACCCTACCAAATACCTGAAAAAAAGAAAAGAGAGAAAATATCCCAAATGGCAGTATAATCAAGAGACACATGTTTGGAGTCCCAAATTTACAATGTCAACGTTACAAATGTTAAAATTGTGAAGCGCATTGTTTGGAGTCCTATAATTGCAATTTTCTCATTTCTGGTGGAGGGCCTGCGGAACGACTGGATGGCGAAAGTGGCGACGGCTGGTGATGGTAGCGGGGTCTCCCGAGCCCCGTGCGCCGTATCACGAGTGAGGGGTGAGGAGGCGCGACTCGTGAGTCGCGTGGTCAACAGGAGTCAAGGACCAGCCCGCTTCTATCCGCTCCGACTCGCAAATCCCTACCACTACCCGACCCGGAAGACCCATTTCGACACGCCCCCAGCTACTCCTCCGTTTTTATTTGCATATCGTATTAGGTTTGTCTTAAATTAAAATTAGCTAACTTTGATCAAATCCATAGAAAAATATAGCAACAACTATACTATATAATATATGCACTGTTGAAGTATATTTCATGATGCATTCAATGAAATAAATACCTTGGTATTGTAAATGTTATTATTTTTTTCAATAAATTTGGTAACATTCGAGTAAAATTCATTTTATCTCAATCGAATCCTGAAGCACGTGCCTGGATTATGAAGATATATAGAAATTGGTTGACAATAGAAAAAAACAATCGATTATGGCAGACGAGATGTAAAAGTCAATTGAAAATAATAATTGTTGCTGCTCTTTCGGTGGAGGCAGCGTCCTAGCAAGGACACACCGTACGTGGTGCTGAGCCCGGTGGACGGTGGTGGATGCGGACACTCAGCCGCCGTCCGCGGAGGTCGAACGGGAGCAATTTCGCGCGCGCGGGCAGCGGCGAAGCATGGCTATGGCTGGCATGCACGTCGAGACGGTGCATCGGCTCGGATGCCACCATCAGCAAGATCGATGCATGCATCGCGGCCGCGTACAGTACAATGCTGGCTCTGGCCGTCTGATGACGAGAAGGGTACCTCGTCGGTTCAGGAGGGCGAGGCGTTGGGACGTCCATGGCTGCCTGGGACGAGCCGAGCAAGCAAGGGACTAGAGCCGCTGCTACTACCGCAACAAGCTGGAGAAGAAAGAGACATGCTCATAGCCAGGCCACGTTAAAAGCACCTTGCGTATTAAAAACGAAAATAAAATGGTGGCGGCGCCACAATCCGATCCTCCAACAGCTAATCGATCTCCCCTCTTGCCTTCCTTAGACGGTGGGATGAACTAACGGTGAGGTAGGCGGAGGCGAAAGGGCATCCAAGGTAGCAGAAGGTCGATGCAGCATACAAGATAGGGAAGGAGGTTTAGAGCATCTTCAGCGGTCTTCCCTTGCTTAATAATCTGATAATATTGGGAAGAAAATATATTCCAGCAGTTTTTTAAAATCTCTCTCTTTCTCCAATAATTACTAGATTGTTCCAATATTTTACCCCAATTCCCCTCAAATATAGGGAGAATTTTAGCTCTCCCAATATATTAGTTGTATTGAGATGAGGTTATTGGGGAACTGTAAAAACGTCTCTTCCAATAATCTATAAAAATGTGATATTGGAACATCCTAAAACTATGTTATTAGGAAATATTTATTGAAGAACTGCTGGAGATGCTCTTAGACCTCCTCCAAAGGAGATCAATCAGCTAGCTCGTAACTATGCCACGTCAGATTTTTACCTATGTGGAAGAGAAAGAAAGAAGAGCTATCTTTTGTTTAAGAGATAATCTTATGCACACATCCCTAAATAAGTAAGATTGATATATGGCCTTTCTAGGTGTATGAGCTAGTGTCTGATTTTAATTGTTGAAAGACATATCTCTTAGACTATCTCTTAGTTGTATGGGCTAGCAGCTGACTATATAACCTTTGGAGGAGGCCTAAAACATCCTGGCCTTTCATATGGCCTTGACCTATACAACCATAAAGAGTAAGTTTTTTTAATTCTAACTTTGTCAATGCAAGTTTAATGGTTATTTTTCTTTGCCACAAAAGTATTGCTTATTCACCAAAGTTAAGAATGTGTGGTAAAATTAGTTGCCAACCAAATGTATGCCCCTCAAACGCCTTACATTATTACAACCATGGAAGACATCATCAAATAATGATTATGGAGTTTTTTCAGGGACTGGTAGTAAGCAACGGATTTAACATTGAATTCCACCATAATATGATCTTCCCAACATCGACAAGATGGTTCTTGCCTGTTGGTAAATAAATTTATTATTACTGCATGCGATGATCTTCCCAAACGAGTATTGCCATAGGCGATGCGTCATGCTTGCTGCATCGACGGCAACGTACGTGCAAGTAACAACGAGTTTAGTAGGCCCTAGAAGTGACCATGGAGATTCCTGCGCGGCCGGCGCCGAACCTTGCGACGGCGCAGTCGGTGGCGAAGATGTCTGAGACGACGTAGTTGGGCGCCCCGCCCATGACTGGCATCTTGGAGCTCACGCTGAGCTGGTTGACGTAGTCGGAGCGGTAGGTCTGGCCGAGGACGCCGTGCACGTCGTCGGAGAGGTCGATGAACTTGAAGCCGAGGTCGAAGTGCGCCAGGCTGTCGTCGTCGGTGACGCCGTAGTTGTGGATGCGGGAGTCCTCCTCGCTGATTGGCACCACGTTGGCCATGATGTCGAACATCCCCGTGAGATGCACCCTGACGCCGTTGGTGGTGGCGGTCCTGGTGACGGTGAGCCCAGGCGCGGCGGCGGACTGCCACACGGCGCCGATCTCGGTAGGGATGTCGATGGGGGCGCCGTCGAAGGCCAGGTCGAGGCGGTCGACGTCGTTGTTCCACTTGGCGGTCTTCTTGGCGCCCATGTAGAGGCGGTGGTCGGCGAAGCGGACGCCGAGGGCCTGGATCCAGGTGAAGTCGCGGCTCATGGCGGGGTTGCGCTTGCCGATGAAGTGGGCGTTGATGTGCAGGTTGGCGTCGGAGAGGATGCAGAAGTCCTGGTCCTTCTTTCCGTGGAAGTAGAAGTTGTTGCCGTCGCCGCCGGTGAAGCGGGGGTCACCGCAGGACACGCCGGGGTAGAAGTCGCACACTTGAATTCGAATAATCATATGAAAAGAGGAAGAAGGAAAATGAGAAGAAAAAAGTTACTTTCTTGGAATGCTAGCTATCTACTAGTGATCGATTAGCTAGTGAAGAAGCAAGCAAGCAAAGCAAGCTCTTGTGCGTACTGCAGAAGGTCTTGCATCCTGGGCAGAGGACGATGCACTGGTTAGGGCAGCGCCTGTCGCACTTGGCCAAGCACGCCGTGTTGTTGGTCCTGTCGTCGTTGCAGGCCAGTTGCTGGTCCCTCCTGTACTTGCCCGGGGTTATGACGTGGTAGTTGGACGGCAGAGGCCGCGGCGTCGCCGGTGGCTGTGCCGCGACGGAGGCCGCGGCGGCGCACAGGGCGACCAGCGCGGCAACCACAAGGACACGCGCGCGAGAAGCCATTGTTGGCTGGTTTGTGTGTTGAGCTGCTAGCTACCTGTAGTAGTAGCTAGAATAATGTTGAGTGGTGAGGAGCCGGGCATGGGAGCCAGCCAATTTATAGGAGCATGCAGGTGGTGATCGATCCAGATCGAGCTTGCTTGCTGCTAAGCCGGTAGAGACGCCGTGCGATGTGCTGGACTCGATCACCTGCAGGAGATGAGATCCTTGGAATCCCAGCAATCCAACCGGCGGTACGGTGGTGACGTGCATTGCATTATTTGTTGCAGCAGGAGATGCTCTCTATCTCGATCTGGAGGATGGAGTGATCGATCACATGTCAGGCGGCTGCATGCATGCATCCGGGCTACGTACGTAAAGCGGCAAAGCACATAGCTTCACAAGTTGTTAGTCCACCAAATGCGTGCATTTCAAATGAACGGCCCATCCCGATGACTCCTTAAGGGTGCTAACGTACTTCCAAAGTTGATAGATTGGAATATTTTGGGAGATGAAAACTCAAATAATCATTCGCCTAAAAAACAACTCATTAATCAGAAATGATGTACTGTAAGTGGACCGAATAACTTGTAATTAAATAGGGTAGTATGTGCATCAAAGTTAATGATAATATTAGGTACTACTTTCAAAGAAAAAAATACAAAAGGTGATCCCACCTTACTTATTATGTTCAGTATTTTTGTTCTCTACTAGGACATTTTTGGCCTAATGTGTGGACATAGTTCATGTTTTGTTTTTGCTTTCTTATTTGTTCTGGATATATTGGAGGAGTTACAGCATTTTCGAATTGTGACAAACTTGTAGCAGAAATGCTTGTGTTACAGCTCATGAATTTTAGCCTCAAATGTCGTTACAATATAATGCTGTTGGAGGTTTCCATGCATATCCGATGTCTTTGCTTAGGAGTCTTTTTGGTCTAGAAAGCAACCTATAGCTCATTTTGTCGCCCCATTTTGTTGTGGTCAATCGGACATGTATGCACATTTTTGAGTCCTAAGTATTTTATAGCCAAATGTATGAGCTTCAATTAGCTTAAGTCTTCCCATGCATTCTAGACTTACTGGAGGTGCCAAGGCATTTTTGAATTTCATGGAACTTTTTTTTTGCAAAAGTATTGTGTTGTAGCTCATGTGTTTATTATGTCCTCAAGGCTGCTGGAGGTTGCCCATTCATATATCTGCTTTGGATAGTTTTTGTCCCAAAAGATGACCTATAGCTCAAGTTTTCTCTCTCTCATGTTGTCATTGCATTCCGAACATGTTTGCGTGGATTTTTTTAGTTCCATGGTTTTTTTTTGGCCCAATGCATTAGCTAGCTTATACTTTTTTATTTCTATTCATTTCAGATTTATTGGAGGGTCAAAATAACTTTTAATTTTTCAAGGGCTGTCTGCAAACAATCTATGCTATGGCTCATATTTTTTTAGCCTCCCATGTCATTGCTGGTCTGTTGGACATTTATGTGGAATGCCGTGTTTGGGCCATTTTTGGCCCAATGTGTGAGTTATAGCTTCTTTAGTCTTTCCATTCACTCTGCATTCATTGGAGGAACCATAGTATTTTTCAAATTTTAAAGGACTTCTTACAAAACGCATGTGCTATAGCTCCTATTTTTATTCTCACATGAAGTTCCAGGTATATTGAAGGTGTCTTTTGATATATCTATTCCAGAAAATTTTTGGCCTAAGGGGTCACCTAAAGATTTTTTTTTTGCCTCCCATATCGTTGTAGATCTTACTAACACATCTATTAATTTTTTTTAACTCATGTTTTTTTTTCCTACCATGTCGTTGTAGGTCTTACTAACACATCAGTGGGTTTTTTTTTTTGCTCTGGGCATGTTTTGTCCAATGCGTGACATAGATAATGTTTTTAGTCTTCCTATTCGCTCTGAATTTATTGGAGATGCCATATTGTTATTTTGAATTTTCTCGATCTTTTTGCAGAAAAAAAGCTTGTGCTTTAGCTCATGACTCCCATGTCGTTGCGGGTCTATCATACATTGCATGTTTGTGGATTTTTTAAATTCCTAACATTTTTTTGGTACATGCTTACTCTATAGATCATGTTTTGTGTGTTGAAGTGTCGTTTTGTGGGTGTTGGTTGTGTCCATGGATATCTCTCCTTTGGATATTTTTAGGACAAAAGGGTGACCTGTAGCTCTGATTGTTTTTCCTCTGATGTCGTTGCATATATATGTCTGGGACATCAATGTGGATTTTTATATTCTGGATGATTTATAGCCTAACACAATAGTTCTATCTCTTGTCTTTTATATTCCAATACGCTCTTGTTTTACTGGAGGAGTCAATGTATTTTTTTTAAATTTTGAATGACTTATTGCTAAAAGCTCTAATTTTTTTTTGACCTCCATGTCAGTCTAGAGTTGTTGGACATGCCTGTTTTTTGTGTGTGTTTTGAGTATTTTTGGCCAATGCATGAGCTAAACTCATGATTTTTGGTCATCTTATGCGCTTTGCTTCTGTTGGAGAACCTTTTTAGAAAGTATATGCCATGATGTTGTAAGGCTGTTGGAGATGTCCATAGATGTCTCTGTGCTAAAGAATTTTAGACCCAAAGGGTGACCAAAGCTGTTTTTTTTTCACTCCTTAGTCGTCATTACAGATCCGTTGAACATCATGACATACAGGGTGCAAACTGATTGCTCTCGGGTTATAGGTAATGCTATAGATGGTCAGACGGACGGCCCGGTCCGACATGGCACGGGCCTGATTTGGCCCAGCCTGATTAGGCATGGTCCGATTAGGCACGGTTATTAAATGGGTTAGGCATGGTCCGATTAGGCACGGTTGTTAAACGGATTGTGCTATGCTAGCCCACGGGTTGACCCCGCGGCCCAGGCAAGGCACGAGACAGCCTTAGCAGTGCCGTGCCGACAGGATTGGACCATTTGGCCTGCGTAAGCACGTCGCACGCGGTGCTGCTCGTCCTCGCAGATCTTGCCGCGCCGCCGTCGTTGTGGCGGGTGCAAGCCGCACCACCCCGCCACGCCGTCCGTGCCGCCATCATTGGGGGTGGGTGCCGGCCACGCCGCCGCGCCAGGCCGTCCGCGCCGCCGCGCAGAGAAGGGAGGACAGGCGGGCGCCGATGCTAGCACGCAGGAAAGGGAGGAGGGGCGAGCGTTGGCCGAACCGCAGCGGGGGAAGGCCGGAAGGGAGTAGTTGCAGGCACAGGCGGAGAGCAAGCTGGCTGCGCCGCGCCACCACAAGGGAGGGAAGGAGGGGGTCTGGCGCCGACACCATCAGGAGGAGAAAGGTAGGAGGGCGGCCGCTACCACAAGAGCCAGGAGAGGGAGAGGAGGTGCATTTGGGTGATGAGAAGTTAGGGTCTAGCAATGAAAATATGTATGAGTGTGTGTTTATCTACACTCGCGTGTAGCTACTCTCACCATCAGTATACCACTGTGCGTATATCCACATACTCATTTGTCACTTTAAGTATGTTCCTATACTTCACGTATATGCTTTTCGTTGGGTCAGATACGTCCTACGTCATGAGATACACATGTGGGAGTAGCGACAAGAATGGATTTTCCATATATATATGTATATATATATATATATATATATATGGGTCGGTGGTGGAAATTTAGTTTGATGGGCTAGAATTACGGGCCATATTGGCACGGGCGGCCCACTTGGTATTCAAGGGTATTCCTTGAATATCCATTATTTTTGCTAATCTATAGTATTTAAAGGTATAACCAAATGTATACATGTTAATAATAGGTATAAAACAGCCATTTTTCTTTGCCTTTTGAATTTTTAATACCCAACCTTCAAGTCCTGAGCCCGCCTCTGCGTATTGGACCGGCCGCTAACCGTGCCGGGCCGAGCCAGCCCACTTGCTGAGGCATTGATCTAGGCACGGCACGGTGCCCATGCCAGGCCCAGGCCGGGGAAAAAGCCGTGCCGTAGGCTGGATGGCCAACTACAAGTAATGCCCTAGGTTTCAATATCGGTCTACAGCTTAAATTGATATTCTAAGACCATGATTCCATGAACTTAACATAATTATAAATTTGATTAAGTTTAGATCTGAGATTCCTGTGGTGTGTGAAACAGAATGAGAGCCAACGAAGAACTGTTGTATTCATCTCAAGGAGTTTTATACATGTACATCGGTATGCATGGATTAACCATATGCCTATCTAGGCGCATCGCAGTGGAGACGTGCGATCGCAGGGGTGCCGTAGAGAGCGCGTCGTGATCCAGCTCCTGAAGTCTCGGGGAAGACGGTAGACGAGCGCCGTGGTGAGGACGGCGCGAGCGGACGTTCCTGCTGACCCGGACCCGGACGCCCAGGACGTGCTGACAAATTTATTCATGCTCTAATGGTAGCTTGGCGAAACGATCATCTTGCGGACGTCGTGGTATGTGCAAGCAGCTCTTTAACTGGCCTCAGCTGTAACCATGGAGATTCCGGCGCGGCCGGCGCCGAACCTTGCGACGGGGCAGTCGGTGGCGAAGATGTCTGAGACGACGTAGTTGGGCGCCCCGCCCATGACGGGCATCTTGGAGCTCACGCTGAGATGGTTGACGTAGTCGGAGCGGTAGGTCTGGCCGAGGACGCCGTGCACGTCGTCGGAGAGGTCGATGAACTTGAAGCCGAGGTCGAAGTGCGCCAGGCTGTCGTCGTCGGTGACGCCGTAGTTGTGGATGCGGGAGTCCTCCTCGCTGATTGGCACCACGTTGGCCATGATGTCGAACATCCCCGTGAGATGCACCCTGACGCCGTTGGTGGTGGCGGTCCTGGTGACGGTGAGCCCAGGCGCGGCGGCGGACTGCCACACGGCGCCGATCTCGGTAGGGATGTCGATGGGGGCGCCGTCGAAGGCCAGGTCGAGGCGGTCGACGTCGTTGTTCCACTTGGCGGTCTTCTTGGCGCCCATGTAGAGGCGGTGGTCGGCGAAGCGGACGCCGAGGGCCTGGATCCAGGTGAAGTCGCGGCTCATGGCGGGGTTGCGCTTGCCGATGAAGTGGGCGTTGATGTGCAGGTTGGCGTCGGAGAGGATGCAGAAGTCCTGGTCCTTCTTTCCGTGGAAGTAGAAGTTGTTGCCGTCGCCGCCGGTGAAGCGGGGGTCACCGCAGGACACGCCGGGGTAGAAGTCGCACACTTGAATTCGAATAATCATATGAAAAGAGGAAGAAGGAAAATGAGAAGAAAAAAAGTTACTTTATTGGAATGCTAGCTGTCTACTAGTGATCGATTAGCTAGTGAAGAAGCAAGCAAGCAAAGCAAGCTCTTGTGCGTACTGCAGAAGGTCTTGCATCCTGGGCAGAGGACGATGCACTGGTTAGGGCAGCGCCTGTCGCACTTGGCCAAGCACGCCGTGTTGTTGGTCCTGTCGTCGTTACAGGCCAGCTGCTGATCCCTCCTGTACTTGCCCGGGGTGATGACATGGTAGTTGGACGGCAGCGGGCGCGGTGGCTGCGCCGCTACAGAGGCCGCGGCGGCGCACAGGGCGACAAGGGCGGCAACCAGACATGCAGCGAGGTGGCGGGCCATTGGTGGCGACGCGCTGATCGACGACGTCGCCTGAAGCACCTTCAACTTGTGTGTGTTTATTTGCTACGTGCGGTGGTGAGGAACCAGGTCAGGGAAGATGCCAATTTATAGGGGCCGGCGGCGTGCGTCGCGGCGAAGCAAACACGTCGTGCCGCCGGCGTGTTCAGGTCAGGATCGGAACACTTTGCGTTCACCTGGATTCGTCCTACGTCGTATCCTCACGAAGCCGAATTCTGCATATAGTTGGTTATGGAGTTCCTGTTGTCAACTAAAGTGTAAAATTTTCTTCTAGCTGCTGCCGAAGGATAGACTTAGCACAAGATATCTTCTCAGACGCAGAAACATGTTCCTTGATGACTATATCTGTGCTGTCTGTGAAACAGGTTCCATGGAAACTCTGAATCTTCTCCTTTTGCACTGCAACTTTGCTGCACAATGCTGGGCAACACTAAATCTAGTCAGTAATATGGAATTGAACCCCTTTAGTATTCTATAAACCTTCAAAACAAGACTGCATGTCCCAGTGCCGACAGTTCAGAGTACTTTAGACTTCTTCAAGACAAATTTTGCAATGGTTATCCATCGTGCAAAATCAAAGCATGTTCAATCAAAGCATGTTCAATCAATGTCTACTTGGCTAGAAAATTTTCGCTCCTTAACTAGTACCTCTTGTACTGCCTGTAAACTCTTTTTTTTAATATATATCCAGTAGGGATCCTCCTCCTGTTTTATAAAAAAAATTGTACAGCTAGCGTGATCAGAGAATAGGATTACATTGTCTGCCTCATTAGACTAACTGTCAGAGGCAAATATCACGGATCCTCCAAAGATTGTTCCTTACGAAGCTGATCACACAGATTATCTCCCCTGAAGTACACAGTTTGGGCTAGCTGGGCCGTCAAATGGCAGCAAATAGCCTACCAGGGAAAGAGGCACCGACAGCCCAACGCTAATCACTGGTGAAGGACACGGCCGCCTCGCCCGATCCCAAGGATGAAGGGTCGGGCGCGGTAGCCTCGCCCGACCCCAAGGGCGCCTCACCCAACCCCAAGGGTGAGGGGTCGTGCACGTCCGCCCCAGAGGCGTGGGGCCCCCAAGGACCTAGTGAGGTGACACGCTACACCGGGGAACGAACCTCTAGCGTAAAGATAGGTAATGACGTGCAATGACATGACCTTCGGAAAAGACATGCTACTACGGCAAGCTCTGGTCATCCACCGCGCCGGGGGTCAAGCCGTAAAACGGGCCGGGGCTCACGCTGCCCGTCTCGTCATGGCGCACGTCGCCCGTCTTGCGGCCCAGCGGACTCGCACCGCCCATTTCATTAGGGCGCTCGCCGCACGTCGCACCAGGGCGTGGCACGGGGAGCGCCACCATAATCATCTACAGCGCTAGTGGGGCCCACGCGAAGGGAGGAGAGGCGGCACGATCCCGGGGATCTCTCTGTATCCACTCCCTTCCCTTTAACTTTTATGAAGGAGAACCCCCCGCCGAGGGGACAGAAACACTCAGACTCACATTCACACACATACACACACACACTCCACTAGAGATTTGGGAGCCCTTTCTCTCTTTCACCTGTTTATAACCCCTACTACAAACTTAGTGCAGAGCACAAACAGCTCGAACTGGACGTAGGGACATTCTGCCCAAACCAGTATAATTGCACCCCATCCGGACTAGACGCGCAATTACAAAATTCACTGGTGGCGATTCGAGACTACGCTAGCTGATCAACCAATCAAGTAGCTAAAGATCTAGTTGACTACTACTTATATTAATTATATTGGGCAGCAAATGAAAGGAATCACCGGCCGTACCTTTTCATCATCCTAATCAAGCCCTGCCCAACTCTAGCTGCATACTAATATTCGAGTGAGTGAAGCGCCATTCTGAGGCTACGGCCTCTGATATATTATTTTTCTAAAAAAATAAAAGTACTACAACGTATTGTTAGTTTTATGAGCAACGAAAGCAAATCTTTCCAAGTTTGTAGATTATTTAATATGTTCTTTTAATTGCTAAAAGGCACTTGAGAGTTATTTAGCGTGCTGCAATGCCAAATTTGTTCTTCTACATTTCCTCCCCTAATAGTTGCGTGCATTTAGATGTGAGGAAAATAATCATGTATTTTTAGGCTCTACTTATACGCTTTAGTAGTTCATAACTAAATTATATATGGTAGTTGCTTATGATTGCTAAAGTTGCATTCGTTGTATAATGTAATTTTCAAGCTAATAAGTTTGTAAGATCTGCAACTCTTATTAATAGAAGACGCCAACTCACCTGTGCAAGGACTACATCTCCACGGGCTCGGTGTGCGAACAAATCATGCTTTGTTCATAGATCCTTTTCTTGCGAGGATTTAATTTTTTTATAGATCCAAGGATGTACTTCCTCCGTTCCAAAATATAGATCGTTTTGGCAAATCTAGATAAGTAGATTTTTCTATGTACCTAGATAATCATTATATCTAAATATGTAGTAAAAATTATGCATGTAGATTTGCTGTCAAAATAATCTACAATTTGGAACAGAAGGAGTAGCCAGTAAAACCTTATCCTGTTTTAATGCCAACGTTTAGGTCGCCGGAGATCGAGTTTGTCAAAAAATGCATTGTCGATGGATGAAAGTTTCTAAATTCAAAGGGTTAGGTGTTTATGGCCGGAGAAGTAAATGATAAAATTTAAACGCTAGAGCTGTGTAATGTGTGTTAATTTTGTGTCGTGACACGCACAGAAAGCTGCAGGGCTACATTGGTGCCGGTGCATTCAGATGCACGCACAAGCTGGCATCTCTATGCCTATGGATCGGAAGAAGCAAAGGGGCGGCGTGCCTGCCGCCGGAGGCCACCATCAGGTGGGTGTGCCTTTACCGCCACGCCGGCCGGCCGAGCATCTGGGCTGGGCATGCACGCCACGAGGGCGGTCGATCGAGAGCATGCATCTGGGCTGAGCATGCACAGCACAGCACGAGGTGGTCGCTTCGCCACGATCGACGCCGCGCGCGCGCGCGCACCACCAGGCCATGCCATCCATTGTGCCTGCCCGCCCTATAAATTGTCCCGGCCCATGCCCATATCAATCGGCAGACACACCAGCAGTAGAGTAGTGCACTCGTCGATCGGAATCGAACAAGATCGAAGATGGCGGCCCGCCGGACTTGTTTGGTTGTGGTCTCTGCGGCCCTGGTAGCCGTGTGCGCCGCCGCCTCCGTCGCCGCACAGCAGCCAACTCGGCCGCAGCCGCTGCCGTCCAACTACCACATCATCACCCCGGGCAAGTACAAGAGGGACCAGCAGCTGGCTTGCGGCGACCCCAACGGCAACAAGCCCAGCTGCAACGCCAAATGCGACAAGCGATGCCCTAACCAGTGCATCGTCCTCTGCCCAGGATGCAAGACCTTCTGCAGTACGTACAGGAGCTTTGCTTGCTTCTTCTTCACTAATAATCGATCATTAGTAGTAGCTAGCATTCACTAATCTGTCATTTTCCTTGTTCCTCTTTTGATATGATATGATTCAAGTGTGCGACTTCTACCCCGGCGTGTCGTGCGGGGACCCTCGCTTCACCGGCGGCGACGGCAACAACTTCTACTTCCACGGCAAGAGGGACCAGGACTTCTGCATCCTCTCCGACGCCAACCTCCACATCAACGCCCACTTCATCGGCAAGCGCAACCCCAGCATGAGGCGCGACTTCACCTGGATCCAGGCGCTCGGCATCCGCTTCGCCCACCACCGCCTCTACCTGGGCGCCCAGAAGACGGCCAAGTGGAGCAGCGACGTGGACCGGCTGGAGCTGGCCCTGGACGACGAGGCCGTCAGCATCCCCGCCGAGGCCGGGGCGCGCTGGGAGTCGGCCGCCGTGCCGGGGCTGTCGGTGACGAGGACCACCGCGGCCAACGGCGTGCGGGTGCAGCTCGCCGGGGTGCTGGACATCATGGCCAGCGTGGTGCCCATCACGGAGGAGGAGTCCCGCGTCCACAACTACGGCGTCACCGAGGACGACAGCCTGGCGCACCTGGACCTGGGCTTCAAGTTCTACGACCTCACCGACGACGTGCACGGCGTCCTCGGCCAGACGTACCGCTCCGACTACGTGAACCAGCTGAGCGTGAGCGCCAACATGCCCATCATGGGCGGGGCGCCCAAGTACGTGTCCTCCGACATCTTCGCCACCGACTGCGCCGTCGCCAGGTTCGCCGGCATCTCCATGGTCACCGCCAAGGCCTACTGATCGATTACATTACCACCCATCGATGGCTGCTCGCTTACTAGTAGTGGTCAAGATTTCTTCATCACAGCATGCATGAATAAATTTGTCAGCGAAAACAATGGATGTTCACTGTCCAATGAAAAAAAGGATGTGTTGACGACGTCTTTGAAAAATGTGACCTTTGGGCTATGATTGTCAACATTCATCCACCTGAACTGCCTTTGGTGATGGTGGGCTACTGGACTGCCTTTAGGCAGGCGTAGTACACATGGGCTGTACCCGCACAAAGATAAACATGGGCCATCAGGACAAGTTCCATATGGCCTTGGGTTTCCGAAGGCCCATCTATGGCCTTTGAAGCTTCGCGTACGCGCGCAGCTGGTCGGCTCAGCCTCAGCGTTGACGACCCTGCCGGCACGGCACGCATGGCTTCAGCTGGCAGGACAGGACGCGCTCGCTTCGCCACGACGCCGCGCATGCCGCACCAGGCGTTCGCCTAAATCCTAACGCTCCGTTTGGTTGGGCGTCGGCTGCCACGGTTCGTGTTTCGAACGCATCAGCCGAAGGATGTTCCCGATGAGATTCTTCCACCGCAGCCTGCTTGCGCATTGTATTTTCTCCGCGTTGGGCTCTCCCAAAAATGGCGTAAATCACCCTTTACTGCCATCGGTTATGCATACCGGTTCGGCTCCTCCGTTCTTTCTCCCTCGCTCCCTCACGATAGCTCCGTTCTTTTCTCCCTCACGCTACTCTCCTGCCCACCGAGCTCCCAGGCGACGCAGCTAAGGTTCGCGGAGCCGGCGGCCTACCCACGTCGGTGGCCTCCCCAAGCCTCCACGCCGCCGTCAACCTCACCCCAACCATCCTCGCCGGCTGATCTGGTCTGCAAGGCTGCCATGGGCGCCCTCCCCAAACGGCACTAGGAGCGTCGCATCTGCTTCCACGCCGGCATCGTCCCACGCCGGTGACCTCCCTGCCGGCGGATCTGGCCTCCACGCCGCCGGCCTCCCATGCCTCCCCACGCCGGCCCTCCCCAAGCAGAAACCCCAAGGGAGACCCCGGCATCGCCCCTCTACCACCAGCTGCTCGTCAGTAGTCACCTACCAGCTCAAGTCCTTCGGTGAGCAGCTTAGGAGCAAGTACGTGGAGACACAGCTGTTAGTTTGATCTCCCCGTAGACCATCGGCCCCTAACGGGCCCGATGGGCCTCCTCACCTCCGCGCCCTGACCGGGGGCGCCCCAGCTCGTTCCTAGCTGGTGGGCCCCCGTCGCGCTGCGCTATAAAAGGATAGGTGGGGGCCAGCGGCACGGATCACGAGAATCGCCGCCGCCGCCACCCCACCGACACTGCAACCCTAGCCGATCTAGATTGAACGCAGTAGCGGCGGGAAGCACCATCACCGGCCACTGTTCGCCTCGATCTCGAGCCTGTGGACGCGACCCGGACTTCGACCACCGCGAGCACCTGCACCGCACCCTCGGCCGCCGCCTGCACCAGCGCCGTCCGACCATGGCAGGCAACTCTGCATCGCGCGCGACGCAAGGGCACGAAGGTATAACCCCGTGCCCCCCTCTGCCTCTCTCTCTCGCACGGCTTGTGTTAGTATCATATGGTTTCTCCTAATCTAATCAATGCGGTAGCCGATCCCAAGTCTAACAATGGTATCAGTCGCCTATCTACTTGCGTTGATTAGTTTTGGAAGATTCAAGGGAGTAGAACCCCAGAAAAGGACCCAGAGAGAATCCCCAGAACAAACCCCTCGAAACCCTAACCCTAACCCTAGCTACAACAGAAAAGGGGCGGCGGTCAAGGGAGGACTTACCTGTAATCCCCTTGCGCCGTCCACCCTCGACGCGCTTGGGATGCTGGCGCGTCGACCCGACGGCGCAAGGCCGGGGGCCAAGGCTTGGACAGAGGCGCGAGCCGCAGTCGCGCCGCCCGTCATGCGCCAAATCTGGGCACCACGGTGAAGCCGCTCGACGGCGGCGCGCTCACCTTGCGGTGGACGCGCGCGCCGGCGAGGGGGCTTGCCGTGGCGCCGCACCGTCGGCCGCTGTTCTCTCTCGCTCGCACGGGATGGAGAAGAAGGAAGCGCCGGGGAAGAAAGAAATGAGCTAGGGTTTCACAGGGGCGCCGGGGGAGGGGTTTTGATCGGCCGCAACGCGCGCGCAGCCGTTGATCGATTTCGGACGGTCGAGGTCGATCCGTGCGCCACTGGGCTCCTTTTGGCCCAGGCGGGAGAGTGAAATGGCGGCCCGGGCCCAGGTTGCCTCGACCTGCGGCCACGAGCGCTCGCGCTGGCGCGCGCAAGGGCGAGCAGGCCGGGCGCTAACGGGCCTCGGCCCAGCATAGATGCGCGCGCGGGTCTGTTCACCCGTGGGCTGCTGCGCGAGGCTGCTGCCACAGGCCGCTGCGCGCGCGCGGGGGCCTGTTGCGTTGGGCCGTCGCGAGGGGAATGGGCCGGCTAGGCTGGTTCCAATAGAAAGAGCTGTGCATCATTTTTTCAATAGAATTTGAATGAATTTGATGCATTTCAAATTCAAAATTGATTGAACCTTGATGCACTGCTTATAAAAGACAAAATTAGACATAATTTTAACAGAATTTAAATTTTCCGCTGCAAAGATTGAATAGATCCAATTTTAATGATTACATGTCTTGTCATTTAAATTTGAACCAACGGGAGAATTTAAATTCACAAGGCAAATAGATAATTTTCTGAATTGTAATATTGTTATTTTTTGACCAACGTTAACAATGACAATATTGCAATTCCTATGGTATTACTTTTGATAGTGTTATCGCCGTATTTTGACCGGGCCAGAAGTGGGCCATGGAGCAAGATGGGCTTAGAAGGCAGTCGTGACAAAGCTTGCAAATTGGGCCCCGTGCGGAAGATGGAGGCCATAAGGCCGTGTAAATTAGGAATAAGCAGTTAAGATTCGTGTCGTGTTAGGTTAGGGTTAGTTAAAGAGAACAAGTCCGCGGACTATAAATATGTACCATGAATAAACAAGAAAAGGAACCATTCATCATCAACTCTTGGCGTATCGCTTCCCCTGTTCTAGGGTTTTCATCGGGTAAGTGCCATGCGACCCTGATCACGCTCTGCGTGATCGGGGTAGCGTCACCCTTGCTCGTTCGTTTATGCGTTGCTCGTGCTGAAGCCTTGTAGATGGCGAGTAGCGTTGTTTATCCTGGCATGCGTTGAGTAATCTTTTCCTTTTGTGCTTTAATCGTGCTTTATATGTTGCTCTCGCATGTTTGATCGTCGTGTCCGTTCATGGATACGATGGTTTTGTCTTGTTTCGTAGTTATCAGTAGATCCAATCTGTTATGGCTGGTTTCTATTTATTTAGAAGTTTGGTTCGATATGTGCACGATTAGGCCTTGCAAACGAGTTGAATGATCCGATGGTATGCTTTGTATCGGCTTATCGCTTGGATAGAGGTTGTTTCGGGGATTGGCTTTCAGTTGTTCCCTTGCTCTCTGTTTAGATCGTTTTGTCGATGCTTTTGTATATTTGTTAGGCTCAATTACGTGTAGGATGTTCCGGTCATGCAGTGAGAGTTTAGTCGTCGTAGATTGGATTAGATTGTTATTTATGAAGCAAGTTTTATTTGGACATATATATATGTATATATCCCTATGTTGCCCGTTCCAAAGATCCGATCCGGTATTAACACAATCGGCTCTTCATAGCCGATACCGGGGAGGAGGTGATGAGCCGATCACGGCTCGGACTAATCTTTACACATGTCTGTGCACGCAGGAGTTTGACACGTCACACCTTCCTGATCGGGTGTAGGATCAGGTGGCACGCCTAGCGACTCTCAGCCAGGGTGCGCGCCAGATCACTGGGCCGTTGACCGAGGGACCGGGGCCCACCAGCCGTCCCGGAAGCCTCCCGGCTCCTCGTGTTGCCTGTCGCTGCCCGCCGGCGGGTTTTGACCGACAACACATTCTGGCACGCCCGGTGGGACCTTCTTCATCGACTTCGTCATCGTCATCGGCATCATCTTCATCGACTCCGTCGTCTTCGTCGACTCCGTTAGTGGTGATCAACAAGATGGCAAGGGAAGATCCGATCACTTACGACGAGCTCTCTGCTGAACACAAGCAGAGGTACGACGAAATCAGGACTCAGTTTGAAGCCGATCTCATCGGCTCTTTCGAAAGGACTCGCAACCACGGTATCAGGTGGAGGGGTTTTTCACCTGAAGGTGCTCTTGATGGAGTGGATCTGTCTACCCCGTCTGAGGACCGTACCAGAGCTTTGCGGCAGGAGGTGAACTATGCAGTGGCTCATTCGTTGCACCGGCATTCTGAAAGCTTGGTTAATGCTTTTGAGCGTGTAGCTTTACGAGTGGTCCAAGAAATCATGAAGCATCAACATTCTCCGACTGGGCCTGCTCTGGGAAGCCATAAAGGAGAGTTGCCATTCCAGACCAGACCTCCTTTGCCTTATGCGCTTGCAGCGGCGGAATCACATGGTGCTCCAGCTTCCGTGGTTTACAAAGTAGGAGGTGATCCCACAGACCACCAGTTCTTCAATGAGCCACCCAAAGAAATCCCACATGGTTATATGTGTGCATACATTCCGGATAGTAATAACCCAATGCATCTCTCACAGAAAGTAGCTGGAGGGGTTTCTGGAGCTGACGCGAATAAACAAGCTTGGCTAGCAACTTATGCCACAGGGCCGAGTCATGACAGTGTGCACTCGGCCCCCGGGTTACAAACGGCGGAGCAAATTGGTGCCATCCTAAGGGATCAGTTTGGCATTTTGCTGAAAAGGAGAGCGATCGGCTATACAAAGCCGTATCCAAGCGATTATGACCTAATTCCATTGCCACCCAAGTATCGGCTCCCTGAGTTTACCAAATTCAGTGGGGCAGAAGGTTTTAGTTCTATCGAACATGTGAGCCGATATTTGGCACAGTTAGGCATGATTTCTGTATCGGATCCGTTACGAGTAAGGTTCTTCTCACATTCGCTTACGGGATCGGCCTTCGGGTGGTATACGTCATTGGGTCCTGACTCCATCCGTACATGGAAGCAGTTGGAAGAACAATTTCATATTCAGTATCATTCAGAAGCTGCAGAAGCAGGTATTGCCGATCTGGCGCAGATGCGACAGAAGCGTGGAGAAACCGTGGCAGAATTTATTCGACGCTTCAGGGAAATGAAGAACAGGTGTTATTCAACGCGGATCTCAGAAAAGGAAGCTGTGGAATTGGCGTCTCTAGGGTTATTGAAGCCGATTAGAGATCTGGCTTTTCAATTGGAATTCACTTCGTTGGCACATCTCGTCCAGAAGTTGACGACGCACGAGCAGCGTCACCCTGAGCTGTATCAAGAAAAGTTCAAGCGCCAAGTAGTGCTAGCTGATACTGAAGAGGCCGATGACTCCGGAGAAGAAGCGGAAGTATCGGCTGCAGAGTGGGCTCGTGGTGCAAATCCTGTATCATGCAAGTGGGTAAAACCAACAGGACCGGCAAAGGGGTTTGATTTTGATGTGAGCAAAGTGGAACAAATTTTTGACTTATTGTTAAAAGAAAAGCAGTTGAAGTTTCCAGAAGGATACAAACCCCCTACGGCGCAGGAATTGAAAGGAAGATCATATTGCAAATGGCATGATTCTTTTACCCACAGCACAAGCGATTGTAAGGAACTCCGTCGGCAGATCCAATCGGCTATTGAACAGGGCCGATTGATTCTGGGCCAGACCGCCATGAAAGTCGACACTCACCCGTTCCCTGGTGTCAATATGGTGGAAAGTAACGATCGGACGGCAAGGCGACAGCTGGACTTCGCACTGGGTATCAACATGGCGGGGGTGGTATCACGCCGCCAGACCAAAGATGGAGAGGCTGATTCGAGCAATCGGCCCCAAAATGAAAAGGATGATTATGTTACAGAAAGGCAAGTAAGGTACGTAAGGAATCAACGGCCAACTTCTTCTGATCTTCTCAGGAAGTACGAGTACCAGTACCAGCAGCGCCTCCATCGGGAATCTGAGGAAGAGGAGTATGAGCGCCGGACCGGGAAGCGTTTGAGGAAGCACGAAGAAGCCCGCGATCATTGGCACTGCCCGTTCTTCAGGTACTGTTGGGATTCAGGTATGAGCCGATTGCCTACAATCAGGGATTGCCCAGAGTGTGGACCAGGGAGACCAGAACCAAGGGATTCGGTTTTCCAGCGGATAGGACCTGCCCCAATCCGGCAAGTGCGGGTTCGGTCACCACGAAAGGAAGACGAAGAAGAAGACAGGTATCATCGTCCTCGTTGGTGCCTCGATGGACTTAGTCGTTCCCAGAAGCGCAGGGTTCAACGGCTGCGTAGCTTGGAGGAGGCCGAAGCCAAGTACATCGAAACTTTAAGGAAGGCGCGACCGGATTTGGCAAAACAATTTCATTATGTGCAGGAAAAGGAGTCGCGCCCGCCCAGGAAGGAATGGCGGCCCAAGTCAACAAGAGCCGACAAGAAGGTATCGGCTGATGCACATATGGTTTTTGTGCTTCCTGCAGAGTTCCACGCGAGGCCCCAGGAGGAGCCGTCGGTAGCCCAACTCGATTTGGGATCTCGGCCGGTGATATTCGAGAAGCCGCAAGCTAAGAATTACAAACACTTGAAGGCCTTATATCTTAAGGGGTTTATCAATGGTCAGCCCGTGAATAAGATGTTGGTGGATACGGGAGCAGCGGTCAACATTATGCCGTACTCAGTCCTGCGCCGTTTGGGGCGATCCACTGCAGACTTGATCAAGACCAATGTCACCCTAAGTGATTTTAATGGGCAGACTTCAGAAGCCCAAGGTGTCCTCAGTGTGGATCTCACCATTGGAAACAAAACCGTCCCGACTTCGTTCTTCGTCGTCAACAGCAAGAGCACCTACAATGTTTTACTTGGCAGGGATTGGATCCACACCAACTGTTGCATCCCTTCCACGATGCATCAATGTTTGATCCAATGGGATGGAGACGAGGTGGAAGTGGTCCAGGCAGACGACTCGATCGAAATTTCACATGCTGCCATGAGCATTTGGGATGCGGAAGACCAAGAGCCGATTTCAGGAATAAGCCTAGAAGGGTGTGATCGCATCGAGGCTACAAAAAACGGAGTAAGGCTGGTCTTATCCACCGGCCTCACAGAGTAAAAGAGCAGGGAGCGACATGTTGTAGCAGAGCCATAAAGGCCGATTCTTGCAATCGGCCCCGAAAAATCGAAGTTGTAAAAACAAATGTGTTACGTAGTCGTTATGAAATGGCCAGCATTGGCAGCCAGCCTTGTTCTTTTTACAAAAACTTGGAAAATAATGGGATGTGTGGAACGGCCGACCTTAACGATCAGCCGAGTTTTTTTATGCTGTGTCCTTTCTTCATCTGCAATGTTGATCTAACGGAAGAAGAAGGGAAGTTAGGATATGGTTTCACATCGGCTGATGAACTTGAGGAAGTAGATATCGGTCCTGGGGATAAGCCACGACCAACCTTCATAAGTAGGAAGTTACACCCGTCACTACGAGAGCCGATGATAGCTTTGCTGAAGGGGTATGCCGATTGCTTCGCCTGGGATTACACAGAGATACCTGGACTAGATAGGAGTATAGTAGAGCATCGGCTTCCCCTTAAAAGTGGTTTTCGACCGTTCCAGCAGCGGGCACGGCAGATGAAAGCCGAAGTCCTGGTCGAAGTAAAGAAAGAAGTAGAAAAGATGCTGGAAGCCGGATTTATCAGGACTTGCAGGTACGCTGAATGGATCTCGAGTGTCGTGCCCGTACAAAAGAAAGATGGCCGATGGAGGGTGTGCGTGGACTTCAGGGATCTTAATAGGGCCACTCCAAAGGATGAATACCCGATGCCCATTGCAGAGACATTGATCAATGCTGCCGCCGGTCACAAGATTTTGAGTTTCATGGATGGTAATGCAGGATATAATCAAATCTTCATGGCCCCTGAAGATATACATAAAACTGCGTTCAGAGTGCCTGGAGCGGTGGGTTTGTTCGAGTACCTGGTTATGACTTTCGGCCTGAAGAATGCTGGCGCTACGTATCAGCGGGCTATGAACCATATCTTCCATGATCTGATCGGCAATCTAGTAGAAATTTATATCGACGACGTTGTGGTAAAGTCAGCATCGGTCGAGAGACATCTAGACGACCTGCAGCGGGTTCTGGAACGAACTAGAAAGTTCGGGCTCAGGATGAACCCAAAGAAATGCGCTTTTGGTGTGTCGGCTGGGCAGTTCCTAGGATTTCTGGTTCATGAAAGAGGTATAGAAATTGGCCTAAAAAGTCAGGAAGCCGTACGCACCATGGTGCCACCCACCACCAAGAAAGAGCTCCAGCAGCTCATTGGTAAGATTAACTTTGTCAGGAGGTTTATCTCTAATTTGTCTGGATGAATTGAGCCTTTTATGGAGTTAGTCAAGACTAGAACCACTGACGAGTTCCGCTGGGGGGCAGAACAGCAACGGGCATTTGAAGAAATCAAAGAATATTTGTCGAAACCGCCTGTGCTGGTGCCACCACAACAGGATAGACCATTCTATATATACTTATCAATGGGCGACACTTCTATTGCTTCAGTAGTGGTACAATTATATGATGGCAAAGAGAAGGTGGTCTTTTATATCAGCAGAAGGTTGTTGGATGCAGAAACAAGGTACCCCGACATGGAAAAACTTTGCTTATGTTTATTTTTTACGTGCACCAAGCTTCGCCATATCCTGCTATCGGCTGAAGTAGTCGTCATCTGCAAATCGGATGTCATAAAACACATGCTGTCGGCTCCTGTTTTGAAAGGCCGATTGGGGAAGTGGATGTTCGCGTTATCAGAATTTGATATCCGATATCAACCTGCAAAAGCGGTTAAAGGGCAGGCGTTAGCGGATCTCATTGCTGAGAGGGTTAACACCAGCATTGCAGCACTTTCTATACGAGCCTGGGCTATGTACTTCGACGGATCAGTTTGTGGAGATGGATGCGGCATCGGCGTCTTACTGGTATCGCCTCGGGGGGCAACGTATTCTTTCTCGATCAGGTTACTTGTCGCCTGTACCAACAATCTTGCAGAATATGAGGCGGTACGAAAAGGTATGGAATTGCTTCTAGAGGCCGGAGCCGAAGCAGTGGAAGTTTTCGGGGATTCAAAATTGGTGATTTCCCAGCTTACAGAAGAATACAGGTGCGAAAGCGAGCTGCTGTTCCCAATGTGGGTCCAATGCCAGGAATTAATAGCGCAGTTCAGGTACATTAATTTTTATTGGATACCTAGAGCTCAGAATGCCGAAGCCAATGATCTAGCACAGCTGGCTTCAGGGTACAAAGCCGATGGGTCAGTTCATCAGGCGTATTTCCTGGACCAGGGAGATTGGAGAGCCGATATCTTCAATTACTTGAAGGATTCGGCTCGGGGGGCACCCAAGAGGATACGATACAAAGCTATGAAATATGTTCTCATAGGGGATGATATGTTCTACAGGACCTTGGAGGGGCTACTGCTTAAGTGTTTGGGGCCAGTTGAATCCAATCGGCTCCTGCATGAAGTTCATGAAGGAACGTGTGGGACTCATCAGTCGGCCCACAAGATGAAATGGCTAATTAGGCGATCAGGATACTACTGGCCCACCATGCTTGAAGATTGTTTTAAATATTATAAAGGATGTCAGGCATGTCAGGGGTTCGGAAAAATCCAGATGGTGCCAGCGTCCGTTATGAACCCCATTATTAAACCATGGCCGTTCAGAGGCTGGGGTATGGACATGATCGGTAAAATTAATCCTCCATCTAGCAAGGGTCATCAGTTCATTCTAGCTATCACAGATTATTTTACCAAATGGGTGGAAGCGGTTCCTGTGACATTCAGGTAATTAGCTAGGTTATACCTTAGATTTTAAGCATGCTTGTATGTTCAAAGTTTGGCAAAAATGTACTTTATGTATGCAATGTTATGAAAGAAAGGATGTTTATGTAATTAATATTAATTAAAGGTCCTTTTATGCAAAATGGATGGGGAATGAGGGAAAAGTTTAAAAGCATAAGGGTTATTTTGCAAAAAGTAATATCAGTGGTTAAATTTCAAAATATGTATGAAATTACCATAGGTTGTATGTGTAAAAGTAATTTTACTTAGGGATTTACATAAAATATGAAATTATTACTAAGTCTATGTTATCTCCAAAACTATTGCTCAAATGTAGATGAACCTTAAAGAGAAGTTGTAGAGTTTGAAAAACCATGCACTTTTGATTTTTGGACCATCTTCATTTGAGCATTGGTTTAAAAGTTACAAGCCCTTTTCAGTAAGGCCCCTGTCTTTCTCTGAAATTACGGATCAGTCCTTGAGTCAGTTCACCCCTTCTTCCTCCCTGCGTTCTGCCCCCCCCTGCTCTGCCTCCCCTGCTTTTCTGCCGCCGGAGTTATGAGCCGCCCTGGCTCACCGCCGGCCATCTCCCCTGCCCTCCCCCATCCACGCGTCGCCTGCTGTTTGGCCACCGCTCTACTCCCCCCTTGCTGGCGCCCCGCCCGTGTGCCACGACCCTGCGCGCTGTCTGCATTGCTCGCCGGCGCCTCTCCTGCCGCCGCCGCAAAACCCCGCGGCAAGCCTTATCCCCTCCCCTCTCTTCTGCCCTACGGCGCCAGTGAGCCGCCACCACCCCGTTCGGCTATAAAAGGACCGCCCAGGGCACCTTGCGCGCGTACAGAACCGCCGCTCCTCCATTGCCGCCGCCGCGAAGCTCGGGTCGCCGTGGAACTCCCTCCTCCGCTCCTTTCCTCCCCAAATTGACCGCACCGTGAGCTCCCCCGTGCCCTACAGAACCTCCCCAGCCAGTCCTCTCCCACCTCCGCCCACCGGAACTACCCCGCCGCCGTGCGCCTCCGGCCACCGGCTCGGCCCACCGCGGGTAGCCCTCCTCCGACCGCCTTGACCCCCTCCGAGACCACCCACAGGTAGCCCAAGGCCCCCTCGTGCTCCCCCTCTCTTTTCCCCTCACCGCCGGCGACCTCACCGGCCGGAATTTGGCCGGGCAGGAGCTTCCTCACCGCCGGCCATGGCCCTGGGCTTGATTGCTCCCTGCGTTTTCTTTTCAGGGGGTTAACTGTAAAGTGCAGGGACTAGTGTGTAAGAGATACTTGTTATTTCATGTGAGAACCTTTTCTGCCTTGTAAAATTCATAACAATTCACAGAAAAATCTAAAAATAGTGAAACCAACTTTGTTAGAAAGTAGATTTCAAACTCTATGACTCTTGTTAATAGAGTTTAGTCTGAAATAAAATATCTCTACATGTATTTTGAATTTAATGATAAAGGGTAAAATACACTCAATCTTGATATTTCATGTTCTTTTGTTCTTCTTAAAAGTATAATGTGAATGATTGATGAACTCTAGTTAACTTGTGTTAAATTGCAAACTTAAATTTGATTTAAATTTAACTTCTCTTATTTGAACTTTCAAATTTGAAATATTAAATAAACTTATTATATAACCTCTTCTAAATTAACACCATTATTAGTCTCTAATGTGATACTTTATAATCAAATTTCTATAATCTTTGATTTAAAAGTTTTTAATTTAAATTTGGGTTCATTTCAAATCTAATTTAAATGTTTTAGTTCCTATTACAATAAATTCTACCATATCTTTATAAACAGTATTTCAAATCTAAACCCTCTTTATTCTATGCATGTTTGTGTGCTAATTGGGTGAGTTATAATATTTGAAACGTGAAATTCCAAATTTAAATTTCACCTTATTTACTTTATTGCATCTCATATAGAATCAACGGTACTCGACGACGGGGATTACGAACTGGTCTTAGGGCAAGACCAAGGCTTTCCAGAAGATCCAGCACAAGTCGTCGAAGGGTTAACTGAAGCTCCGAACCCGAGTTCGGAAATTTCTGACTCTCCTGCCCCCACCCCCACCCAAGAAGGCAAGCCCCGGACACATCCCATTATTTTATTTACATTATCATCTATGCCTAGCTATATTATATCTTGCATTAAGTCTAGGAATTGAAGTGAAACCCTAGATGCATGAATCCTAGGAATCCAATGTAATGCTTCCGAGTCCTTATCGGATAAATGCTCCGCTAATAGGACCGGTAGAAGTCGGGTGATTTCCTGTCACTCGCGCGATATAGGAGTTGAATGTTTACATTATTGCAACCACTATAAGGATGACGGACAGGGTCATGTGCTGTGTCATGACCTGGAAGTTTACCCTGTCTGTTTCGGTAAAAAGTTTTAAGGCCGAAATGTTTGGTAGTGGTGGTTAAGTTTTTGAAAGTACTAGCCACATACCGCGAAATATGGTAAGCGGTAAGCCTAGTACCCGAATGGCCCGGCAAGTGGACTTGTCTCCACCACTCGACTTTTATTTTATGTTTTCACACACCGACGTGTGGGAGTACGTTCTGCAAGGCAGACAGGAATACGGGTTTTGTAGTCGCGCTACAGACGTATGTCCTGTACACATTGGGTGTGCGTACGGTCCTGCAGTCGCTTGTGGTGGCCCTGATCCATAACCCGGAATATGAGGGAAACGGTTGCTCGGAACGCCCTGTTGGTATTCCAAGCGTGTGTGTTAGGTTTACCTTGCAAGTTTAAATTCGATTCGAATCATCCGCCTCTCACGAAGCTTGAGACTGCTTATCCCTTCTGCCACATTGAGTAAGAAGTGGAACTAATGGTAGATAATCTTGTTGAATGATAAACACTACCTTGCTTGTTTAGTGTAGGTGCTAATCTAGAATAAATACTCAACTAGAAAATGAAAGCTAAAACTTGAAAATAGTTCATACTCTTTGTTACTTTTCAGCTGAAAATAAACCCAGAGCCTTTGCAATGCCTTCATGAGTCTAGTTATGGGCTAAGTATACCCAACCCGGGTAAGCCTTGCTGAGTATTAGAATACTCAGCCTTGCCAATGTTTGTTTCAGGTATAACCTACGAGAACCCCACGGACAACCTTGGGTGGCCAACGTCCGTTCCGTTTGGCTGGTCCGTGGAGTGGGACCCGTCCCCGGCCAGCACAGACCCTCCGGAGTGACACCAAGCCCTGGGCTAAGCTTGGTGTTCGCCTTCGCGACGTGTGTAGTCACGTAAAACTTTGTCTTCCGCTGTGAGTTTAGGCAAGCTGTTACGCTTGTCAATTTGAACATGGTTGTATAAATTTACTTCTCTTGAACTCGTTTTGTAATAATATATATATATATATATGTGGCTGTAAATTAAAGTTGATGAGCTATTCTGTGTTGTGAACTCGCCATCGTGCGAGATAAACCTACTTCGATCCTGCTGAACCGTGGTTGAATCGGGCGGAGACCCGACAGACCAAAGGATTGTTCCGTTTGAAGTGCGTTAAGCTGATTGCAGTTGTACGGCGATCAATAGCGCACTTGAGCCGGAATAATTCGAGCGGTTCTGCCACAGCTGGTATCAGAGCTGTAGGTTTATCTTTATATCTAGAATAGCTCTTAAAAAGTGTTTTTTTGAATAAAAGTTTGCCAACAAATGAATTTATAAAGTACGTTGGACTCGTTAAGGTTGGTGATTAGAACGTAAAGCCCTAAGGGTATATATGGGAGAGTATCAGGTGGCTAATAGTATCTATATATGTATAGATAGTTCTAACTTGCAGCACTACTTTCCGTCAAAACTTAAATTCCTGCACAACCCAACTTTACTTCCTGTAACGACATCTACGTACGGAGGTAAGAAGGTAAGGATCCTCAGCCAACTGAGGGAGCTTGGCCTTCCCGTCGGTGATGCGAACCGAACGCTGTTTCTCAAGCAGTGGCCTACTTGAGATGCTGCCAATATACCAACTTAGGTTGATTATATTGGGAGTATATGGTTCGGCGCAGGGTATGGCGATCGCTGTTCATACCTCCGCATTTTTGCGGTACCCCCCGTGAATACGTTGTTTCGATAACGTATGCTAACGTTGTCTGTACGGCGGTAATTGTACAGATGCTGTTTCTATAGTGAACAGTAATGTTTGGGGACGCTTTCATGTCGTGCTGCCATGAAAGGTTCATATATATCTGTGTATTCTTTTGCAGGTACACTGACCACGCTTACGCTATTAGGATACGTAGTGTTTACCGACTAGTTTTATATAGGGAGAGACGTATGGGTATGCCACCGGAATTAACTACGTAAGTCCGAAAATACTCGGCAGTTGTTTTGGTTGTGAGGGCGAGCAGCGCGTGCATACATCTCTTGGCAATAAAAGAATTTCATATATGATGGACATGTTGTTTGTTTTTGGAATGGGGTAATGAAGAATTAAGGATAGCTTTAAGTTGGGTATTTTATATGGGATCTTAGTTTTCCATCTGATTTCCAGCCTTTGCTGTTAACAGAATTGGTTATCTTGATCTGTTTATCTTGTACTCTCCTAACAAGATAACAAGTTTTACCATTTGCATCCTGGTCGCAGATGGCAGCACCTTCCAATGTTTTCTGGGATCCGGAAGGGCATCTCCACACCAATGCCCTTCACTGGGAGGGTTTTCCTCGCTTGCTATGGGAATCCTTGCAGGCTTTCTATTATATAGAACCCCCTCAGTATGACGCCGTTGAACATGTGGAAGACGGAATCCATAGGGCCCATGTTAGGATGAGTATACCTCAGCATCCTTTCCGTTCACAATGGCAGCCTATTGAGATCAGCACGACGGGCTACAGAATTATGGACACCATTGAAGCAGCGGCCCTGGAAGCTATTTATGCTTTTTGCAGTCAACACCCCGAGGAAGTTGTAGGACAACCTATAGGTTTGTTTGCCATGACAGATCCTGGTGAAGCGGAGCGAGACCTTGGAACAATTCCTGAAAGTCATAGACTGGAAGGTCCACCAGAAGAAGTAGTGCAAGGAATGAGGCGTTATACGGGCGTGCAATACCACTATCACATGCTGCTACGCCGTGAGATAGGCCATCTGATTACGGCCGCACGAAGTTTCCACGGGGACGCTGCCAGATACTTTACCCAGGCCGATCAACTTCAAGCAGTGGTACTTGAGAAGAATGGAATAATCGCTACTCAAAACGAGACCATCCATCATCGTGAAGATCAGATCAACGAGAGTGATCACATAATCACCCAGCGGATACTGTTATTGAATTTCTACAGGCACAAGTTCAAGATCTGATCCTTGCAGTGGATGATGCTCAAGCTCAGATTGAAGAATTGCAGCAGCCCCCGATTCCTCCCGTTGCACCTGCAGCACCTGAAGCTGAAGAGGAAGATCCCGAGGAGATTGAAGGGGTCTCCGAACTTGATTCCGAGCATGGGGATCCTGTCGTCAGTCCCCACCATTCCTCCTCTGGAAGCCAGTCATCAGTGGGCAATTTTGATGACTTTTAGTCATAGTTGACAGCGTGGTGGTTTAGATGTAATAAATGTATAAGATGTAACATAAGTAGTGTGTAGAACATCTAGTTATAAAGCCACTTGTTGTATATGTGGCATGTACTTTTAGGTAAAAGTTTGTAACCTTTTGAGTATGCTGATGTAAGATAGTAGTATCTTTATAGTAATCCAAATCCTGAGTTCTGGTTATTCCGCTCGACATCTGTGTGCCTGTTATAAGTGGATTGAATGGAGCATATGCAATACATTTTAGTTTGATATTTGCATATTATCTGAAATTGGAGCAAGATTATGATTGATAGTGGATGTCTCCTTTATTTCAGATGGTTGGAGCTACTCGTGGAACCCCGGAAGGATTCCGGGCAGGACAACCTGGTAGTTCCCAGCAACCACCACCGCCACCTCCAAATTTGGCCGAGGTTATGGCCCGGCAGACTGAACTTCTAAATCAGCTTGTGCAAGCTCAAATGGGCCATTTCCAGCAGCAACCTCGAGGCCGAGGTGAACCTCTGTCGGCCAATTATCAAGACTTTCTCAGCACCCAACCTCCTCTATTCCACAAGGCCGAGGAGCCTTTAGATGCGGATGCCTGGTTGCGGACTATTGAGTCCAAATTCGCTTTACTGTCAGCTCCATGTTCAGAGGAAAACAAGGTGCTCTTCGCCGCCCAGCAACTCCGAGGCCATGCACGTCTTTGGTGGGATCAATTTCATGCAATACAACCCGCCGAACACGTGGTCATTTGGGATGAGTTTCGGACTGCCTTCCGCGCACATCACATACCAGCTGGACTCATTGAGCGAAAGCTCAATGAATTTTTAAACCTGACCCAAGGTACCCGCACAGTTACACAATATGCACAGGTTTTCAATCACCTGTGCCAGTATGCGGGATCACATGCGGACACAGATGCCCGCAAATGTGATCGCTTCCGTCGAGGCCTAAACACCAAGCTCAAAGAATGGTTGAATTTAGTGAAGGCCAATGATTTCAATGAGTTGGTCAACATGGCCATAACTCAAGAAGATTGTATTGCCGCCCACCGAGCGGAAAAGAAACGGAAGGCACCCACAGGACCTGCAACTCCACAGCCACCGCGGTATCGGTTGATTTCGAGCAACGCCCCTCGAGCTCCACCTCGAGGCAATATATCTGGCAGATGGATAGCCCGACCTCCCCAGCAAGCACAATTCAATCGACCACCCCTGCCCCAAACTCGACAACAACCCCAACAAGGTCTGCGGCCGAGCTTTCCGCCAGCTACTCCAGGAAACAACAATAATCGTTGTTTCAATTGCGGAAGCCCGTCCCACTTCATTAAGGATTGCCCTCAACCTAGGAAATCATTCCAAGGGCAAACATCTAATCCAAACTACAAGGGCAAGGGTAAGAGACAAGTGGTGCAGGTCCGACAAGGGAGGGTGAATCTTACTACACTCTCCGAACTTCCTGAAGGGGCACCAATAATGACGGGTACATTTTCTATCAACTATCATCCCGTTATTGTTCTTTTTGATACTGGTGCCACCCATAGTTTTATCAGCATGAATTGTGGAACTAAATTAGGCTTGGATATCTATCCTGTTAATGGAGTATATATGATAACAACTCCAGGTGGTAATATCTCCTCAAATCAAGTTTGTAGAAGTGTACCAATTCAAATGGGTAACAGTTTGATGAAGGCAGATTTACTCTTATTAGATCTAAAAGGAGTAGATGTTCTTCTAGGAGTAAATTGGATGACCCAACATCGTGTGTCTCTAGATATTCCTTCAAGAACCGTGGAGATAGGTTCCCCGGAAAATGAGGCTACCATTCTTTATCTTCCACAACCAAAATCCTTTAACTCTTGCACCTATGTTGTATCTGGAGTCAAACTAGAAGATATTCCAGTCGTCTGTGAATATCCAGATGTTTTTCCAGATGACTTACCTGGAATGCCTCCAGACAGAGATATCGAGTTCATTATAGAACTTCAACCTGGTACAGCCCCTATTTCTAAGAGACCTTATCGTATGCCTCCTAATGAGTTGGCCGAATTAAAAACTCAACTCCAAGATCTCTTAGATAAAGGTTACATTCGTCCAAGTGCATCACCATGGGGTTGTCCGGCCTTATTTGTGAAAAAGAAAGATAATAGCTTAAGGCTGTGTGTTGATTACCGTCCTCTCAATGCGGTGACTATCAAAAATAAGTACCCTCTACCCCGCATTGATATCCTCTTTGATCAATTAGCCGGAGCCAAGGTGTTTTCTAAAATAGATCTTTGTTCCGGCTACCACCAAATTAAGATTCGGCCCAGTGATATTCCAAAAACAGCTTTCTCCACTCGGTATGGTCTATACGAGTATCTTGTCATGTCGTTTGGTCTCACTAATGCCCCGGCCTATTTCATGTACCTCATGAATTCTGTTTTCATGCAAGAACTCGACAAGTTGTCGTGGTCTTCATTGATGACATCTTGATCTATTCTAAAACTCTAGAAGATCATGCTAAGCATCTCCATGTCATCCTTCAGCGATTAAGAGACCACCACTTATATGCCAAATTCTCTAAATGTGAGTTTTGGCTAGATACAGTCAAATTTCTAGGCCATACCATTTCTGGTGACGGAATATCCGTCGATCCCAGCAAAGTACAAGAAGTGATGGATTGGAAACCCCCGACATCCGTCCATCAAATTCGTAGCTTTCTCGGTCTAGCTGGCTATTATCGTCGTTTCATTCCTGATTTTTCTAGAATAGCCAAACCTATGACCGAACTACTAAAGAAAGGTGTGAAATTCTCCTGGGATCAAAAATGCGAAGATGCATTTCATATCCTTAGAAATCATCTTACGACTGCACCAGTCTTAGCTCAACCAGATGTCTCAAAACCTTTTGACATCTATTGTGATGCATCAGGAACTGGACTTGGTTGTGTACTTATGCAAGACAACCGAGTCATTGCATATGCATCACGAGCACTTAGGGTTCATGAACAAAACTACCCTACTCATGATCTCGAACTTTGCAGCGGTTATTCATGCCCTAAAGATCTGGAGACATCATCTAATGGGTACAAAAATGCCATATCTACACTGATCATAAAAGCCTCAAGTATATCTTTACCCAGGCAGATTTAAATATGAGGCAAAGGCGCTGGCTAGAACTTATCAAGGATTATGACTTGAAGTGCATATCATCCGGGCAAGGCCAATGTCGTTGCAGATGCCCTTAGTCGCAAAGCACATTGTTCTTGTCTATCCATTGAAGCATTCGACGAAAACTCTCTGTTGGGAAATGAGTAAACTCAATCTAGAGATCATTTCCCAAGGTGACTTAAACCATATCTCGGTTGAAGCCACACTCAGAGATAGTATTGTTCTAGCACAACAGCGTAATGAAGGGGTCAGAATCATTAAACAAAAGATAACCCAAGGTGAAGGGAAGTATAAATGCTTCCGAGTAAATCCTGAAGGAGTTTTATGGGTTCAACGAACGTAATTGTTGTACCGAAGAACCATAAACTCCGAAAGCAAATAATGGATGAAGCCATCTATCTAAATTCTCTATCCACCTGGCAGTACAAAAATGTATCAGGATCTGAAACAGAACTTTTGGTGGACTCGTATGAGGCGAGAAATAGCCAAATATGTGTCGGAATGTGATATCTGTCAAAGAGTCAAAGCCAGTCATTTGAAGACTGCTGGTATTCTTGAACCTCTACCCATTCCCTCGTGGAAGTGGGAGGATATCAGTATGGACTTTATTGTTGGCTTACCCAACACTTCTCGGAGGCATGACTCTATCTGGGTAATCGTTGATCGATTAACCAAGACGGCACATTTTTTCCCCGTGCATACCACATACAATGCTAAAAGGTATGCTGAGATTTATCGGATCAGATTATTCGACTCCCATGGAGTACCTAAAACGATCATTTCAGGTGTGGAGCACAATTTGTCGCTAGGTTCTGGGAGCAACTTCATGATGCTCTTGGGACTAAATTAATTCGAAGCTCTGCCTACCATCCTCAGACAGATGGGCAAACTGAGCGAATAAATCAGATTCTAGAAGATATGCCTCAGAGCTTGTGTACTCCAATTCGACAAAAAATTGGGATAAGTACTTGTCGCTAGCAGAATTCTCTTATAACAATAGCTACAGACAAGTATTAAAATGGCTCCCTTTGAAGCATATACGGTCGCCGATGCCGGACTCCTTGAGTTGGTCACAAACCGGCGAGCGTAAAAATTTTGGACCTGATCTAGTTGTAGAAGCAGAAGATAAAGTCAAGCTTATCTAGGACAAATCTAAAAACTGCCCAATCTCGACAGAAAAGCTACGCAGATATACGAAGAAGACCATTACAGTTTTACGTTGGAGACTTCGTATATCTTCGAGTATCTCCTATCCGAGGTGTTCAAAGATTCGGTGTAAAGGGGAAACTTGCTCCTCGATACATCGGACCCTTTGAAATCCTTGAAATTTGTGGACCTGTAGCTTATCGTCTCCAACTTCCTTCTCAATTAGCGGCCATCCATAACATCTTCCATGTATCCCAACTCAGAAAGTGTGTTAAAATCCCCACCGAGATCATCGATTCCCAAGCTATCGAAATCGAACCAGATCTGACCTATACAGAACATCCATCAGAGTCCTTGACACTAAAGAGAGAAGTACCAGAAGAGAGACCACCAAAATGTACAAGATTCAATGGAACCATCACACAGAGGAAGAGGCAACATGGGAAACCGAATCTTATCTCCAACAACTTTCCCGATTTCTTCCAAACCAATCTTCGAGCTTAATCTTTCTGTCCCATCCTGCTTCAGAATCTCGGGACGAGATTCTTTTTTAGGGGGGAAGGCTGTGACACTCAGGTAATTAGCTAGGTTATACCTTAGATTTTAAGCATGCTTGTATGTTCAAAGTTTGGCAAAAATGTACTTTATGTATGCAATGCTATGAAAGAAAGGATGTTTATGTAATTAATATTAATTAAAGGTCCTTTTATGCAAAATGGATGGGGAATGAGGGAAAAGTTTAAAAGCATAAGGGTTATTTGCAAAAAGTAATATCAGTGGTTAAATTTCAAAATATGTATGAAATTACCATAGGTTGTATGTGTAAAAGTAATTTTACTTAGGGATTTACATAAAATATGAAATTATTACTAAGTCTATGTTATTTCCAAAACTATTGCTCAAATGTAGATGAACCTTAAAGAGAAGTTGTAGAGTTTGAAAAACCATGCACTTTTGATTTTGGACCATCTTCATTTGAGCATTGGTTTAAAAGTTACAAGCCCTTTTCAGTAAGGCCCTGTCTTTCTCTGAAATTACAGATCAGTCCCTGAAGTCAGTTCACCCTTCTTCCTCCCTGCGTTCTGCCCCCCCCCTGCTCTGCCTCCCTGCTTTTCTGCCGCCGGAGTTATGAGCCGCCCTGGCTCACCGCCGGCCATCTCCCCTGCCCTCCCCCCATCCACGCGTCGCCTGCTGTGGCCACCGCTCTACTCCCCCCCTTGCTGGCGCCCCGCCCGTGTGCCACGACCTGCGCGCTGTCGCATTGCTCGCCGGCGCCTCTCCTGCCGCCGCCGCAAAACCCCGCGGCAAGCCTTATCCCTCCCCTCTCTTCTGCCCTACGGCGCCAGTGAGCCGCCACCACCCCGTTCGGCTATAAAAGGACCGCCCAGGGCACCTTGCGCGCGTACAGAACCGCCGCTCCTCCATTGCCGCCGCCGCGAAGCTCGGGTCGCCGTGGAACTCCTCCTCCGTTCCTTTCCTCCCCAAATTGACCGCACCGTGAGCTCCCCCGTGCCCTACAGAACC